>NW_024426996.1:6757451-7105492 GCF_017311325.1 Ursus maritimus | reverse complement strand
CTGCTGAAGTATAACTTAAAACTTAGCCCTCCACCCTCTAATGGTTAAATCCAGTCTTCAGCTTTTCCATCATCTGCTTGAAAACCTTCTGGAGATAGGCCTCTCACTAGAGATATTGGTAGGAAACAGAATACTTCCTTTGGACAGTTTTTCATATTAGGAAGTACCTCCTTTTATTGAACCAAATCTGTCTCACCATAGATTTGACACTACATTAGGCAAAGAGAATGTAGCCATATAGAGTGAATCCACATGTCACATAAGTAAGGATTGCTCTTATGCTTCTCCAGAGTTTTTTTCGTACCCTAGGCCAATGTTACCAGTTCCTTCAACCAAACTTCACTGGGCTTGGCATTAATTTTCTATCATCCTGGTCACTTTCTTCTAAGCAAGTCTGTCCAGCAGCTCTCCTGGAATTGAAAATTTTAACTCATTCAGGTTATTAAGCATTAAATGATGATTTGGGTTTTGGTATTTCCAGATTATATTTTTGTTTAATCTGTAACTTCCAGTATTGCTGGGTCATAAATTTTCTTAGAACTGTAAACATAGGGATTATTAGGTGTTTTTTTTTTTCAAATCCACATGAACCCTTGCATTAACCTTAGAATTGAAATGACTCATACTTCTGTATTGTTTTCAAAAAATCTTGTATTTGTAATGTATAAGAATATTGAAAATGTCTTTTATTATTTGAATATATTAATTATCCTTTTCATATATTTAAGCTCATATTCTGTGCCTTAGAGTATGCTAAGTATTTTGTACATAATTGTCTTACCTAAGCCTCATGGAACTCTTATGAGCAAAGTATTATCCCCATTTAAAGGTTAAGTAAATGAGACTTAGAGAGGTAAAATAATTTGTTCATCACAAAGCTTTTAAAAGTTACTCATAACCATTCTACTATAAAGCTTAAACTCTATTTCCATTAATATTATTTATTGTGTCATCTTTACTGATAATTGTGTTCAGCATTGCTATTAAGTAGTAATTTACTTTTTATTCACAAAAATTACTAAAGTGCTTAAATTTTTCATTGTATGGTACATTTTAACATCAAGCAGCTTTCAGTTTTTCATGAAACTGATTAGAAATGATAAAAGAAGGTGATGGCTCTGTTACACTTGAATTTGAGAGAACAATAATAAGAAACAATATTTCAAGATTGTTGAAATAGCTGTAGTATGATTTTTCCAAACTGTTTGGTGTCAGAGGTGCCCTAGGACCACCTCCTCACTAGAGGATTTATAGAACTGGGTGTATAGTTGTACTCATGACTAAGATTTATTATAGTGTGAGAATACAAAGCAAAATCAGCAAGGGAAAAGGTACAAGGGATCAAGTCCAGCAGAAAAGAGGCTCAAGTTTCTGAAAGTCCTTTCTCAGTGAAGTCACACAGGATATTTTGATTCCTACAGCAATGAGTTACGATAAAACATTCAGTGTTGTCTACCAGAGAAGCTCAGTAGATACTAAGTGCTTAAGACAAAGTTTTTATTGGGGCTTCTTATGTTGTCACACTGTGCCTAGTTCATACCATAGTCCAGACTTACAGAAGGAAAGTAGGTATTTAGCGTAAACCACATTGTTGATATAGTTTAGGCACAGTGAGCTACTCTTACCTTTTACATTCTTTTTAAAGATTTTATTTATTCATTTGACAGAGAGAGAGAGAGCACACAAGCAGAGGGAGCAGCAGGGGGCTTGATCCCAGGACCCTGGGATCATGACCTGAGCCGAAGGCAGACGCTTAACCAACTGAGCCACCCAGGCGCCCCTAAAGAAAGTGTTACATGACTGTAGGGAACTATTTACCAGTCAAGTTCTCAAATGCCAGTTAGAGGCCAACCTTGCAAGCAGGCCTTCCTAAGACTAGGCAGCCTCAGGCCTCTTTTGTTAGGTGTTCATCTCAAATTCAAGAGCATTGAGAAGTTAAGTATTCTTATTCATTTGGTAATATAGCGAACATGATTGAATTTGAAATTTCTTTTCATTGAAATAATCTCAACCTAAACAGTAAAAAGGACATTTATTTTACTGGTCATTAATTAGGATTCTATCTTTATTGATCTACTCCTCCAGCTGTTGTTTGCATTTATTGAAGGACATGAGTTTCTATGCATGGAATTATTTAAGCAAGCAGTACTTTGATTTCTGTTCAAGTTAGTAGGATGTATTCTTCTTATTGTTGTTATAGTAGTAATTATTATACTTCACTGGAGAGAAGCTGCTACAGTATTATATCATTCCAAAGTACATATTTTATAATTTGAGCTACCTAAAATTATTTTTTTTGAAATGACAACATATAATATAAATAACAAATGACAGGGTAATGAAAAGCCATATGATCTTCTAAATCAACCTGGAGCGAGCACAGACAAGGCCTCCTGTTAAGCAAGTAAAGTAACTCTGATTGAGGACAGTGGCAGTCTTGTCTCATTTTCCTGTATTGTGAACACAGAACACTGGATGTTCTATTAAGCTGGGGATGTTGTCTCTTGTTTACCATTCTGTGGCCAAGCATAGCATGATGTCTGGTATGTAGTAGGTGCTTAAATATTTGTTCAATGAATGAGTGACTGAGTGGGTATTGAGTGAAAAGAGTGGTAAGATGTCAGGGAAACTTAGTTCATAAAATACCAGAAGAATGTGGGAAAGAAGGGGAAAAAAATCTGTGCCATTTCATAGAGATTATCAGGATTTCTCTAATAATTAGTTGTTTTAATCTAGATGATTTTTCTGAAATGTTGAGATAGAGAAGACTAGGAAGAAGAAATTAGCTTATTATTCGAAAGAATTGGCTTCAGCAGTGTTTCAATAGCATAATTTCTCATGATAGACCTTTTAAAGAAAATTTCCAAAGTACTAAACAAATGTAATCTGACTTCTTTCATGTCCTTTCTTTTTTTTGTTTTTGTTTTTTTTTGTATGTTCCTTTCGAAGAGAGTCCCTCAGTCGTGGTTTTCGAGTTTTTCTTTTTTTAAAATATTGGTTAATTAATATTTTTGTTTTCCTTATTTAATAGATTGAGAAAAGAAAGGATCATTGCTAAGTTAGTTTGCTACCACTTCACCAAAAATGTTTCCTTATTTCCTTTCTAGCAACACCCAGGAGACTTCTCAGCAGTTGGCTCCATCAGTAGCTTCAGCTCGAAGCATGCCTGAGAGGCGGGAGAGCCCAGCCTCCACCAGACCAGGGGTGACTGGTTTCACAACTGCTGCTGCCTTCAGGCCTCCAGGATCCGCCAACATTGTCAAGTCACCAAGCTGGCCACAGCCAAATCAAGCAGGTATGCCAAAGAAATCTCTTGCTTTTTATCTTTCATAAGTGTAATTATGAAAATGTCTCCCAGGATGTATGATAGAATTCACTGGTGAAACCCATTCTCAACCATCTAACCTTTAAAAAGGTCTGCAAGCAATAGCTATAGCTATTTTCCTCTGAAAAATAAACATTTTTCATAAACATTCTGTGTGTGCTCGATACACTTGCCCTTTGCTATTCATAATTATAGAATTGGGAATTTCGTTGTTTCCCAAATTACTCAAAAAGCATGTGTGAATTATAAACTTGGACTCTTATTAACAAACTATATTGTTGGAAGGTTAACCTTGGAAATACGACATTTTAGTTTTAAGGATACATACAAAATAACAACAGAAGCATTTATTGTCATCAGTTACTGAAGAAAGAATCTTTGACTTCTTATCCTCTAAGATTTATGAGACAGAGGTGGAAGAAGGTTACAGTACCAGAAAGAGAACATATTTTATTTTAATTGTTTTATTTTTGTTTTATTTTATCTGAGTATAGTTGACATATAATATTAGTTTCAGCTGTACAACATAGTGTCTCGACAATTCTTTACATTATGCTATGTTCACCATAATAAATGTAGTTACCATTTGTCACCATACAATGTTATTATAATATTATTGACTATTTATTCCCTATGCTGTACTTTTCATCCCTGTGACTTATTTAATTTATAACTGAGTTTGTACCTCTTAATCCCTTTGACCTATTTTACTTATCCCACCAGCCGCTTACCCTCTGGCAGCCACCACTTAGTTCTCTATATTTATGACTCTGTTTTGCTTATTTGTTTATTTGTTTTGCTTTTTAGATTCCACATATAAATGAAATCATATGGTATTTGTCTTTCTCTGATTTATTTTACGTAGCATAATACCTCCTAGGTCCTAGCATAATACCCTCTAGGTCCATCCATGTTGTCACCAAGGGCATGATCTCATCATTTGTTATGGCTAAGTAATATTCCACTGTATATTTAAAGCACATCTTTATCTATTCATCCGTCGATGGACACTTGGGTTGCTTCCCTATCTTGGCTATTGTAAATAATGCTACAATAAACATAGGGATTGCATATATTTTGTTAAACTAATAATTCTGTTTTCTTTGGGTAAATACCCAATAGTGGAATTACTAGATCCTACGATATTTCTATTTTTAAGTTTTTGAGGAATTTCCATACTGCTTTCCCCAGTAGTTGCACCAAATTCTATTCCTACAAATAGTGCACAAGAGTTCCCTTTTATCCACATCCTTGCCAACACTTGTTTTTTCTTGTCTTTTTTATTTTAGCCATTCTGACTGGTAGAAGGTGATGTCTCTTTGTGGTTTTCATTTTTATTTACCTGATGATTAGTGATGTTGAGCATCTTTTCATGTGTCTTTTGGTGTCTGTATGTCTTCCTTAGAAAAATGTTTATTCATGTCCTTTGCCCTTTTTTTAAAATAATTTTTTATTATGTTAATCATCATATAGTACATCATTAGTTTTTGATGTAGTGTTCCATGATTCATTGTTTGCATATAACACCCAGTGCTCCATGCAATACGTGCCCTCCTTAATACCCATCACCAGCCTAGCCCAATCCCCCAACCCCTTCCCTCTGAAACCCTCAGTTTGTTTCCCAGAGTCCATAGTCTCTCGAGGTTCATTCCCCTTTCTGTTTACCCCTCTCATTTTTCCCTTCCTTCTCCTACTGACCTCCCTGCTATTCCTTATGTTCCACAAATGAGTGAAACCATATGATAATTGTGTTTCTCTGCTTGACTTATTTCACTTAGCATAATCTCCTCCAGACCCATCCACGTTGCTGCAAATGTTGGGTAATCGTTCTTTCTGATAGCTGAGTAATATTCCATTGTATATATGGACCACATCTTCTTTATCCATTTGTCTGTTAAAGGGCATCTGGACTCCTTCCAGAGTTTAGCTATTGTGGACAATGCTGCTATGAACATCGGGGTGCATATGGCCCTTCTCTTCACAACGTCTGTATCTTTGGGGTAAATACCCAGTAGTGCAATTGCTGGGTCATAGGGTAGCTCTATTTTTAACTTTTTGAGGGACCTCCACACTGTTTTCCAGAGTGGCTGTACCAACTTGCATTCCCACCAACAGTGTAAGAGGGTTCCCCTTTCTCCACATCCTCTCCAACATTTGTTGTTTCTTGCCTTGTCCATTTTTGCCATTCTAACTGGTGTAAGGTGGTATCTCAATGTGGTTTTGATTTGAATTTCCCTGATGGCTAATGATTTTGAACATTTTTTCATGTGTCTGTTAGCCATTTGTATGTCTTCATTGGAAAAGTGTCTGTTCATATCTTCTGCCCATTTTTTTATTTGATTATTTGTTTCTCGTGTATTGAGTTTGAGAAGTCCTTTATAGATCTTGGTTACCAGCCTTTTTATCTGTACTGTAATTTGCAAATATCTTCTCCTATTCTGTGGGTTGCCTCTTTGTTTTGATGACTATTTCCTTTGCTGTGCAGAAACTTTTTATCTTGATGAAGTCCCAAAAGTTCATTTTTTCTTTTGTTTCTCTTGCCTTTGGAGACGTGTCATGAAAGAAGTTGCTGTGGCTGATGTCGAAGAGGTTACAGCCTATGTTCTCCTCTATGATTTTGATGGATTCCTGTTTCACATCAAGGTCTTTCATCCATTTGGAGTTTATCTTTGTGTATGGTGTGAGAGAGTGGTCAAGTTTCATTCTTTTGTATATAGCTGTCCAATTTTCCCAGCTCCATTTATTGAAGAGACTGTCTTTTTTCCACCGGATGTTTTTTCCTGCTTTGTCAAAGTTTAGTTGACCATAAAGTCCAGGGTCCATTTCTGGAGTCTCTATTCTGTTCCATTGGTCCATGTGTCTGTTTTTGTGCCAGTACCATGCTATCTTGGTGATCACAGCTTTGTAGTACAGCTCGAAATCCGGCAACGTGATGCCCCCAGCTTTGTTTTTCTTTTTCAACATTTCCTTCCTTTGCCCATTTTTAATCAGATTATTTGGGGTTTTTTGGTGTTGCCTTGTATAAGTTCTTTATATTTTGAACATTAACCCCTTATCAGATATATAATTTGTAAATATCTTCTCCCATTCAGTTGGTTGCCTTTTCGTTTTGTTAATGATATCCTTCCTTGATTTTGCTGTAGTTCCAATAGTTTATTTTTGCTTTTGTTTTCCTTGCCTGAGAAGACATATGTAGAAAAATGTTGCTAAGGCCAATGGCAAAGAGATTACTGCCTATGTTTTTTAAGTTGTTTTTTTTATGGTTTCAGGTCTCAAAGTTAGGCCTTTAATTCATTTTTAGTTTATTTTTGTGTATGGTGTAAAAAAATGGTCCCATTTCATTCTTTTGCATTTAATTGTCCAGTTTTCCCAGGAACATTTATTAAAGAGACTGTCTTTTCCCCTATTGTAATGTTCTTGCCTCCTCTGTCATAGAGTGATTGACCATATAAGCATGGGTTTATTTCTAGGCTCTGTATCCTGTTGTATTGATCTATGTTTGTGCCAGTACCATACTGTTTTGATTACTTTAGCTTTGTAGGATAGTTTGAAATCTGGGACTGTGATGCCTCCAGCTTTGTTCTATTTTCTCAATATTGCTTTGTCTATTCAGGGTCTTGTGTGGTTCCATACAAATTGTAGGATTGTTTGTTCTAGTTTTGTGAAAATGCTGTTGTTATTTTAATAAGGACTGCATTGAATCTGTAAATTTCTTTGAGTAGTATGGATATTTTAAGATTAAATCTTCCAGTCCATGAGCATGGAATGCCTTTCCATTTGTTTGTGTTGTCTTCAATTTCTTTCATCAGTGTTTTGTAAGTTTTCATAGTACAGGTCTTTCACCTCCTTGGTTAAGTTTATTCCTAGGTATTTTTTTTTTTTTTTGGTGCAAATTGTAAATGGAATTATTTTCTTTATTTCTCTTTCTGGTAGTTCATTAGTGTACAAAAATGCAACCAATTTTTGTGCATTGTTCTTGTACCCTGCAACGTAACTAAATTTGTTTATTAGTTCTAAGAGCTTTTTGGTAGAGTCTTTAGGGCTTTCTATATATACTATCAGTCATCTGCAAATAGTAACAGTTTTTCTTCCTCCTTACCAATTTGGATGCCTTTTATCTCTTTTTCTAGCTAATTGTGATGACTAGGACTATGTACTATGTTGAATCAAAGTGGCAGGAGTAGATATTCTTGTCTTGTTCTTGATCTTAGAGAAAAAGCTGTCAGCTTTTCATCACTGAATATGATGTAAGCTCTGGGTTTGTCATGCATAGCCTTTATTATGTCGTGTGTACTCTATAAACCTACTTTGTTGAGAAAAGTTTTTATCATGAACAGATGTTGCACTTTGTCAAATGCTTTTTCTGCATCCAATGAGATGATCCTATGGTTTTTATCCCTCATTTTGTTATAGAAACAGAACATTTGAATAGTAAGGTGGAACAACTTGGTCTGAATCTGGAAACCTGCATTTTCATTCACTTTTACAGATAAATAGCTTTAAGTAAAAATCACTTAACCTCTTTGACCCTCTGTTTTCTGATCTGCAAAATAAAGACAGACTAAATAATCTTCTGTTCCTCCCAACATGAATAAAGGTTATGGTTATAGGACTAAAGGACTCTCTTAACAAGAAGATGGGACTATATACTTAAGTGTTTCCAGTCCCACCCTCAGCCTTCATCTCTTCCACTCTTTACACTCTCTAAATGATCTGTCATCCAGATTCCTTTTACAACCTAGCCACTGATAATTTAAAGTCCTCTCTGTCCTGAACTCCATATCCTCAAAATTGTTAACTTACTTGCTGTTTACAGGTCGCACCTCAAATGCAGCATGTCCAAAAGTATTATTACCTATACCTATCTCTGGGAATGGAACATCCACCCAGTCACCAAAGCTCCAGTGTAAGCTTGAGAACCTTCCACCTCTACCCCCACGTTCTCACAGTAACTGACACCTAATGATTTCACTTCTGAGTATTTTTCAAGTTTCTTTCCCCTCTTAGTGGTCAGAGCCATTGCCTTGGTTCAGGCCTTTGTCATTGCAAACAACTTCTAAGTAATTTCCTTGTCTCCTTCTCACCCCCATCAATCTGTCCTTCATGCTGCAGCAAGTATCTTTCTAAAACTCTGATTTGCCCACTTTACTGTCCTGTTGCAGATGCTTTACTATATTTCCCCATTCCTTATCATCGAAGTCGGCTTTCAGTCTGGCTCCCAATAACTTCTCAATGTCATCTCCCACTGCTTTCGAATTATAATCTGTGCCATAGCCTTACTAAAGCATCTTAAGTTACTGAGACATGCCATGCATGTTACCTTGCTTTAGAATGTTCTCTGGTCCTTCTTCATAGAATGTGCTTTTTTCTTTTTTTTTTTCAACCTTGACTGCTATAGAATTCTAGTCTATCCTCATCAGTGTTGGGATAAGAATTGATTGAATACGCGAGGGACTGCTTAAAAAAATATATATATATATATATATATGTATGTATGTATGTATATGTATACATATGTGTATATATATGTGTATATATATTTTAAGAATTGCTCTAAGGATTGATCATTTATTAATATTTAAGAATAATTTTTATAGTTCTAAGAGTGGATTTTTAGTTAATTTAATTTAGGAATCCATCTTTTGCTTTGCATTTTCCATGGTGTTTAAATCTATTAACACTAAATAATTTTACGATAAATAAATTATTTTTAGAAAAATACTAATGATTTATAGTTAAAATTACTTCATAGTGTCATTTTGAATAGTTTTGAATTACCATTATGTATTATTAATTTTACAAAGAAGCTAAAATTTTTTTGTTGAGGGGGGCAAGAGATAAGCCATTGCATATGATCTAGACTATTTTAAGGACTATTTTATCACTTTTGAAAACTTAAAACATTTAGACTAGTGTCATTAGCTTCTGAAATTTCTGGACTGTTAATTGATTTAGCAAGACCTGTTCCCTTGGGGGAAAATGACAGCTCAGCCTCCTACATTTTTATTTATTTTCCATTTACTTGAAGCTTATCTATGAGGTGGAGATTTGCTCTAATTATTTTGTATGTGCGTTAGACTATAGAAAGTAACTTTAAGAAAAATCTCCTTGGTGTAATAATTGGAAGAGAACAGGAGAATGTTTCTTAAAAGTGAGGGAAAGACTATCTGATGTAGAAACTGAAGGGAGGGCATTAAGTATGTGCCCTGGAGAGGGCAGAGTTTATATACTGCTTTTGGAAATTCAGAAACTATGGTCAAAATACCACTCTCACTGTTAAAGTGAAAAGAAAAAAATTGAGGCGGAATTCCTGGAGAAGACACTACAGCAAAATTACCACAAGAGGGCAACAGAATCCTGTCTTCTTTGAGTGTGATTTGTTAGAATTATCAAAGCAGTCAAATAAAACAACTGTAATCATGATTCATATGGTTTGTATTTAAAAGATTATACTTTTTTACAGAAAATATAAGTGAATTTAATTTGAGCAAAACTGTAAGAGTATAAACCATTACACATTATATGACATTATAAAGCATTGATATCATAATATGTATGTTTTGCCATTGTGAATCATAGTTGAATGACATCATGATGCTTAGCTCAAATTAGAAAATATTTGCAGAACTCCGGCTGTTTATTTTGCTCTAGGTGCTACAAATTGGCATTTAATGTGTATTATATGATGTAAAATTACTTATTTTACACTATTTTGTAAAAATCATAAAATAAATAACAGAATCCCCAGCCATATTTAAAACAAAACAAAACAAAACAAAACCATCTCAGAATCTACTCTTATCTTTGATAGGTAGTTTTAAGAGCTTCTTAATGCAAATGAAAAGGTTCTTTTGATTTAGAAGGGGATAGCTGTCTCATTATGGGTTCTTACCTTCTTCACAGTTCACCTGTGAAGACTACAGTGCCAGTGAAGGGGAAGCAAAAGCTAGAAAGGCCAGTTGCTGCCTAGCAGACTCTGGTAAAGTGTTGAGTTCTCTCACACCGAGAACTTCAGGCTTCTTTCTTTTGATACTTCACAGCTGTGTTCTAATGTAGGTGAGAAAAGATCCTCCCCCATCATCATCAAAGAGCGACTGTTACCAGTGATGTTTTAAAATAAGTCCTAAAGTTGGGCAAGAAGGAGGAGATACAAATTACTAAGCTGCAGTCTGTAACCCACTTGGTTGATCCTGAAGTCAGTTTAATGGATTATAGCCAGTATTTTCATTTAAAAAAATGAAATAAAATGGAAGATATAAGACTATTTTAATATATTAAGTATTTTAACATAGTAAGAGTAGTAGATATCATGTTATGAAAATGTGGTTTTAGTTTGTATATGTATTTAAGTAAGTACAAACACATATATTTGGGGTCAGCAGGTAAACACATATATTTTGGGTCACAGTATTTCTTACTATGTTTTAGTAGTTGAGAAAAAATTTGGAAGTCGTTTATTTAAATAAGTATTTTAGACATACTTTTGTTTATTGGGATGACTAATATGGTTTTGAAATGATACCTTCCCAACCCCCCCCAAAAAAAAACTGCATTGAAAATACTGATTGAAATTTTAAGACCTACTAGTGTGTTCTGAATCTGTTTCCATTACCTCCACTGAAGTTCTGACTTTGAATCTTAGATCATTTCATTAGTGGTGTTATATAGCTTGTGTTACCAGAAGTCTTTCAAGAATATAGTAATGCTGTACAAGTTGATAAAGAAGAACTAGGTGATTATGTTAACAGCATTACAGTTTAGATTGGATCATCTTCTTTTTCTCAGGCATGGAGTTTAACATACAGCACCACACATGCATACACAAGCTTGTCAGTGGCTGGCAAAGACCTAACTATTTTATGATGCAATATGTTGAAAAGTTCGTAGTCTGCATGAAAGCATTAAGATACAACAGAAGTAAGAATCCAAGCTTGAGTTTTATGTAAGTTAGCAATACTACTTTATACTTGCCCTGTGCTTTTACTACTTCAATAATTCAGATGTAGTAGCCCCTTTAGAAATGTTGACTTGATCTAGAAAGATACGTAAAAGGTGACATTCTTTTTGTTAGTTTTCAGAATTGGGGATTTGTACTTTTTTAAACTTATATTTTAATTCATTGTATTTGTATGCTATAGATTTTTTAATGCTTAAAATCTTCATATTGCATATAATTAATAAGTAGATAGATATTGTCAAAACATTCATAAATTTTATGGTGTAAGTTACAGATATTTTCCTGTGTTTATGTAGGTGATATAATTTGCTGTGTAATGTTTTCCCTAGATTCTCTTTAGGTTATGGATTCCAGATTGGGTAGGTTTAGTTCATTTGATTCAGATATAAAATATTTCTGTCTTACCCAAATATAGTCAGATGTTCTTCACAAATCCAGTCTTAAAAGTCACGAAGAGCCATTAGATGTTTGAAGCACATCAGTTTTCTAACTTGAGTTTAATTATACACAAAATGAGAATGACTAATTCATTAGAATATAATCAGTGCTTTGCTAGACCAGGCCTATTGTTCATCTAACCAGCTTTGCTGACAGGTGGTGGCTCTGAAGAATCGGAGTGCCTGCCCTATTGGGTGTGAATTTCAGAATGCCAGAGACATTCCCTAAATGGAGCATTTGAGCCTTCAGTTTCTTTATCTGTTAAGTGTCTAAAAAAGTCCCCTATGACATTGTTTTGTATGTATGTATATAAGTAAGCATGTATGCGTACACACATATGATATATATTGAAGTGTGTGGTACATAGATGGTACTCAAGAAAGGTTAAGTTTTTACCTCTCTCTTCCTTTTAGTGACGGCATTCATAGCTCACACTGTTAACATCCAGCAGAACAGTTCTCATGTGACTTCTCTGCTTGAAAATGTTTTGGGCTGTCTGCTTCCCACACATTAAATGTTTGGCTTTTTAACAGAGCTTGTGTGCCCTTTATTACCTTGTGCCAACCTCCTTCTCCAGCCTGTTTTGTAATATAGTTCTTCATGTTCTCTGCAGTCCCATCACACTAAAGTTCAAGAGTTCGTACCATTTCTTGGGCACACACCTCTGTGGTTAGTAAAGCTGCTGCTTTCATTTGAAATGCTTTTCCACCCTTCAGCCCTTGAAAAATTTCTATTCACTCTTTAAAACCAGATGTTATCTCCTTTGTGAACCTTTCTTTAGCCCTCTAAATAATTGGCTAGTCTTTCTCTGTGTTCCTACAAAATGTTGATGATGGCTTTATTATAACATTCATCATATTCATTGTAATTGTTTACATATGTGTCTTTTACCACTGTTTTTAGATCCTCTTATGGACAGGGACCAAGTCTTCCTAATCTTTGTTTTACGCTACCTAAACAATACCTGGCACAGTTTATAGGCCTTCAGTAAAAGACAGTGGCTGAATAAATGAGTGAGTAGATAGGTCAGTTTGTTATATTTTGGACATCTTCTTCATATGATTTGAGGGATTCACAAGACATTGTTCTTTCCTCCTACCAGACTTGAAATTCCCACAGCAGTCATTGAACAAACATGGACATGCTGTCTGCCAAAGGCTGCCATTAAAAATGACACCTATTGCTTAGGGAGCAGAGGACTCCACTCTCCTTGAAGCATTAAACTGCCATTAAGACTTAAAAGTTGTGAACATCAGCAGTACTATGACTAGTACTATATTATTTCTTTCCAGTAATTAAAAAAGTAGTAATATCTGAAGCCCAGTGGTAGGAATTTTTTTCTTAAAAAATATGGGAATATATGCCCTATAAGGAACCAAGCAGTGGAATGCTAGGGATAGCCACTCACTTTGTCAATGTGGACAAATTAACATGGATGCAAACTAAAGCACCAGTAAATAACAGAAATCAGCCAAAAAAGGTGCAGAGAGTTAAGTCGGGTTATAAGGGCCAGGTCAGAAGACAGGGAGGTCTAGATCAATGGAAAGAAAGAGACCAATAAAGTTCCAATGATACAATCTTGAGATAGAATGTTTGTTTATATTAGAGTTTAGAGTGGAGTCATATTTTATGCAGAAATAAAGTGTTAATATTTATGCCTACAATAAAATCATATGTAGCAATGCCCCTTGAATATTTTTAGGAAGAGGCCTAAGTTGGAGAGGGAGTGGCATATACAAAAGCTCTCAGAGAACTTGGCTTCTTGGAGGAAGAGCAAGTTGTTCAGTATGTTCGGGACTATATAGTGGCCAGAAAGAAGGTTGGATGGGTTAATAGGTGCCTGGTCAGAAAAGGGCTTTGAAAGTAAGAGTGTGGATTGATGCAGAAAGGAAGCCCCTAACAAATTTGTAAACTGGAAAGTGACAATCAGGTTTGCATTATTAAAAGATCATTATAGTATTAATTTGTTTAAAATATCATTATAACCTCAGTGTAGAGATTAAGATTGGAGTCCCGGAGACTAAATTAAGAGATGGTTGAGGAAATCCAGGATAGTAACGATGATAATGAATGTTACCCTGGCCAGTGGCCATGGGAATGGAGAGAATTCTAAGGACAAGAGAATTCAGCTTTACACTTTAACCTGACTGGGGGGCAAGTTCTAACTTTGCTTTTCCGGGGAGCTTTATTTCCTAAAGAGCATTTATTTATCCTCTACTAAAACACTGGCAGGGATTGTATTTGGCTTGGAGAAACTATACTTGGTTTTGAGTAGGTCAGATTATGGAACAGAAAATTGGTTGAATATGTCTAGGTGTTTTTTTTTTTTAAGTAGTATGTCTAGTTACAAAATATAAATATGAGTGGGTTGCATCTTGTATTATACTTGAGAAATAAGTTAAAGTTTACTTTTATAACATAACATACTTTTATAGTCTATTTGTGCATTTGCATAGGCAAGTACATTAATTTCCCCTAAATTATAATTTTCTAAAAGTTGACTCTTTTCCAATTCTTTATAGTTGGAATTATGAAATTGGTAGCTTTGGCACTGCATTCCTTGCCTTTGCAGGAAGGACTTGTGTTACATGCTGTCATGGAAATAAACATCGTGAGGTGGAAAAGGGGCTTCTTACAAGACAAAAGAAAAATTCTATAGAGCCCTACAATTTAAAAATTAAAAATTAAATTAGTCATGTTGTAGATGTATGTATATGTGTGTATGTATACATATATATGTATATATATATATAGTTCAGAAAGCTTTAACTTGATATGCTTGAAATTTTTTTCGTTAATTACAGGATTTTTCTTCTTTCCCACTTTCAAAATAGGTAGCTTTTAAGAGCATTTGTGATGATACTTAATTGTATTAATATTATGTTAAGTATTTAATAAATAACTTATAATTTCTTACTCAGAAAATCATTTAGCTATATAATATTGGCTAATACTGTAATCACCATTTTCTATAGAAAAATTTATTTCATAAATCCATTGAAAATAAAAAGCTCTGTTATGTTTTCTTTTACAGTAGTTAGTATTGTCTAGGTGTGCTGAAATTTTTCCTTTTGCCATTTTCATTAGCATCTTTTACAGCTTGTTGGAATAATGCCACCGTGGTGCTGTCGTTTATTGTATGTACACACAACTCCCTGTTTATTCTTTTGTCCCCTGATGTTGGCAAAAAATTATTGGATTTCTTTTTTTACTTGTATTGTTAAATGTATCCATGGAGGCAGACATTCTGTTGATGAAACAAAAGGCGTTTAACTGATGGTGACATACTCAATACACTAGCAGTATTTTATTTAATATTAGACATTCACAATCTTTGATACTCCTATTGAATAAATTCATCAGGTTATATGCATTTATACATATATATTCTTTTATTTTTTTCTTTTTGAAACAGTTTTTAATATATGTAGTAAAGGCAGGGACTCTTAATTTACAATGAGATTTATAAAAATGGCTGATTCTTCTTAAAAACATGAATTATGTTTTGAAGAACAGTGCACGTAAGCTGTAAATAGAAAAGTTAGGATCATTTTAAAGTCTTTTGGGACATAGTAAATTTCTTTTGGTCAAATGAAAAAGGGAAAAAGTCACAACCTTTTCAAAATGAATATTTAGTTAATTTTAGCTTCTGTTGCATCCGGTCTTAAGGAATACTCACCATCCCCATTTGGGCATTTAGAACTCAGGAATATAATGTGTAGTCTTGTAGGAAGCAAAAAACCTTTGCTTAACAGTGAAATTGGGGGTATCACTGATTAATAATAATTATTTTTATAATATTTTAAGTTTTTAAATGTATTTTTCTTCAGTGTACAATAAGACAATGTCATTAAAATTTTAAATGGGCATCATTTTACTAGGGAGGCAACAGAGCCTAAGAAAAGCCAAAGTTGTTCAGAACTAAGTTGAACTCCGTTATTCTGACTAAATAGTGCATTTTCTTGTTTCACAAGACAGTATCAATGACTATATTTAAGGAGGACTAAATCCTCTCTGAAAGAAATGAGTCTTGCTTTGCACAGGGAGGATAAACCAGATGACTGGCAGCTACTAGGGTCTGCTTTCAGTAACATTTTCTTTGCATCTAAACTCCATTTTTAAAATTTAGCTAAGATTCTAGTTAACATGACCCTTACTGTACCCTGCCTCTTCTGTGTGCTGCATTTTAGCAATAAAGAAAAGCTTATTTATTCATTATGGACAGAGCTTTGGAGAAATCTGATGTATTCTTTTTTTTTTTTTTCCCAAGGAAGACTCAGATGTATTTATGAGATCTGATTAGATCAAAGATTGAATGATGTGCATCTCAGTTATAAGTGGATATAAATTCTATCTTTTATTTGAAGTCTAAAGAAGATAGGGGTGAGAAAGGAAATTATAGTTTCTACAACCATCCCAAATTTCATTGTAGGCTTTACGTTACAGTAATAAATCGAGATAACTAGATTTGCTTAGCTAAGATGGATAGATTTATTGGTTCCATTTTTAAATTTTTATATGAATAAGTAAACTGCTACCAGTTGCGTATGTTTCATCTCTTCTAATAATGTTTTACTGCCATCTGCTCCCCTGCATTTTGACATCACTAAACTAAACAGTCCACTTGCCATAAAGGCCAGACTAGAGCTGTCCATTGTCAAAACTGTGGTGTGAAGCATGTAAATATGCTTTGTCTTTTTGTATAAAAGGTAGATTTTGGTTTAGAATCATGATTCCTAGGAAAAAAATAAAAGTAACAACCATTAATTGTCTTTTTTTTTTTTTCTAAACTGGAATTTATTTCTGTGTTGGAAGCTTTCCAGTGCTGATGCAAGAGCACAGCTGTAAAAGCTCTTCTTTCTCCCCATTTTTCTTTCATCCTAAGATTAAAATATTAAATCTATTCTAAGGGAAGATACCTGGATTTATTCAGATACGTTTTTCATAAAGAATTATTATTTCTTATTAATTGATGCATATGGTTTAAACCAAGGGTTGGCAAACTGGCCCTTGGTCACATATGGCCTACCACCTGTTTTTGTAAATAAAGTTTTATTGGAGCACTGCCATGCTCATGTATTTACATTTGTTACATGATGTCTGTGGCTCCATTCCTGCTGCAGTGGCAGAGTTGAGTAGTTGCAACATAAGCTATATGTCCCACAGAACCTAAAATATTTACTCTCTGGCCACTTACAGAAAAAAATTGCCAAGCCTAGGTTTAAAATCACAGGAATAAGAAAAATTATGCTTGATAATTCTGTATAGTAGATGCAAACCTTTCTTGGAGTCACAAGCACCCTTGACAACACTAATCTGAAGGCACTCTGTTGCCTATTTGTTTGTGAACATCACCTGTGAGAAGATAAACTCCTCGGGGCAAGTATCTTATTTTTGGGTGTATCTTTCATACCAAGAGTTCCTAGACCTAAAACATTGGATGTGTTTTCTGAGTAGTTATTGAATGAGTTGATACTTTATTTTTTTAACCACGTAAGATCTTCTGTCAGAGTGTAATAATAATTGATATTTATGAAGCATTTCTTACACATTCAAGAAAATGTACGTAAACATTTTACTTATACCACCTCATTTAAGTCTTCCACATTTTGAGGTAGTTGCTGTTTTACAGGTGAGGAAACGTAACACATTTCTGCGTCATGGAGCTAGAAATTAGCAGAATGAGGAGCCCAAGTGTTATCTTAACATTATGGTTATGCTAGATGTATTGCTTCCTTTGGCATAAAATAGCTGAGCGGTGTTCTCTGCTCTTAAAAGATGTGAAATTCAAACATAATTTTGGACAATGATAATAAAGTATCATTTATTTCAGAGATCTAATGGCTTCAATTGAGAGAACTAGCTTTGAGAATTAGTGGTAGTAGTAAGAGAAACGTAAGGAGTTACCCAAGTTTTCAATTTTCCAGTAACATGTATTCATCACGAGAGACATTGTTGATATTGTTTGACATGGGGAATGCTCCTTAATTTTATTCCTCTTTCTGCTTCAGAGTTTTTTTCCCCTGCATTAAAAGAATCCTATTTACATGAGCAACTCAAACCTGAGGTATCTTTATCCTTTATTTCTGAGACTAGGCTGCTTTCTCATTTATATAAATAAATGAAAATTGGTGGGAAAATGGTAAAAGCCAAGCCCGTTTGGGTTTCATGTTACTTTGGAAATAAGATCATGTTACTTATATTGTGAATATAACTGATTTTAATATATGTCCTTTATAGTTTTCTCATCCAAATATGAACAAAATTTCACAAATTTAACATTTTAAATAAATTCTTAGCTTAGATTCTATATGAGTTCACCAGTGATCCTTTTTGGTATTCTCAAGGTTGTGAATGATGGCTCGAATTTATTTTTTTGTTTTTTTAATAATTCATCTGAGTTTTTATTTTTTGTTTCTTTTTCTTTAGTATTCCTTCTCCTCTCTCCCTCCCTTCCCCCCGCCTTTTCTTTAACATGAAACACATTGACCACCCACAGTTAGAGCAGGATTTGTCTTCCCATTGTAAAATTAGAAATTGTAACAGTGATATTGAAATTATTTAGAAAATTCTATATATAACTGATAGATAAAATGTTGATTTCTAATTGAATGATGGCAAAACCAGATATTTTAAGATCTCATATCTTTATCTGCAAGGTACACACTGGGTTTCTTTTGCTTGTAACTCTGATCAAATGGAAGTTTTCTGTATAAGGTCAGCTAGTTGGGAGAAAAAGGCAACCGCCTATATCCCAAATTTTAATGACATGTGATGCAACAAATTAAGAAAGAAGAGAACTGAACCTAATCCAAGTCCCCATGCTCACTTTAATTAAGACACTCTAGATCCAGTTTAATCTGGGTTCTTAGAGTTGAAAGGCTGGCTGCTAATGGAAGAAACTAACCTCCTGAAGTTGCGGAAATATTTGATACTTAGCCTTGGGCGCACCTGTTCCAATTCTTTATGGCATACATACCAGCATTCCCCACTGCTTAGAGAACTGATAATAGTTTAATCTGTCAATTTTGCTTTTAATCATTGAATAAAAAAATCCTTGATTCCATTTAATAAAATTTGCACAAAACTCTCTAGAATGTACTTTCCTCTGATCCTAGATCTTGGCTTAACTTTAAACCTTTCCTATTTGTCCTGGATATGATTTCATGCCTGGGTAATGAAGAGTAGACTGTTGCTTATGCTTTCAACATAAGGAGCTTGACAGACAAAATGCACAGATTCTATGCTTCTCTTGGCCACCATCTGTTTGAGATGGTTGGTGAAGGGGCAGAGAAGAAAGCGCGTGCTGCGCACGATAATATGCAAGTGTGTTGCCATCATTGCTACCCGATTTAGTATGTGTAAAATTTCTACCATACCTTTGTGAACAAATTCTCTGAGATGTTGAATTACCTCCCCAGGAGTGCCAGCATGTCACTTTGATGTAGCCCAGTTATTTATATGAGTACAACATTAGCCTCAGTGTTTATAACTGGAATACCCCTTGCATTTGAGCCAGTTGTTTTTCACACTATAAAACCTCACATTTGACTTCTGTCTTGTTGAAGCTGTAAACATTGTCTTTTTCCTTTTGGGGAGGGAGCATTAGTTGATATCAGCCTTATTTCTGACTTAATAAGAATGAAATATTACAGGATTTAGAAAAATATTTTATGGTTATTCCTATATTTATTGGCATAACTTTCTCTGCTGCTTTATCCTAATTCAAACATAGTAGTTGAAATATCCCACACTTATGTAGAGTTTGTACAACAAAAAATGAATTTAATATTCAAATGCTCAAAACTGTTTGTCATTAGCAAAAGTACTAGATCTCTAATTTTATTTTCCTTTCTGAAGCAGTTATATACATCTTCTTAAATGTAGATCTCTTTCTCAAAACATGAAGAATGTATCCTTTTATCCATATGTTTTATTTCAAGAACTTTACAGCCATTAAATGTAATGGCTGAAAACTGTGGGCAGCTATGTTTAGGGAAAGAAAGTTAGATCTCTGTAGGAAGCTCATCTTTTATAGAGTACATGAAGGGCTTAAAGGTGATAATCTAAGCTGTTGGGCACACCAGGGTAAATAAAAAACAGTGCTTTCATACATTATTCCTAAATTTATCCTGGCAGATTCATTCAGGAAATAAAGTAGCAGAAATTAATCATCTCAGTTATCACTATTGTCTCCTTCTAAAATGATCCAGAAATTAGAACTTCCAGGTTTAGACCACATTTGGGAAGATCTGCCTTCATATTTTCATAGGTTATTGCAGTGATTGGCAAAGAGTTTGACACTGTGGGCATTTGATAAATATTTGATGAATCAGTGCATAGGGACATAGGCTTTGGAGTCAGACAGAAATGGTTTTGAATCCCAAATTCTCTACTCTTCTCCTTTGGCTTACGTCAAGCACTCTTCTGGTTTTTCTCCTACCTCTCTCTGTGTTCCCAGAGTATTTATATTATTTGCCTTACCCTTAGGAGCTCTTCTGTTTTCATTCTCTACTTTCCCTGAACAATCTCATTAACTCCCACAGCCTCAAATGTCATCAATATGCTAATGACTCTTGAATCAATTCTTATAGCTCAGATCTTTTTCCTGAGTTCATATATTCAATAGACTATCTGTACTTAGATGAACCACAAGCACCTCCAACTCAAAAAAAAAAAAGGCAAAAAAAGCTATGAGCTCCGTGAGGACAAAGATTATTCACATTTTGCCCCCTGTTGTGTACCCACACATAAGATAGTGCCTGTCACATTGTTAGGCCCTCAGTATATACTTGACTGAATGAAGATCTATAATTACATTCATTATCTTTCCATCATTCTGTCACTTATCCCACTATAACATAATTGACTGTTTACTGGTATTAACTTTCTTTAAACTTCATGAGGGAGAAATTATGTCTCTCTTTTTCAGAATGGTAAAGCCCAGCAAATTATTTGGTACATAGTAGTTGTTCAAAGAACATTAGCCTCATTTTATTGCTCTACATGTCCATGATCAAGTCACTTATCCTTTCTGAGCTTTATATTCTCAATCTGTTAAATAGTAATATTAATGCCTTATAGTGTTACAAAGATGAAACAATTCAATTTAATATGTGTAAAAGCTCAAGTTTTTACTGTAGAAAAAAGTTCAGGTACACACATTTATATAACTAGAGACTTGGTTTCTTCTACATATATATTGAAAAGGGTGGGGAGATGAAAGGGATTATAAACTAAAAGCAATTTCAGAGGCATATAACCAAATGTAGCAAGTGGACCTTATTTGAATCCTGATTAATACTGGGTTGGGGGGTATGTAGTAGGCAGAATAATGCTCCACCACCAAAGATGGTCATGTCCTTATACCCAGAACCTGAAAATATATTACATGGCGCAGGTGTGAGCTAGGGATGAAGAAGGGTTTACAAATGCTATCAGCTGACCTTAAAATGGGGCTATTATCCTGCATTATCCTGAGGAGCCCAGCATAATCACGGATATTTAGAACTGGAAGAGGGAAGCAGAAGACGGGGGATAAAGTAAAGCAGTGTGAGAGCTTGTTGGTGGCTTTGAGATGGCAGAAGAGGGCCACGGACCATGGAATTTGGGTAGCCTCTAGAAACTGGAAAAAGCAAGGAAGTGACTTCTCCCTAGAGCCTCCAAAAAGAAACAGCCCTGCCAACACCTTGATTTGGGCTCAGTAATATCTGTGTAGGAGAACTGTAAAGCAATACACTTGCGTTGTTTTTAAGCCAGTAAGCAACAGTAGAATAGTAATACAGGGGTTAATGAGGAAAAATTGAAAATTGGTTATTTGATGATGTTAAGGAAAATTTTGTTTTATTTTAGGTGTGATAGTGGAATTATGGTTAGGTTTTTTAAAAGAGTGTTCTTTTAGAGATGATATTGAAATATTAAGGATTAAGTAATAGATCTTGAATTTGCTTCAGAATAATTCAGAAATGGCAGGGGAGTGAGTGGCATATAAATGAAACATATCTGTTATAAACTGATAAATCGTTAAAGCTTGATTCTTTTTCTTTATTAAATTTTACTGTTTTTTAAAATAATTGTTTCCTTAGCATCCTCTAAAGATGATTAATGCTAATGGGTTTTGGGTTTTTGTTTTTAAATTTCAGAGTCATCATGAGTTCGTGAGGTTAAACATATTTGAAGTATTTTAGTCCATGGTTATTATCCTTATTAATGCTCACACTGTCTCTTCTGCTTCTTCGAAGTCCATTTGATACAACTCTAGTAGTCTTTGATAGCTTCCTTCCTTTTCTAATATGACAAGATATTCTAGACTTCCCCTGTTTATTTTCTGTCCCACTCCTAGAATTAGCAGTTTCTTTAAGGAGTCTGGTTCCTTTTAATGGAAAGATGATAATTTTGGTACTGGAGTCATTCATTCTATAAATAAAGATTTATTAAGCAGTATGCCAGGAACTGTTCTAGGTGCTGGAAATATTTCAATAACAAAATAGACTGTGTCCCTGGCCTCAAGGTGTGGAAAGATAGAGAATAAAAAAACAATAAAAAGAATATAAAATTTGTTAGATGGGGATGAATACTGTGGAGAAAGATAAACCAGTTAATGGGTATAAGGAATGCTGGTTTGTCGTAGGGGGTTGCTATTTCATATAGGATGGTGAGAGAAAGCCACATTAATAAAATTAGTTATTTTAAAATTGAGCAGAGAACCTGAAGGAAATGAGGGAGCAAGCCATGCAAACAGCCAGGGAAAATATTTCCAGGAGGAGGGAAGAGAAAGTACAGAGGAGCTGAATCAGAAGCATACTGGCCATTTAGAGAAGCACTAAGGAAGCCAGTGTGCCTTGCATATAATGGGCAAAGGAAGAGTGGCAGATCAGGTCAGAGAGGTTAGCAGGAATCAGATTCTATAGGACCAGTGGTTACAAGGCAGCTTTTGGAGGGTTTTGAGCATAGGTCTGACCTAGGTTTTTCTGGCCTCTATATTGGCAAGGGTAGAAGCAAAATCTCGGGGCACCTGGGTGGCTCAGTCGTTAGGCGTCTGCCTTTGGCTCAGGGCGTGATCCTGGCGTTACAGGATCGAGCCCCGCATCAGGCTCCTCCGCTGGGAGCCTGCCTCTTCCTCTCCCACTCCCCCTGCTTGTGTTCCCTCTCTCGCTGGCTGTCTCTCTCTGTGTCAAATAAATAAATAAATAAATAAATCTTTAATAAAAAAAAAAAAGGAGCAAAATCTCTTTGCAGTAAGTCAAGCAAGAGATATCGGTGGCTTGGACCAAGGATGGATGTACTATGGAGGTGGTAAGAAATCAAGAGATTATGTATTTCTCATATTGTTATGAGCAGTTCATCTTCTAACACCAAACTTGTTCTTCTACTGAATGATTTGTTCAGCAATTCAAAAGCACTACATCTTAACCTACCTTAGAAGATACTAGCTAGCTACATCTGTTGTTACTTTAGTTTGTCTTTTGGGATATCATCCCCACCAGCCCCGATTGACTTATGTTAAGTTTCCAAGTAAGGTTTGACCTAATGTATTTTTTTCACCTATTACATATCAGTAATAAGAATATTTTATTGGTAGTTGAATAATTTGACTTGAACCAAAAGAATTAACCGATGAATTTCATGCCTATTTAAGTACAGTCTGGCCAGGTGTTTAATGTATACATTATAATCTTCACTGCTGTTTTTTTTAATGTATTGGACAGCCTTTTTTGAGCAGGGATAGAAAGCAAAAATATCAAATAACCCACTTTATTTTTTTTTTAGAAGATTTTATTTATTTGACAGAGCAAGAGAGGGGGAGAGAGAGCACAAGCTGGGGGAGCAGCAGGCAGAGGGAGAGGGAGAAGCAGGCTTCCCCCGAGCAAGGAGCCTGATGCAGGGCTCAACCCCGGGATTATGACCTGAGCCAAAGGCAGACACTTAACCGACTGAGCCACTCAGGCACCCCTAACCCACTTTATTCTTAATACAGTTAGAAAACATCTGATTTCAGAGAATGCACACATTGTACTACCCGGGTTTCTATTGGTCTTAATCTCTATTTTCTCTCTAAAAGCTATTTATATAAACGAGTGCCCTTTAGTGAGCTGAGCTATTTTTGAAGCACACAGTAAATAGACAATTTTGAATTCCTTATAGTATTTTATAATATTACATAGTACATAATTACTATAACATTATATATAATATATATTACATGTATTATTATAATTATATAAAATTGCCTAAAATTTGTGTTAACTAATTTGCTGAATAGTGTAAACCTGAGTCACCTGCTTGGGAAATAATGCAGTTAAGATCTTTCTAGAGTGAAGAATTTTCGCTTTATCTTTCCAAATGATGTATCACAAAGATTTTCCTAACAACAGGAGGTAGGTGTCCTACCTAAATTAATGCATATGGTTCAAGTTTTTAAAATTCTTTTTTCCAATTTATAGTCTGTAGTGTTGCTTCTTAGGATTCTCCAATATATCACTATGACAATTATTTGAAAAACTAGCAACTCAGCATATTGTGGCTTGGGTATATTTTACTTGATCAATTTGACAACTTTCTGTATTATATACTGAGAAGATATTCTAGTATGCTGCTAGGTTTTTATACTAATTTATGTTTATTTAATAATAGTCTTTGTAATCTTCAGTTTGACTATCATAATGCTGAAAAACAAAAACATGAAATAGGTATGAATGTACGTCATTCTAAACCTTTAGATGACTCACAAATAACTATTCTAAAGTTAGTAAGATATTCTCACCCACACTATTGGTTTAGAGAGTAGCCAGTGGCTTTAAATTTCTAGATGCGTTTTGTGGTGCTGTATTTTATACAAAAGAATAAAAATTAATTTTCCGTCATGGTCCCTGTGGGGTAGAGATTAGCCACAAAAGACGCCAAATTTAATGGAAGTTGCTCAAAGATTAAAGTTAAAAAGGAAAACTTGAGTCAAGAACTAACTTCTTCCTAATGTTCTCATTGTGACACTACTGACTCATTCATTATTCAGCTTGAGTAAGTCACTTAAATTTTTTGTGACTTAGATTCATAGATTATGAAATGGGGCTAATTTAATGGCTAATTTAATGGTCCTATGTAATAGCTGTATTAGAACCTAAAAGAAGTAATTGTTTTTATTGAAAATAAGTAGATTGTCATCTTTAAGCTACTATCTCTAAAGAGATGTATATTTTTTCCTACATAAAAGTGGTTTTTTATGACAGGTTCGATAAATGTGAAGTGTTTCGGTCTCTGTACTACCCATGGAAGATTGTTCTTCTCTGCATGGTAGTGCAGTTCTCTACGGAATCATTAAGGAAACGGGGCTCATTTTGTGGTCCCTTCCCTGTCGCAAGACCTCACCTTACACCTCCCTCTCCCCATTAAGCCAAGTGAGCAGAGGCCAGGGGCTTGGCACTTGATGGCTCAAAAGTTGCCCATTCCTAGGCTAAAGTAGTGAGAAATTCAGTGTGAAGAAATGAAACATCAGTTCATTCATACGGGAAATAACTATGCCTTGGAAATGTTCAGGGCTTGGTAATTAACAGGGCTTGTGTAGCTTTGTGTGCGGGCCAACGTACTAGCAACACGGCAACAAAACAGAGGTGTGAGAATTTCTGTCTTATCCAGAGTGGCTAAAATGGGGGCAGTAACAGAAAACAAGGCTTTTCTTTCCAAGCAAGGAATAGCAGTGAGCTTAGAGCTTTATTATATGTGTTTAAGCCACAGTCACATGTTTCATGTTTAAGAATAGCTTCTCATGTTTAGTAAGTTAGTTCCCCATGTACCTTCTCCTCGAGGCATGGACCAGATGGATTATGTCCCATTTTACAATAACTGATGGAGAATTACTATACTCTTTTATTGCTAAAAATGTCTTGGTGACTCAGTACTTTAGGGCTTATGCATAGATAATGTGATAAAATAAAGGCATATGGTAGACGAGAGGGTTTCACTCTCTTTGAGGTCTAATTTTCAGATTTTTCAATTGGTAACTTTCCTGCTGTTTGAAATCCTGAACCTAATCCACATTTTAAAAATATCTATCTCAATATTGTTCTCTGAAAAGGCAAAATGAAGGTGATTTGGAACCTTCCCGTTTTTCATTTGCTTGATTAAATATTAATTTTTTGCCTTCTATTTGTGAAGCAGTTTTCTGATAGTGGGTAGAAAGAATTATATAGTTTATCCTCTTTGAGAGTTTATCATTGACTTAGGAAGGAAAAGATGTTCTAAGATATTGATAAATTATACAGGCAGGGGTGTTGTGCGAATGTTCAGAGGAGCAAGAGAACACTTCTAGCTTGGATCGTCAGGGAATATGGGGTGGCGGAGTGGGGGGAGCTAAGGAAATGGAACTTCCATGAGCCTTATAGAATGAGAAAACTATGAGTAGTGCTGGAGAAAGAGACATTTCACTGGCTGGTGGTCATAGAAGCAGGGTCTGGCCTGGCATGTTCCAGGGACAGTGAGTAAGCTATAGCATAGTGCTTAAGAGCATAGACTCTGGAGCCAGCCTGCCTGGGTTCAGGATTGTCCTTTATTTGCCTCGTGGCCTTGGGCCAGTTTCTTAACCATTCTTTGCCTCAGATAGAATTAAAAAATGTTACTAATCTTGCCTGAATCATAGAGCTGTTATAAGGATTTGACAAAAATGCCTGCAAATAGTGATAGCTCAAGTTAAATATTAAATAAGTATAATAGAGTATGGCGATGACCAGGATGTGAATGAACATAAAAGACAAGATTTGTAAAGAAGGTTGGAGTGAGCTCCTTGAAGGACTGGACTATGAACACTGAATAAACAAGAAACCGTGATGAAAGTAGTATATTTGGAAAAATAGTCTAGCAGAATAGGTTGAAAAGAGATTGGCCGCAGAGAGACTAATTAGGAGACTTGTGATTGTCCAGACTTGAGGGATTTAAGACTGGGACTCACACGATAGCCCATGGGTTTGGATTAAAAAGAAGGGACAGACCTTGGGAACATCTACAGTGGAATAGTCATTAGGGCCCAGGGACCAAGGGCACATAGGAAACAGAGGGTTGTGCCAGAGGTAAGTGGGAGAATTCAAATGTACAGGAAGGACTTCTTAGGAAGAGCTGGTAATGTGTGCAAAAAGATGAAATCCATTTTGCATGCCCTGAATTTAAAGACAAGAACAGGATTTGGCATTGAAAATGCGTATCTGTTGCTCTAAGGGAAGTCGGGTTTGGATATAGAAATGGAAGGCCCACAGAGGAGCAAGTTGTGCTGTGCAAGTAAATGAGGTGACAAGGAAGAGAATGTATACAGTGATTTTCTCTCCCGTTTCTGTAAGACAAAGTGTGAATATAAGGGAATGAAAACATGGTCCTAGCAGTTGAGTCACTTGCAACAAGGGCACTAGTAAAGCTCACTGGCCTGTAAAGTGTGATTTCACAGCTCAAGTGCCAGACAGAGCCCTGTAGATGTGCTGAGTGTTAATAAATGCTGGGCTTCTGGATCTGCAATTGCACATCATTGCAAACAGCCTTTATTGTGGTAAGGGAGAGTTCTCCTTTCAGTTATCCTAATTAATTTTATCCCGCTGTAACCACACTTATAATATGAAACCTGTCAGTACACATACATGTAGTTAATTTCTGTTATTATTATTATTTATTATAAACAAAACTTGTTCCTTTTAAACCTCTTTTTAATATATGCCTTTTCTACTACATTGTAACTGCCTGTGGGTAAGGTGCAGGCCTCCTCTTGGTTTCAGTCCCTCACAGATTTTGCATTCACTCATTTATGTATTAATTCCAGTTCATTAATTTTTTCGTTTGTTTATTCATTCCAGACACTGTATTAGTTGCTAGGGTGAGGAATAAGGCATAGTTCCTGCCCTCAAGGAGCTTAACTATTTAGCTGGGGGAGAAAGACACAGATATATGAAGTAGAAACAGTAATAAAATCATTCACAGAAAATTATGGGAACGTGGAAGAGAAACGTTCAGTCTGTGGCATGGGCAGTGGGGAGAGGTACTTCAGGGAAAATTTTTGGAGCAGTTGACGTCTGCGCTGAATCTTAAATGATACATGGTAGTTACTAGGTACCCAGAAAGAGGGGGAGAAAAATGACAGTGAAGACAACCTGTGCATAGACAGACTCACAAGAAAATGTGAGGCATTTGGTATTGCTGCAGCATGAAGACAGGCAGAGAGTGATGAGAGGTGAGGCTGTGGGGCAGGCAGAGAGCCCTGGAGGGACCTGGGTGCAGTGCTTAGAAAAGCCTGGAATACATTCAGTGGTCAGAGAAGAGGGAGCTCCTTGAAGTGGCTTCTGCAGAGTTGTGATCTGGTGAGATTCCAGCCCTAGGTGGCAGTTGGGAGGGTGTGTTTAAGCAGGACAAGACATTTTGGCGACTAGCAAGGTGGGAGACAGTTAGGACCTAAACCAGGACAGGATTGTAGGAATGGAGAGGAGTGGACTAAAATCAAGAAGTATTTGTGATATAAAATCAGCAGGACCCATTATAACCACAGATGAGGGAGGGAAGGTCCTAAGATGGTTCTTACGTAGCTACCTTATATGACTGGGTGACAGATTTCACAGTCTACTAGAGAGTAGAGGAAGAGAGAGAATACAGTGAGTTCATTTTTATTTTTGAAATCTTCAACACATTGAGATTTTTAATGCGCCTCTTATGTTTTTGGAGTTAAATCTATTGATGGTTTGCAGAGATGTCTAGATGACTAGAACTACCTTGCTGTTCATATTCACCTTAACTGTATCTCCTCTTGGAAGCAGACGCGACTCTTTTTTTCCTACGACACCTTATGCATTCGTAACTCTTTGAATGCATTCATCTGTCATAACTCTTTCACTGTGTTGTAATCCTTGATTTTCTTTTCAGTTTATTTCTGTAGTCACAGTCCAGTGTTTGATACATAACCTCTCTGTAAATTTGAGTGAATAAACAGATCAATAGATTATTTTAAAAAATAATATTATTATTTGATTATTAGAAAAAATTTATATTTGGCTTATTCTCAAGCTAATTCTTCTGTGTCTTAACTCCTAGCACTTTCCACTGGAAGAATCTCAAACAGTGCAGCTTCGCCAGGAGCAGTGGCACCAGCCAACTCAGCCGGGGGACAGCCCCAGCCAGGTGACCAGGACACTTTAGTGCAAAGAGCTGAGCACATTCCAGCAGGGAAACGAACTCCAATGTGTGCCCACTGTAACCAAGTCATCAGGTTGGTTATTCATTTTTGAAATTTTCTTGAAAGTACTTAATTCCAGTGTTGATTTTTCTGTATATATTCTGAAAGATTGAAATTTTATTAGTGAAAATATTCTTGCTGTATTTCTATGTAATGGTTATTGAAGGAGATAAATTTGGATATATATATTTGTTAGATACTATTATAATGAAAAGTCATTCTGGACTCTGTGAAATAAAACTAAAAATGCCAATTTTCTCTGTTATTAATTGCTATCAGAACTAAGAAAAAATAACGATTAATGTGGCCTTTCAGAGAATAATAAAATTTTAAGACTCAAAGAGACCCTGAAGATCATTTATCTGAACTTCATTCTTTTACAGATTGTAAAAATTGAGGACTTTTCATTTAGATGAAAAATAACTAGTGACATAAAATAAAGAACTTTGAGCCCTAGAGAAAGAAGATTGGATTTTCAAATACCTAAGCACTGGAAGATATAATTACCCTCAGATCTATTCATAAATGCTTTCAATTTTAAATTAGGTCATAACCTGCTTTTTTAACATATTTTTTATCCAAATCTGTTTCATTGTCTCTTAAGTTCCAAGAGGGATAAAAGGCCCAGAGATCTGAAGTGAGTGCACTATATTGGCACTTAATGAGCCTCGGAGCATTTCTTAATTAGTGATTTTTAAAGTGTTAGGAGGTATAGATAAGAATGTTGATTACAGGGATCCCACCAGTAGGACCTTGCTGTCTCTGTTGAGTTGCCTTGTTGGCAGTAACAAATGATAGGTTGAAATGACTGTTCAGGCTCTCTCCTTGTTTTTAGTTTATCCTGTTTTGAAATAGTTGAAACAGGGGATTCTCTAAAGTTGAATAAGGTTAAGACTTACTTGCTTTTCCTCTACTCTATTACATGGTTATTGCTTAGGATAATGCTTCTAGTTAATACTTAAAATGGAGCCCAAGAAGCCTCAATACTTTATTTAAAAACCAAATATAAATACTCTTTTCCTTGACCCACTATTAAGTGATAAATTTGTCAAGAACACAGCACACAGTACATGATTAAAAATAAAACAGATCTTTTATTTAAAATGTTCATTTGTAACATTCCAAAAATATAGTAAAATGGAAAGCAAAAATAAAAATTCATACATAATTCTACCTTCCACGATAACCACTAAGAATATTTGAGTTCACACTTTTAAAACACACACATGTAAGGACAGGTGTTATTTTACAGAAATGGAATTATAATAATAATATTTTGTAAGCTGTTATTTTTCACTTAAGTGTATTTTCCACATTGAGTACCCGCTTAATAAGAATTAGCCAGTAGCAGTGGTAGTAGTAATAATGGTTATGGGGAAAAGGAGAAAATCAGTAGAGTTTCCCAAGTCTAGACATTAACCAGTACACAGAAGGCATTTGTGAATATTTTACCTGAACAGGTCATGTGTAACTCTAGACCCACTTGTTCAAGCCATAATATCAATTTGGTTAGAGTGACTTTCCTAAAGTGGTACTGTAAGGTTACTACCTTATAGAAATATGTAATCTAATAGACTCTAGAGTGGTACTGCTTTGTTCCAATAAATAAGTGTTTTTAATTACTAACTGTATTTAGTTGTTATAGTTTTAGGATTAATATTAATAAAATAAAAATAAGTTGTGACTTACTATTTCTAGAAGTTATACTACTTTGGTTACCTACCTAGACTGGTAGTTAGGGACGCTATATTCTGGATAAAAGCACCCTTTATGGAGATAGGAGTCACTGCTATTTGTATGCTGTTGTAAGCAATTACTGGATAGGCTAACTGTCAAATCCTATCACTTGTTGATTCATATTGTCTGATTATCAAATTCTGTTAAATCCTATAATTACCAGTACCAATGCATGTGAAAAACTTAGTATGGAGAAAATAAAAAGATCTAAATAGGAATTTCATCCCCCCCCCCTTCCTGCCTGCCTTGGTTTCAGTTATAATGCTAGGCCAGGTTGTAATTTTAATGCAAAGTCTTTCAGCCATGTGAAATAAATATGTATTATGTTAATAAATGAATGGCCATCACTTATTCCCTCATCTGTTAAATTTTATATTGCTCTGCATTATCCCAGCACTGTTATCAGTTAAGCATTAAAGCTTCATTTACTAGGGAAGTTAATAGGAACAGGGATTAGTTCATGTCAAGATCATATAACAGTAATTAACATAGCACATTTGCTTGGTGCTCAAAGGCTAAAGTAGCTTGAATAGACTGTAGTCAGTTTAGAGATCTAGTCAAAGCATTATTCTTGTTCTTGGCCTCAGTGTCAGTATCACTTACCAAAGCAAGGACATGTTAGATCAAGTGACGTTCTCTTGGGCACCTGTTTCAAAAACAAGCTACGGTTGCAGACTTGATACTTTGAATACAGAATATTGTAACCTGGCACACTCTGGGAAGTTTAGGATCATTTTATAATTTATATTTCTTATTTTCTACAGCATAATTTATATTATTTGTTTATAATTTGTATTGTTTTATTGTATATTTTCTAAGCATCTCAAATTTTTAAAAATTTTTAAGTGAAAGCAAACTAAGGCAAATTTTGTTTTAACTTCTTTTAGCAAAGTTAATTGTTTTTGGAAACCTCAGAAAACTTAATCACTGAGTGTTAGTACTGAACTAGTTCTGTCTTACAACTAGCTTAACTCCATAGAACATTTTATTTGGATGTAATGTTAACATTTTTTGGTTTATTTGAACCTTAAAAAGAGTTATTAATGTTGTGCCTAAATAGACATCACTTTGATTAGTTAGTGGCCTTTTATAGAAGGATAAGAAATTCCACTGAGGCTTTGATTAAGTTTGCTCTGGACAATTCCAATCCATTTATGATAGAAGTACCATTTCTTTGACTCATACTCGTGAATTGATTGACAGTTGGTTGTTGGTATAATAGAGAAACAGAAAATCGGGTTATTATAGCCAAAACCACATTTTAGTCTCCCTGATAGAATGGGTTTATGAAAACTCTAGCTTATTTCTTGACTGTTACATCTAGTGGCATTAAAATCTATTCACCACTTGTATTAACCTGGAGTTGACTAAACTGTTCACTTTTAGCTTAGCATCTTTGTGAAAGAAGTACAGGATTTATAGTGCTTGAATTTCTTCTTAGCTATGGAATGCTTAAAAGAAATAGCCACAGTTCTATTGTTCTGTATCTGCTTGCAGTATAGCACCAGAACAATCACGTTGAGGTAACCCATTGTTTATTCCAGGGAGAGAGAGATTTTTAACATTACTGGTCTGTTTCTTGCTCAGTGATTTTCAAACTTCCCTCATACCAGGCCATCTCAGTTACCCGAAGGAGAGGCCAGGCAGGGGTTTTTGTTCGTTTCACGGTGCACTTCAGTCTCTCAGCATTCCCTTATTAATAGGTTTTATTTATTCTCCCTTTTGGTTTAAATTTCACTTGAAAATAAAAAGTTTCTTGTAATGCGTTAGCCCCTGAATTTAAGGAAACAACCAAAGATGTAGAACAAATTTTTTGAGCAATACGTACAGACCAAGATTTCAGATATACTGTAGTGAAAAATTGGAAAGAACACAGATGTTCAGCTAATATTATGGTGCCATTAAGATCCTGGTTTTGGATTATAGTAATAATAATAATTGTTTAAAGTGTTCTTAGCTTATGTCAAATGTTGCACTAAGAATTTTACCTGAATTCCCATTAAATTCTTCATAAGCTTGTGAGACAGTTACTGAAATTGCCTCACTTGTGTAGATGAGAAACTGAGGCACAGAGAAGTTACATATTTGCCTGAAGTCACATAGTTGATAAATGGTAGCACCTGAATTTGAGCCCAGATCTAACTTTAAATTTTATTCATGTTTTAACTACTACTTAGAAAAATATTTATAGTATTATATTAAGATGAAAAAAGAAATATATTTTTGATTTTAAGTATGATTCTAATTTTGTGTAAAGAAAATATACTTCAAGATAAGTTAATATATATGAATACATAACTGTTATGAGTACTTATACACACAGTCATATATGTTACTGTATTAAGTCAGGAGAAAAACAGCTTAAGCAGACCTGCCATAATTTGAGTGCAGCAGTGGACTTTTCTTCATAATGTTTGAGTATATAAGTGAGAAAGAAGGGAGTAAATACTAGATTGAATAATTAAAAATTCTTAACTCCCCACCAAAATGACTTTGTACCACATACATGCATTCTTAGACTCATAGATGACCCAGGGTTCCCTTTTCCACTTTCTCATCTAATGAAATGTAGTCGTTCTGTAAGTAACACTCATTAAGTATTTTGTGTACCACCCACTATAAGCACCAGTGAGAAATCAAAGACATATTCCCCTGCCTTAACGAAGTTACTGTTACAGACTGGATTGTGTCCCCTCCAAATTCATATGTCGAAGTCATAACCCCCAGTACCTCAGAATGTGGCGTTCTTATAAGAAGAGATTTGGACACAGAGATATAGGGGGGGAAGACCATGTGAAGACACATGGAGAAGATGGCCATCTATAAGCCAAGGAGAAAAACCTTAGAAAAGAGGAACCCTGTCAACACCTTGATTGTTTGTCTAACACTAATTGAACAGATCTGGGCTCAAATTTAGGTTCTACCATTTATTACCTATGTAACTTCTAACCTCCCAAATTGTGAAAAAATAAATTCCCGTGACTTACCCAACTTGTGGTACTTTGTTAAGGCAGCTCTAGCAAAATTATACAGTTATACTGTAGTGAAAAATAAAGCAAGCAAATCAACAACCATATTAGTATGGTAATAAGTCTAATAGGGATACATCCAGAATCCTCCTGGTGCAAAGAGGAGAGGTGAGGATTATTTAGCTTTAACAAACCACTTTCTTTTATTTGAAAGGAATCGCAAGCAATAAGGTTCCATAGTCTACTTATAAAATCAATAGTTTTATACAACAAATATCCATTGAAAACTTATGAAGTGTTAGCTGTGAGGGTGGTTATTATATTAGAATATATAAACATATCAAGCCACCACATTGTACATCTTAAGCTTGCACAATGTTATATGTCATTTATATCTCGATTTTAAAAAATAAATATTAGAAAAAGGAAAAACTTATGTGCAAGTTGTCATACTGGTACTATAGTATATAAAAATTAAGAGACAGTTCTTGTTTTCATATATTTTATCATCTGATAGAAAAGCCGAAACCCTGGCACAGATAACCATAATGTAATAATGTAAGCATTGTGAGAGGTACATTGTTTACTTAGGAAAATCATGAGATATCTATAGGGTTCTAAATTGTCACAGTTGTAAAATTGAAAAATTAATCTTGCTTCGGGAAAATATATTAATATTGGAAATCCATGTTGATGATTTCATTATATGATCCTTCTAATATCCAGGTCTCTCAATTCTCTGACATCTTGTACTTTAGTAATCCCTCCAGTTAACTTCAGCCACCAATTTTCATTCATATCCTAGATCTTGTCTTTACCATTAACTACATTTCCTTCATAATCTCATTTCTAAGCAGCTCACTCTACTTCAAGAACCACTGCCTGTATTTCCACCCTTTCCCTATTACCTCAACTCCAGCAATCCTTTGACCACTCCCTGCCTCCCAGCACCTCAGATTCATCGATCCAGATTTCTTTTCTCTGTCCCTTGGGTCCCAATATCCTCACTTCCCTTCTTATCTAGTCTGAATTCCATAGTCAGTCATTAGTCAGTATCCATTATATCTCCTCAATTCCTTTGCCCATCTCTCATTTCATCGTATTCACTTAACTGAAACCACTGGGCTGGATAAAATCTACTCTTGGTTTACTCTGTGCCCACACCTGAAAGTGGATGTGACTGGAAGGAAACCCACAACCATACTAACCAGTGTCACTTTAAATTCATGACTATTAATCTCAGGTGTGTCCTTAATAATAACAAAAATCTGCTGTATTTCTCTAGTATGTTTGCTTTTCCAGTCTCCCAGAAAGCCACTTTATATCTTCTTTTTTCCCCTTAAGCCTCTGATAAGTTATTCCCCATTTTTACTGTCAGCTGATGACCTTGATTCTTTTTTCATTCTTTTATGTAGGAAAGGCAACAAAAATGTAGGACATAGAGAAAAAAATAAAATGGCACTCATAATTCCTAACTTATCAGCAGTTACATTAAATGTAAATAGATTAAACACTCTAATTAAAAGAATTGTAGAGTAGATAAAATCATGATGTGGCTATATGCTGCCTATAACAGACACTTCAGGTTAAAAGACACAAGTAAAAACACTGTAACCAGAAGAGAGCTGGAGTGACTATATGTATTAGTATCAGATAAAATAGCCATTAAGAAAAAAGGTGTTGAAAGAGAAAAGAAGACGTTTTATAATGATAAGAAGTTCAATCCATCAAGAAGGTACAACAATTATAAATACATATTCACCTAATAGCAGAGCCCCAAAATACACAAAGCAAAAACTGGCAGAATAGAAGGGAACAGTAATAAATAATTCGACAATAATGCTGGAAACTTTGGTATCCCAGTTTCAAGAATGGATATAACAAATGCACAGAAAGTCAACAAAAAGCCTTGAACAACACTATGTACTAAATTCAACAGACATCTGTAGAATATCCCAGCTAACAACAGGAGGGTATAAATTCTTCTCATGGAACGTTCTCCAGGATAAGACCACATGTTAAGCCATAAAACAAGTTTCAATACTGTAAAAGGACTGAAGTCATAAAGACTATGTTCTCTGACTAGAATGGAATGAAATTAGAAATATATAACAGGAGAACATTTGGGAAATTCACAAATATGTGGAAATTAATATACTCCTAAACAAAAATCTCTTAGTTAACTCAGTGTCAACTTATTTTATAGCACTGACATTACACTGCATAATCCTAAAATAAACTAATTACAGGATGATGTCCCATCGTCTTCGCAGGTTCCACCCACACTCTAGAGGAGGGGATTATACAGGCCATGTACACCAGAAGGCAGGTATCTTAAGGGGGCCATATTAGAATTCTCCCTAACATACCATCTCCTCTCCTGTCTTCCTCCTCTTGGTTAGTGGTCGCTCTGTTCTCTCAATTGCCCAGACCTCATATGATCTATCAGCACATCCTTTTGACTCTGACTTCTAAATGTATCTGAACCTTTCTTCCTGTTTGTGTTAATGCTACTACCCTGATCCAAGCCACTGTCATTTCTCACCTGGAATAATGAAGTTGTTTTCTAATTAACCTTTTTGCTTTTGCCCTTGCCCTTTACCTGTCCTCAACACAGTAGCTAGAGTAAATCCTGATGAAACATAAATCAGATAGTGTCACTCTTTTGCTGGAAACCCCATAATGATTTTACTTTTGGTAGAAGCCAGAATCCTTACAATGGCCTAAAGGCCTTACGTAGTCAACCCCATCCCACCACCACCTCATTATCTCTCTACCTTATTACTTGGTAATTTCGCCCTTGTTTCCTCTACTCCAGGCACACTGGCCTTCTTGCTGTTTCTCAGACTCCCCAGCCATCTTTATCAGGCCCTTTGCATTTGAGGTTTTCCTTGCCTGGATTCTCTTCCCCTGGATATTTGCATAGTTCACCTTTGCCTCGCTCAGGTCTTTATTCAAATATCAGGGTATCCTTGGCCACCCTGTTTAAATTCCCCTCCCCCAACCACCATATACAGTCTTCCCTCCCTGCTTCATTTTTCCTCCTCAGCACTTAAAATCCAACATACCCTTTTTATAAAAAATTATTGTTGTTTGTTGTTTCTCCCTCATGCTAGGATGTAAGTTCTGTGTAAACAGGGCCTTTCCTGACTTTATTTCCTACCATATTTTCTGCTCCTAGAGCAGCATTGGCATGTATCATTGTATTTAGTAAATACTTGTGCAGTTGATGATTGAACTTTTTAAAAATATTTGGAGGAATCTATGATAAGTTTCTCCAAGTTGAAATTTTCTCCCATTTGTCTTAATATATAGAAACACATTTTCCTGTTTTGTGAATTTTATAATAACCAATATAAATAATTGAGTATAATTCTCTCCAATTGACTTAAAGAACTATCAATTAATATTACTTTTTTTTTAAGAATTTGTCTTTTTTATTCACTGTTATGTTCAGACTCATTTTACTCATGCATTTATTCTTGAACATTGAGTCATTTATGTCTTTAAAATAAAAAGCTATAGCTGACCTCACAACCTTTTAAAGGGCAGTATTTTAAAGGGCTTATAAATTAAAGATGGTACTCAATAAAGGTGGAAGTATGTTATTTAATGTTCCAAATTGGAAAGTTCAGACATAAGGTACTGGAAATGAAGAATTAAGGGTATCAAAAATGCAGCACTTCTAAATTTTAGGAAGGATTATTAATATTGCTAATTTTGAGTATTGTAAGTCTCGATAGTGTGTGTGTTTTACTATTATTTCAAGTGTGTTTCATCCTCTTTTACTCTCGCTTCCTGAGTGTGTCTTTGTATTTGTAATTGTGTGTGCACTGTTTCTTCCAATAATTTTTTCTCTTTCAGAAAACTCTTCCTTTGGTTCTGTTGTTCTTGGAGTCTTTGCTCATGCCAGGCCTTTCCCAAAATTTGACCATAATGTAAAACTGGTTTATACATTGTTATTATTATATCTAATTAAGTAGAGTATCAGATTCCATTTTTATTTTTGAGCATGAGTTGGATTTTTATGTGGTTTTGCTTTTAACTTTTGTTGATTAACTTCTTTTGATTTTCTTAGCTTTTTTTGTTTTTAACTTCTATTGATGCAGTAACTTTTGGTCAAATGCAAGTTTTAATCTGTAGTAGCTGGGCCTTGGAGAATTCCAGCTTTACACTTCATCATCCACGTGATCTTAGGAATGTTAGGTAGCTGTTGATATTTTCTTCACCTATTTATAGAGCTAACGTCTGTGACTGAGCGTTATTGTTCTAGTTAAATAATAAAGAGAGGCAGGAAGCAAGCATTTGGTTTTGAAACTGAATCCCTGTTAGATTATGCCTATTGAAATTTGCAATCCCTTTCACCTTCTCACTATATAAGCTTTCTTGGGGCGCCTGGGTGGCACAGCGGTTAAAGCGTCTGCCTTCGGCTCAGGGCGTGATCCCGGCGTTCCGGGTTCGAGCCCCACATCAGGCTCCTCCTCTGTGGGCCTGCTTCTTCCTCTCCCACTCCCCCTGCTTGTGGTCCCTCTCTCATTGGCTGTCTCTGTCTCTGTCAAATAAATAAATAAAAAATCTTAAAATATATATATATATATATAAGCTTTCTTTTTCTGTTCCTATTGACATCTTTTCCTGCCTTTCTTCTTCTTCTTTTTTTTTTTTTTCTTTTTGGCGTAAGTCTCACAGAAAATAAACAGTAAAAATTTCACGGGATAGGATAGCTCTTCTCTCTCAGCCAATCAGTGCTTTACTCTTTCCCGTCCCCTCCTTTGTCAGTGAAGGAGTATTTGGGAAGGGCTGTGGGGTAGAGTGCAGGAAGAGGTAGAGGCAGACTTAATTCCACTCTGCATTTACCCAAGCCTGTAGTTCCAGTTCACAAATGGAAACCCAATCCTGCCTGGAACAAGAAGAACTTCAGTGTTAATCCTATGTTAATGAATTTGTTAAATCAATCTCTGCTAACACAAAGAAGAGAATACTTTGTTATATATAAGAGATGTGAGTGTTTATACGTAACTTCAAGGGCATGATGGGAAAGATGCTTTTTCAGCCGGGGGGGGCGGGGAGGAATATCTGGCTAGGCCAATACCTGCACTGAGCATGTTTAAGACAGGAGATCTGGCAGGAGCAAGGGTCATTTTCAGTTCAGCTTTTAAAGGTGCAGAGGGAGCTTCTTTACTGTTGTTAAGACATTTCACTATTCAAATTTGATAAGGATAAGGAGATATCTAAAAGTTATTCTTTTACTGGATGATTTAATTAATTTAATTAATTTATTTGTAATAGAAACTATTTTGGAAACCTTTTAAAAACACTTTTAGGAATACGTGAAATATAAGAAAATCTTCTAAATTATAAAAGGGAGCAAAAGAATATTGGAAATCATGAATGGGACCATTAAAAATGAAGATCGGACAAAAATTTGCCATTAAGACTGGACAAAACCTATAAGGATGACCTACATACTTGCCTAGGGCTAGACTAAATTTGGCTTTCAGCCTTTTAGTGGTCAACAAAAAAAGAAAGTTAATTTTTAAACTTACTACACAATGAGTAAAAAAACAAGCCTATTGCTCAGAGAAGCAAAACTGTTCTTGTTACAAAAACCTGAAAGGACTTTCTCTAAGGAGTATATGTGAAAATGACCCTGTGTGACCTAACAAATAGCACTCTCAACAGCAACTTAGAGGAAGAGCAGGGGTGACTGTTACAGAGCTATTTACTGTGACAAGTGTCAGTGCAGACTGATGGTATCACGTTGCGCACCGGTCGTTAAGAGAGTAATTCTGTGGAGTGGGTCGGGCCCAATATGCCGTAAGTTGTAGAACCTCCTTCTCTGCTGGTCTGACTTGATTTCAACGTGTATTTTATTAAACCTAGAAAATGGATTGTGTGTTCGTGAATCGGTTGTTCTTAGATGTCTTTTGTTTTTCCCCCTCAGATGAATTTTGTTAAATGTTTGGTGGCACTGATAGCCATGTTCCGGGAGTAAAGCTCTCTCTTTACTCCAAGTGCATACAACACTTTGATAGAATGTGGATTTTGAGGTTGGATTGACTTTTGCAATCTGGAAAGCTAAATAAGGATACTGGCCTCAAGGGGCCATCCAACCTATGGAGGAGCTGAAGATGTGCCCTAATTCAGCCTAACAAATCCTCTGGAATCTGCCTTGTGTCCAAACAAATGGTAGCAAAGTTCTACCATCCCTATGTTGTGGTCACAGTAAATTTAACCTGGCAGATTTTTCAAGCTTATATAACCAGATACCTACTGGTAGAAAAACTCCACACACTCATAAAACTTTGTCTAGCTTTGAACACTCTGACTCCTTGGTTTATCTTTGAAGCTAAACTACTTGCCAAATACATATTGAGAAAATGAGAGGAAGGAACTTGCTGAGTATGACTTATTTATAATCCAGTTAAAAATTGAGGGACAGCCTACCCAAAGTAACATTTGGTTACAGAATAAATGATCTATAGCCTTTTTTTTTCCTGTCAGGAATTAGTTAACAAAGACGTTCCTTGTTAGTGATAATAAAATTTATGGCTCCCTAAAGCTTAAAAAATAATAATAAACTACTTGTCTCAAATGCTAAGAGAACTGCATGCTCTGTCTGATAAAAGTTGGCATCATGTTATTAATAAAAACAAAAACAAAAACAAGTTAACAAAAAATGAGGCTAGAAAATACCCTCTTAGACCTCACAAAACACATTTTTATCATTCATCAAGAGCCTTTTTACTTTTTTGACTCTTGCAAAATTAGGTGCTGGTTCGGAGTAAACATCAATGTATTTGTAAAGAATTTCCCAGTGGAAATAGTTATTGAATACTAAGATTTATATTATTGTCAAAAGAGAAAAAAATGCTCTGATTTTGTGATGCTCATTACTGTGACTTTTCCTATTAATAATCTGCCTAGAAGTCAGGTATCCATGCTTACTGATAATTACCCTGTGGTCACTCAGTGATGATAATTGACGGTAATGAGATGAAAAGCAGAATATCAGTTGACTACACCAGTGTGCTAGAAATCAGGAAATTCAGCTTCTGGCTTTCACTCTGTCAGTGATTTTATGATATTTGTCATATCTTTTGAACATTTTGTATCTCAGCTTCTCCATCTGTTAAACTGAGTTTGAAATAACTGCCCTGGTCTATCTCACAGGAATGTTGCATGGACAAATTGGATAAGTGTAAAAGTGCCTTAGAGGTAAAGCCACTCTGTGAATAAAGATTAGTGTGATGGAGCTACTGAAAAGTATGTTGCAGAGGCTAGAATGGTTCATTTCTGCAGGCTTCATGACTAGATAAGGCTTCATAATGGATTCCTGTCAAGCAAACCAAACCCATCTTATCAGTTCATGACTGTATAGTATTTAATGGAAAAAAATCTCTTTACAAACATTTGTTACCTTGATTCAAATGTGCATTAAAAATCAGTCATGTTTTAATTAAATAAAACCTTTCTAAGTAGCTTCAAAACAGTCTCTAATATCCAGTTGACAGTTTCCATAGTCTGTTCGGAGGGGTCATAAACATTTGATATGCTTAATAAAGTTGAGAAATAAGTAATGGAACAATGTGTGGGGAACCGAAATGGACTGCAGTGTTTCCTCAGGTAATAATTGCTACAAATTTTAAGACTCCGACATGACCAAATTGAGATTTCTCTTTATTTTATAGAAATGTCAAATTCTCGTCTCTGCCTAACCCATATATTTTTTTCTGGTTACTTCATTTTCTGTTGGAGTTAACATTCTCATTCTCAGTCGTAATCATCATACAGACAGAGCCACTCGTTGCAGCTCAAAAAACATAACCACCAAATCTCTTGAAGATGGAAAGAAGTGGGGGAAATGGCCTTCCTCGAAAGAATCCCTGAAGTGCTTTTTACTCCTCCCTCTTTTCCTCTTCACAGAAATGCTCAGAGTTCCTATGTAAATTTACAGCACCCATGTTTCCAGCCCTCAGAAGCATAATTGAGCAAGTATTTAATTGTTTGGATATTGCATAAAAGAGGTTCTGTCCAAGCTAACTTTAGAAACTTTTATTCCCCAGCCAACTTGATCTCTTTTATTCTGGCAGGGGACCATTCCTAGTGGCACTGGGGAAATCTTGGCATCCAGAAGAATTTAACTGTGCGCACTGCAAAAATACAATGGCCTACATTGGGTTTGTAGAGGAGAAGGGAGCCCTGTATTGTGAGCTGTGCTACGAGAAATTCTTTGCTCCTGAATGTGGGCGATGCCAAAGGAAGATCCTCGGAGTAAGTATCAGAAACCTGTTTATGCTGAGCGAGGTTGAAAGCACAATAATTTTTTTGTTGTGAAACCCTTCCATCAGTTTTCCTTTTTATGTTCTTCTTGCTTGATCCCCTCTCTGTTTTCATCACTGTTTATTATTGTAAAGCAAAACTAAATAGAGCTCTGTAGAAGTATATCGGACTCATGGGGTTAAGTTGTCTTTGGTTTTGTCTTACTGAGTGCTCTCTTGTCTAGTGAAAGTCTAGCCACTGTAGGGAAAAAATAATTTACTGTGGGTGTGCTACCTCAACAGGACCCTGTTTGCTCAGGAATGAAGAGGTCGCACAGGACCACACACATCAGAGTTCTCAGAACTGACACCTTCACTGTTTTAAATTAAATTCCATAACTTTTATAAGAGCAGCATTTCCCCATTTGTCAGGGTTCAAGCACAGGGCACAGATCTCATGAAATATATAAAACATGAGGCTTATAAATGATATATTTTTCTTAAACACATATAATGTTTAAAGATATAACTATTTTATGAGCATATACATGTGATAGAGAAATAAGCACCTTTTTTTTTCTCTTTTCAAAAAGGGAGTAATTTAGGAGTCAGATATAGAATAAATAATGATGAATGAATGAGTTTCCTGCTCTGGAATATCCAGTTTGCAGTTTACAAAGAAAGGGTCAGTCATTTCTTATGGATGACTAGGAGATGGAATTTTATTTTAGAAGCATCCAAGGTGCCTCATCCAAGGTTCTCGTACGAAACTCATACAGCTAATACAAAAGATGGAAATGGCATTGGTGAATTCTAATATCCTGTCTATAAAAATATAATAATGAAACTTTAATTCATATCAGCTGAGAGAAAAGTTAGTATGAATTATTGAGAACTTTGAATTTCAGATTACATCTTTATATGGTTCTAAAACTTTGAGGACACTTAAATTATAACTATACCACATGAAATATTTCTGTATTATTAATTTGTATAATATGTTGGGAACAAAAGAGTAGAATGATACAGGCTGTCAGTTCCTAAATGACAAATAATAAGTTGAATATATGTTAATACTCTTTTAGTATATAAATATATTCTATAAATTCTAGAATAATTAATAACACGAAGTCAGGTAACAGTCTTAAAACCAAATGAGGTTCTAGGAAATGGAAATCTTATCCTCATTGCCTTAGAGATGGGCCAGAAGTTCACTACAGAGACAGATTCTCTGGATTGTGTTTTAGTTGTCTGATTTCCTATTAGAGAAGAAATAGTAATCTGTCTCAAGGATAGGGAAGTAAATGCCAAAAGCCTTGAGAAATGATTTGGTTCAATGTACATTTGTTGGACATGTTCATGGTAATCTTTTTGGATCTAAACAACTGGCATTTTCCCCCAGTATCCTTCAGTAGTGAACTGTGGCGTTTTCTAAGGCTAATAATTTTCTCTGTATCATTTTATTTTATTTTAACAATTTTTATTATAAAAAATATTTCACTCTACAGCAATTAGAAAATACCAAAAAATGTGAAGAAGAAAATTAAAATGACCTATATATTTTACCAATCCCAGATAATTCTTAATCTTAGGATGTATTTTTTTTCCAGTTTGCTCTTTATAAGTAATTCATGTACAAAATTGTAACCATATTTTATGTGTAAAAAAGAGGACTCTTTTTGGGATAAATATTATAGAAAGAGTAAATTCCCATTTTGTTAACTGTTCTTCAAAAATAATGTTTAGTGTCTCCATCTCTCTCAATCTAAAGAAATGATTCCTTGCAAAACCAGCTTCTCAAGACTTCTTTTACTAATTAAAATCTGATCCAAGTCTTTAATACTGCTATTTTTAACCATAGGGCCATTGTTGACTAGAATCCACACTTCATGGTTCAAATTTTAGACACTCATTTGAGTGTGTGCTTAGTGTAGTCACAGCTGATTTCCAGAATCCTAAACATGTGTTAAACTGATTGGATTATACTGATTATGTTATTGCTTCCATAATGCTCCAAAGCACAGGTTTGTTTTAATTTTCAAATGTTTTGCCCTTTCTCGTGACATTTTCTTTTTTTCCCCTCCGTGACATTTTCAAGATAATACTATGAAACCTTTGTAAGTTAATGTTCCCTGACACCCTTTTGAGAGAAAGCAGAATGTTTCATAGCAAACACTTATGAAATGCTTACTTTATTCACCGCATGTATAATGTTTAAAAAACACAATAATCATTCTTTAAATAAGTTTATTGATGAGTATTTATGGGAAACACACATACTGTATAGTGTATCAGTTTAGACGATTTGTGAGTCTGTCCTTAAGTATCATCTGTTACTTAGAGGAAAAGCTTGTGGTTAGAACAAAGCATGTTTCTACTTTGGGTCAGTTTAAAAGGGCTGTGTTGGTACAACTAGTAAAATAAGCATTTGTGTATTGTCATCTTTCTTTACATCCAATTACCTTTCTGTAACAGGAAGTCATCAATGCTTTGAAACAAACTTGGCACGTTTCCTGTTTTGTGTGTGTGGCCTGTGGAAAACCCATTCGTAATAATGTTTTTCATTTGGAGGATGGTGAACCATACTGTGAGACTGGTAGGATCCTAAAGCCATTTGTTTCTTAAGTTTTAAATAAAGATAAAACATTAACCGTTATATTACTATAAAGTTGAAAGGAAATGTTGGGCAAAGTAGATTTCCTAACTCTTTCAGGGGCATTTAAAGCTATTCTAAATATATAGCAAAAAACTATATAAAATTTCTATGTGACTTTGTCAAGACAGACATTCCCAACTTCATTAAGAGAAAGGAGCATATAAGCATTACCTAGTAGGAAAATATTTTACTTGAATCCCTAATAGTTTATGGATATGAAGTCTACCAAATTGTGTAGCTTAAAGCCACCACTTACACTCGAAACGGTGACTTTTCAGTGGTTTTAAACATGAGAAATGATCAATTTTTGAACGTGTTATTGATTTGCCCTTTAAGGCAAATGTCTTGACAATAAATTGGAAGTCCTTTGTTACTCTTACTGAATGGGAGGGTGATCTTGGTTTGGATTGTTCCCTTAGTAAAATTATTTTTGATAAACTGGGCTCTAAGGACCAATCTACTACATTTGTCTTATTAGTACCCGAGCTCTGAACACTTCTTTTCTTTCCCAGGGGCAGTAAGTGAACTTTCATAACACTTATTTATTAATATTACTCTTACTTAGGTATTAGTACCACACATATGTTTCAAAAAATAAAATATTTTCCCTTTATCATGCCTACATTCACTACCACTGCATTTCCACTGTGGAGTTTTATTGTTGATCTGCCTTCAAATTCAAAATGTGGTGCTGGAGGAAGGGAATATTGCATACTAGTTCAGATAAAGGAGCAGCCAACTTCTAATTCGAGTTTAGTCAACATCACTCGGACCCTTTTTTGCTCACTTAGTTCCTTTTAGCTCCTACTTAGGACCAGTCTAGATCTATGCCAGACTATCCACCAAGAAACTCTCTGGAAATTCCAGGGAACTATCCTACCTATGGGCTATTTTGGGACAGGATGGCTACAAGCTGCCTACCCTGATTAAATCAGAATATTTCACATTTGTAATTTCACCTAATTCTTCTGAAGAAAGAGCTTGTTTGTTTTAAAATTAAGCTTTGCAAGACATTTTGACTAACTGGCAGATAGTCCCTGTCTAGTCAAATAACATACAAAACTATCTAGCCTTAATACCATATTTAATGTAGTCTAAAAACCCAAAAATTGCTTAAAGAAAGGGAAAATATTATTGAAGATTTATTTAAATGTCATTTCTAATCAACTTGATCTATTTTTGTTGTATTTCTTTAACCTCCCACATTTGTTATTACCCAGACTTTCCCATCTCAGTAAATGCCCCCACCGTCCACTATCCCAAAACCTAAGATTCTGCTCTTTCCCTTGCTCTCGCCATATCCAATCTATTAGTAAATTCTAGCAGTTCTACCCCCAGCATATATTAATTCATTCATTTCTCTCCACCTCAATAGTCAGAATTAAATCCAACTCACTGTCTTTGTTTGGACACTCTAATCACCAACTAAAATGGTATATCTTCTTTCCCCGACCCTCAGATAGCAGCTATGATAATATTTTGCTTCAATGTGAATTAGATTATGCTTCATACCTCTTGCTTCTGCTTGAGTAAACACTATACTCCTTATCAGGCCTGCTTTGCCAACCTTATCTTCTACCACCTTACTTTCTGTCACTGGATTCTAGGCATACCTGGGCCCTTTGCGTTTCTGAACGTGCTAAGATTCTTCCTGCCTCAGGGATTTGTACTTGCTGTTTCTTCTAACTGATCTGTTCTTCCTCAGCTTTTTTGTGGTGATTTTTTGTTTTTTTATCAAGTCTCGGCACAACTGTTACCTCCTTAGAGAATCCTTTCCAAACCCACCTAGTTAATGGAGTGTTACATACTTCCCCCAACTTTCTGTATCACATGACTATTTTCTTCATTGTTCTTGTGACAATCTGAAATTATTTATTATCACTTACTTTAAAAATATAATAAATGACAACATCGAACTCCCAGTGAGAATGTAAGCACCATAAAGAGAGCAGCGACATCTGTCTTCACCACTATACCCGCCATCAGTGCCAGGCACACAGTAGGACTCTATGAACATGTGCTGAGCAAATGGTGCTAAGGAATATTGAACATTGTTAAGAAAGGTAAATCAAGTTGGAAATTGAGTTTACTTTCTGCTCCAGCCCAGGTTGGAGTAAACACAAGTAGTGAGAGTAGCTGCATAAAAGAAAATTGCCAGTAAATTCTAATTTAGTAATAATTAAGAAACATCTCATCATTACTGCTTTCTTCAGAAGGAAATCCTATTAGTATTTTATAGCTGTAATTTCTGTCAAGTAAATGGTGTTCTCTGGCTAAGGATTTTTGGCATGAAGTCATAAGATTGAAAGGAAATCGCAGCAAAAGAGTAGTGGCTAATACTGTTATGATACAGTCCGGCTAGAAACCCAGTCATGGCACTTATTCATGGAAATTTCTTGTGACATTTTTTTCTTCCCTACCAAGTCAGATACTCTATGAAATGTGCTGATATCAGATATTTCTTCTTGATTTATATTCTTTAGTCTTAGTGTTGCTGGTTTTTGGACGTTCTCTTGTCTTTTGTTAAAACAGTCATGTCTGTTGATAACTGATCAGGGAACAGAGTTATTCTTCATACGTATTTGGACATTTAAGTAGCTGGAGATAGGTGAGAAGTATTATGTGGAAAAATGGGAAAAGGACATTAAGTTATGTAAATAATATTTACCCCAAAGGTAACCTGAAACATGCTATGCATATTTCTCAAGCCAAACATGTCTTCTGAACATTTTTCAGCTACTAGTAACTTTATCTTCATCTTCTCATTTAATTTCAATTTTGTTGCTGCTTTCTAGGAACTATTATTCTAAAGCTTTGACATGTTTAAATTATGTCTCCTCACCCCCACCCTGCTGCAATACAGATTATTATGCCCTTTTTGGTACCATATGCCATGGATGTGAATTTCCCATAGAAGCTGGCGACATGTTCCTGGAGGCCCTGGGCTATACCTGGCATGACACTTGCTTTGTATGCTCAGTAAGTAAACTCTTATTTTCAAATTAGAGGAGCACAGTATGGCCAGTTTTAGCCTAAGCACTAAATGGAAATAACAGTTCTTGTATCTTTCAGTCCTTCACACATAAAAGTATTTTTACAGTGATTTTGAAAGTTGTTCATTGAAAGTTTTGGCATTTTATGAAGTATTTGGCACAGAATAAGATGCTTATTCCTTTAGAGAAAATCTTATTTTTAATAAGTTTGTGTTTATAAGGAGAAACTACATATTTCTTAAAACAATAGTCCTTTACATTTTTTTTAAACTCTGTTTTATTGGAGTGTTTTTAGTAATTTTTGGAAACATGAGTGCCAGAAATAGAAACAAACAATTCTAAAAACGTATTGTTGAATTAAGAGTAGAAACAAACTATATGTTGATTTGCTTCCTTCCTTAGCAGTAGTCCATGAATATTTTTTTTCTTTTTAAGACTATAATAAACATGTAATGATATATTTACCTATTTTGTTTGGTATTTTAATATTTTTGGTTTTATTTTTAATGATGAAAATAGCTGTAGAGATTCACATTTACCTTAAGACTTTTTTTAAAGATTTTATTTATTTATTTGAGAGAGAGTGAGAGAGAAAGAGAGAGAACACGTATGAGCAGGAGAGAGGTGCAAAGGGAGAAGCAGACTTCCTGCTGAGCAGGGAGCCCAATGCAGGGCTTGATCCCAGGACTCTGAGATCATGACCTGAGCTGAAGGCAGTTGCCTAACTGACTGAGTCACCCAGGTGCCCACTTAAGATATTATTTTTTAATTTAGAAAGTAAATATCCAATAAAGATACTCTGTTCAGATTTTGATTTTTTTTATTAGATTTAATATGTCAAATAGTTTTCAATACCCATTGTATGAAGGGAAAAAGTAATGTTAATTGAAGTCAAATGATTTCCCCAAACATTACCTGGTTGATTCTTAAATTGATCTTGTTTACCTCTTCCATCTCTTAGACTTCATGAGCTCTATAAAATACAACAACTTTTTAGCAGATTCGCTTTCTCCTGTTCTCTGGTAGAGCTGCTCCATTATACTATTGTACTTAAGAAAGGCAATAAGAAAGACAAGAAGACATAAATACAGATAGGAAGTAGACTATCTAATCATCCAGTAGCCAGATGTTGACCAGGGTTTTTACTATAAGGAACAAGAAATGAATTAAAAAGAATTCTCAGGTATTCCATGCCCGTGTGTTTGGAGGTTTAGAAATATTTGGCAAATCATTTGTATTGTGTTTTCATTTTGAGTGCTTTGGTTCCCTACAACAGGAGGCAAATTTAGATCATTGATGAGCATTTGGGAAGAAAAATTAGTTTAATGTGACCTCTTTATGTATTTTCTTATAAGGGCCTAGTAAAGAAAAATAATGATCAGTGATTTAAATAAATTAGAATGCATTCTAGGAAAAAGTCATTCTTCGTTGCTTTTGAAAAATTACATGAAATATCATAGTAATCATTAAATGTCAGAGTGTCTAATACAACCAACGAAGTGCTTTGTCTTATCCACCAAATGAAAAGTCATTTTCCCCTTTTAGGCATATTTGATAAAATAATGATATTCTTTTAAATAATATCTTCTTTTTCAGGTATGTTGTGAAAGTTTGGAAGGTCAGACCTTTTTCTCCAAGAAGGACAAGCCACTTTGCAAGAAACATGCCCATTCTGTGAATTTTTGAAAGTCAACAGTTCAGGGGTGGAGAAGAAATTCGAAGAGAAAGAGGAAAATCGGAATTACCAATTAATTTTTAGATTTAATACTTATAGGAATTTTGAAAAATAATAGTAGCCCTGAAGGGATAAATTCCAGCTTTAAAAACCAAGTCTATGAGGAAATATTTGGCTTCATAAAGTAAAGAGACAGTTTCGCATTTATGATTACTTTTTTCCTGTATTTTCTGCCCATAAAATAACTTTTATAAAAACCAATTTCCTGGTTGACTATTAAATTCATCATAGAATAAATTAGTGAAGAATTAAATTTTAGAATAAAAACCTCTAACATCTATGCTGAATTAATTATACTTTCTTTCCTTGTTAGGTAGTTCTGAGTAAATCTGTAAAAGGCAATGAAAATTGCCTTACACTCTATCAATAAGTAAAATGTATTTTTAAAAAAATAGTGCTTATCTTTAAAAGAGGAAATAGGAGTTTAAACAGAATTTTATCAGTAGTAGGTATCAGTTTAAAAAAAAAAAAACTGTATGTGCTTTTTTTGGTCTTACTGATCATTCCAGTAGGTAAGACTAATAAGATTTTCCATCAAAATGTGCCATGCCAATAAGAGATGTTACATATTTCTCTCATCCACCCCCCAAAAAAGCCACCACATTGCTTACTAATTTCAAATTTTTGCCTTTTATTGAAATATAACCAGTTCTGTTCATTGTATATGTTTTATCACCTGTATTAGTCAAACTCCCATTTTTTCCCCTTCCCTCATGCTGAGGTCAAGAGAGTTAGTAGAAAAGAGTAAGGTTAGGAATTGTGGGAAATCTGAGGACTGTAATCAGAATTGTTAAAAATTCTCCCCTTTTCAGACAGTGAATCCATTAGATCAGTTTCAGATTTGTATTACTGACTGATAAAGGTTTTAGAACTCTCTTTGCAGAATAATTTTTTCTTTAGTTCTACATTAGAAAAGTAAAAGATTGACTTGGGGTTGTGATAGAATCTAAGGATTGTTTTTTGTTTTTGTTTTTTTTTCTTTTAGTAGTTCTCTCTTAGTAATAAATAAACCACTTCCAAATGTGATCATGAAGTTTGGAAAGCTTTTATTCCCAGAGATTGATAGTATAGGAGGGGAACGTGATCAGTTACTCACATTGGCTTGTTATTTGTTTTATTTGGGGAAAAAATTATATAGATAACCCATGAAGACGTGAACAACAGTTGTGAAATTGTGAGAAAACAGATTTTGACATTTGACAGTTTTTCTCTTTGTTTCCGGAATGGAGGAAAGCCCGTGATCCCACTAAGGTAAAATACCAATATGTCTGGGGCAAGGGGCTTTTAAAGTTGAGACAACCCCAAGTCCTCCCTGCCCCGTAACTCACGAACGACTTCATTTCCATTGTGTGATGTTTGTTGTAGAGGGAGGTTTTAGGCTCTAATATTTGTTTAACCTCCCTAAGAACTTTTCAAGGCATCTGTCCTGAAAGCTGTTAATTTATGGTCTAGCAGATTTCTCTTATATGCAGATAATAATTAACTGGGAGTCAAAGCATGAGAAGGGTGACATGAAGTGGCTTCACCAGTAGCAACCCCGAACTACCTCCTCACCCTGCATCTGTAGGGAGGCAGGAAGTTTTACTCTTGAAATAAAGTGCTGGAACTGCATTGTGCAGTATTTCTCGATTGCTGCTGAAACCACCTGTAGAGTCCGTGCTGGCTGATGTGCGTTGTCACACAGCTTCGGGTCAGCCTCTTGCTTTACACAATATAAAATAAATCGGTGGTTTTGTTTGGATGTAGTAGAGATGATTTTTTGTTGTTGTTGTTGGTTGTTTAGTTTTGCCTTTATAGGTTCTATGCCAAGATAGTATTTGAAAAGTCAGTGGCATTTGGGTATTTCCTTTCCAGAATTTTATTTGACCTGATTTCTTGCTAAGTTACATTACATTAAGGATGTTGTTTTTATTAGACTTTTTTTAGTGCACATTATTCATGGAGCATAATGTTGCATTCCTCTCAGTTTTATCCCTAAAAAGATAACATTGCTTCCTAATTTATCATTCTGTGCTTTGCCCTTTTCCTTTGTGGCAAAGCTTTATATATGTTCTAAACCAGTTAATCCTGTGAAATAAATATTGACTATAACCCAGAAGAATCTCTGTATTTTCCAGTGGGGAATGAATGCCATATTTAATACACCAGCGTTAATCTTAAAATAACTGGCAGAGCACTTTATTCTTCTGATGAGCTCCCTGAATATTTATTTTTCTGATTATAAATATTCCATGTCAGTAGCATTTTTTTAATTATTACCTCTTTGCTGTAGAGCATTTACTTTTAGCCTTTCTTGATGTATATTTTGGAATGCTGTACTTAGTATGATACAGATTAAAATTACAGTATATGACTCTTAAACATCCATTACTTATATTTCCCAGATTCAAAATAGTAGCAATAGGTTCCAATTTATAACATTTTCCCAGACTTACAAGGGCTGAGTGTTGCCCGCTGGAGTGGCAGCCTAGAGAGGATCCCCGCTGCTTATGCTTACAGGAGCATGCATATTTCTTGTTGATTCAGGTTACATTTAGAGTCTAAAACTAAAGCCTAGTCATTTGGTCACAGTATGAAGACAAATAGAAATAAGAGGTTGAATCTTCAAAATATTAGTGTAGCCTATGGTTGAAATTATCTACAGCAGAAATGTTTTCATGGTGCCGTTTTCAAGGGGTAGTATATTAGGACCACTTTCATAGACAATAATTCCTTCCTCTCCCTTGTACAAGTTTGAATCTAGTGTTATATTCACATTTCTGTGAAGCTTAGAGCTTTTTAAATCATCTCTATTGAAAGGAGAGGCTTTTCTGACATAAGGGAAGGGAAAACGGTGAATAATTTGACACAAGTCTAGTCTGGCTTCAGTTTGTCATCCTTCTCCTCCAAATGTTTTAAGGTATTGGGTTTGGATTCTCAAAGTATCATTTGCCTTATCTGTTAACCTCTAATTTCTGTTTCTTTACATTTTTACGTTTGTATACATCTGTACTGTTTTGCTTTTGGATCCATTTTCTAATTAAAAACCACGTGAGAAATATAATCAGTATAGTAATACCTTAATGTGCACATATTCAATAAATAAGTGGCTGCAGTGATAAAAGCAAGCTCTCCTGGTTTTTCTTTGTTGGGTGCAATTGGTTTCCATTGGAGTCGTCATGGGAATAAAATAGTGTTCACAGGACAGGAAAAGAAGTAGTGATTCTTGGGAGAATCCCTCTTTTATGATATTCGCCTATCAAAATGTCCCAGAAACAAAACATTTGAAAAGATTGTCACATTTGTTCTACTTTAATCCATTTTTATGCTCTGCATGTAGCATGTACACGATACGTGTTTGTAAATTAATACATAAATAAGCCCCATTGTTTTAGAAAATATTTACTGCTGAAACAGTTTATTGGAATAACCTGTTGTATCAAGCACTGTATTGTATCATATTGAAACAACATAAGTCATCATCTACATTTTCACGCTTTAATCAACCAGGGTACGTTACTTCATGGTTAACTTATCCCAATCTCATTAGTTAACTTTTCTCTAACTAGGTAGGCTCATCTAGTCCTCATTTGTTTATTGGTTTGAGTAAGATTTTTTTTCCAACTGTATAAAGTTAAGAGGAATGTTCCTGTTGCAGGCTGTATATTGGAAATAAAAGACAAATTCAAGTCTATTTGCTCACAGTATATTAAACTCCAGAAGCCAAACTTATAAGGGCATCAAGTCTGCATTTGACATTTTAATAGCTGCTGTTTGGTTTCTATCAATCACGTCATTGCACATTAAAATGCACCAACAAAATAAGAGATCTGTCATTCCTTCGTTAAGAAACAGTAATCCAGTGCAAGATTTATAGGCTTAAGACTCGACAGTGTGTGTTCACAATAAATCCCCATTCAGTGCTCAAACCAGAAACAAGCCTCCCTGTCGTTCAGTGTTTTCTGGTCAAAATGTCCCCAATATAAGATTATCAAAGGTTTGCTTACAGAACTACATATAAAATCCTTTTTGCCAGCAAAAGCTTAATTTAGGTTAGCGGTTTCCCTTTTTGAGTACTCTCAGACAAGACCTTGGTTATATCAGAAACACATAGGTACTGATGTATTATTAGCGGGCCTGGTGTTAATTAGGGAGAATTACCAGAAATAGTTTGCTTCGTGGGAATTTATTACAGAATCACACTTGACTGATGGCAGAATAGGAGTTGCTGAGAGAGAGCAGCTCCCACTCATAACCACTAATTAATAGGGTGCCAAAATTCCGCAGAGAAGGTTTCATCCCGAGTGTGGGAGCCGCACAGGGAAAATGGTTCCTTTGCAGTATTTAAAATTTAAAAGAGGAAAGGGGCTAGGACGCATGGCTACCCAACCGAAATCTCAGACTGATACAGTTTTGTGTTGTACTTATGAATGAGAGCATTTAACTCGGAAAGTGCCGAGCCCAAAATGTTGTGAAAGAATCCCTTTCCCTCCAAAAGTCAAACGTAGCCTGTATGTTTATTATACTAAGGAGATATGCAAAGGTATTTTTAATGTGGCAAGTGTCTGATTCACTCAGCTGTTCATTTTATGAGGAGAGTTTAGAACAAACCATTTGTCTATGGCACAATATTACTGAACTTTTACTCTTTATTCCATGATTTAGAAACTGTCTGAGGAGGTGGTGAGATTACATCAATGATTAACAAGAAAGGTGTGGCTTCCACACCTTGAACCCAGAGTTGAGGAAAACAAGGTGTGTTTAGTGATTGGCACTAAAGGCAGAGCACTGGGGGAGCCCTATTAATGAAAGTTGGCCAAGAAGGCAATTCTTTTCCTTGTGCTTGTAACGGCGTGTAATCACATACAATAAAGCTTGGAGCCATTGCTTAGTGTGGAAGAATAAAGCATTTCCATGTCACAAAACCACTGATCGCTGACCTCAGGGAGAAAAATAAAACAATTTATAATTCACAGAGAGTATAATTTTTCCATTTCTCTTCAGGCAATGTAGTTCCCAAGGAAAATGACTTCTGTGCCAGGCCCGCGGATTGATTGACACGGTCTCTAAGGCATCCGTGTTTCAAAAGGACAAAGTTTCTGTTTAATAACTGGGTTCCAAATTAGTTTTTCATCGTGTTCTAATTGTCACATTTGCTCTCTGGTTCAAATATACTTAGGTTTGTTTTTTCTTCTTTGTCCCCCCCTTTTTTCCTTTGCTTGTAAAGCACACACAGCTGGTGCTATTCTAAGCACTTACTCAAAAATACCATTGTTCGTTTAAAGTATTTTAGTAGACTATAATATCTTCAGAGCTGTCTTTTGATTTTTTTTCCCCTAGTGTATCACTGATATGCCAAACTTCCCTTGGTAAATAGGAAAGTAACTTGAACTCCGGTGACTTATCATACCAATATTAGTTTTTGTGTAAGTAGAAGTCTTTGCTTAGGTGAGCATATATAGAGGTCATCCGACCCCAGACGTTTTCTCTATTCCTGTTTGCTTGAGAATCCTGACAATCTCAAGCTTCCTCAGTTGAATGAAATGGAGAAGAGACAAATTCTTGGAGCTTGGCAAGTAGGAACTTTGAAATATAAATTAAAGTAATCCTAGATTTATCAACTGAAACTTATCATTTGTTCTGCTTTGTGAAATTATTACACTACTGCTTAATAATTTTTCTGGTACTATAAATGCTTTAGATAAAAATGAACTTAATAAAAAGTTGAGAGGCACCAAAGTGAACCCAGGACTTCTGCCCCAAGAAAAGGTATTAATCAGTGATGTGAATCTATGAGTTTGCTTATGTCTGACTGTCCAGAAGTTCTGGATGATCTTTAACAAAGATGGTGAGAGTATAAATTAGGGCTTGGAGGGAAGTGTGTTTGATTATACCTGGTGGATCAGATTGGGTCCAATCAGGAGGCCGAAATCATACCGAACTTAGCAGGAGACGTTTAAAGAATTATTAAGCTATGATAGGAGAATAATTGTGAATATGTAAAGAGAACTCAAAGGGCAACCTAAGATTGAGAGAGAGGACCCAAGGAAGAACAACCTTCCAATGAGTACCCTTCTCCATGGCTGGAGGTCAGACTTTGTTGGAGAAACTGTGATTGCAGCCCACTGAATGACAGAGAAGTTCTCTGGTTGCTGAGGCAGGCCAGAGCTGTTCTTCAGTTACCAGGAACAAAGAAACAACCCTCCAGAACACAGGTAATCCCAGGTTAGGTTACCAAGTTTAGGTGGGTGGGTGTGCACAGGAAGTTGGAGTGTCGCTATGTCCTAAAATACACAGTATCCACATCGAGAGAACCGCAGCAAGGCGGTCACTGGCCCAGGGCAGGGATGTGAAGTCACTGAGGAACTGTGCGTTCTGGAAGCTCAGCTGGGGCAGAGCTCCACCAGATGCCCCCCGCCTCAGGCCCCATGGATGAATCAGGCAGCTGGAGAAGGAAGAGCAAAATGCAGCACCTGGAACCAGGAAGAGAAGCTCTTGACTTCTGCACTATTCCTTTGTCTCCCTTGGCTGACAGTTGGCAAAGCTTAACACCACTCACTGTAAAGGAGAAACGCTTGAAGAGTCCAGGTCACTATCACGGGACAGGTTCTGAAGGATGAACTTGGAAGTGAAGATCAATACATTGATAATAGGCACATCTGGGTACAAAACGAAAGCTTTACATTCTTAACTAAATCAAAACCTCCATTTTTCTTGGTGAACTGGAAACCCAAAGAAAGTCTTCTAACTTCATCCTTTATTGTCAAAAATCCTCTGTTAATTCAATATGCAAAGTAAACATAATGTAGCATTGATTGTGTTTTTCAAGGTCTACCCCTAAACATCCAGTATAATGGTAGTTCTGAGTATTTAAGAGATTTATCAGATGTATACTAAGATATAACCAAAGGGTTTTTCCCCCTACAGTTAAAATGAATAAGACATTCTTAATTGGAGGTTTGTATTAATTGGGATTACTGTTAACAGGAAGTTTTTTGGTATAAACCCCAAACCCTATCATATAGAAAAATAGATTATTTTCACATTCAGTAATGGAAAGCAAAGAGATTAATGATTTCCCCTTCACAGTAAACTAAACCATGAAGGATCAAGCCCAGTGGATTATAACAATAACTTACATTTCTTATACTGTCCTCTACTTCGTGTGGATATTAGCTGTCATGCTAGGGTACGCTAATTCCCTGTAAGGTTCTAATATCTGGAGAAACGGAGAGTCAACTATTTTTAACCCAAATACTAGAGATGAGAAAATGAAAACTCTGAGAAATAATTCTCGAAAAACATAGTTATTAAGCGGCAAAGCTCACACTTAGACTCCTTACTAGATTAGAGAGAACATTTACCATTTCATCCACATTGTCTTACAGTCTCTTTTATTAATAAGGGACAATTCTCATATGTTCCGTTAGGAAAGGACAGGTTTAGAAATTACTTAATTTTGACAGACTGTGTACAAACTTAAAAGGCGTATCCGTCTGACCTGCGCGCTTGCCTGCCGCACAGGCGTCTGCCATCGGACCATGGGCCCGTCCCAGGTGATATTCGTGCCCTGGCTAGCCCTGTCCGTTTGCTGTTCTTTGTGCTTTCTCCGCATTGCAAAGAATCCCAGGAATACCGAAAGTCGGCTGGAGGCATAGCTAACACCGAACAAATGAGAAGGCCGCAGGAACTGCGGTGAAAGCGACTTGTGCCCACACAGGTCAACAGTACTATTTGTAAGATGTGGGAAAGCAAGTCAGGGTGGCCAGCACCCAGCTCATCGCTGTGTGATGCAGTTAATTCCAGGCTGTGAGTGTGAAGAGTGGAGGATGGAAAAGGTGAGGCCTCGGTGAGAAACTGCACATATGTCCGATTATTCTGACAAGGTTGCCTAAGATTCTTTTTTTTCGCTCAATTGAAACAAAATCTCTCTGCTGTTTGGTAATGGCAGGCACCGCTGCTGAGTCCACTAAAGCATAGCTGGAAAATCCAGCTGCCCTCACATCTGTTTTGTATGACCTTTCAATCATCAGCAAATACTTCTGCCACTAGGAATGGGAGTCTGGGTAGGCTACGGCTCTCTGGGTTTCTAAGCTATCACTACGGAAAACATATTGAAACAAAATTCACGCATGCCATGTACCATGCCCAGAAATTATAGACTTGTCTGTGTGGTGTTAAGGTTTTGACCTATCAAGAGTGCTCACACCTGCTTCTTACAGTCAAGTTGTTAGTCCTTTGTTCAGAAAATGAGACATATTATGAAATATGTGAATGGGCTTTTATGGCTTAAGACTTAAGTGGTTAGGATCTCAAACTGGTTCAAACTAAAATAACGTTGATGAACTAGCGTGTTTTAAGACTTCTAACGATTACATTTATTCTACGTCAGAAACCTGTGCGACTTGCCTTTCAGATTCTTTGAAAACCATGACTTGGTTACTAATGCTTGCTTGAGTTCCAGGTTGTAAGGAAGTGTTCTGAAAACAAAAAAGTAGGGGTAAAATCACTAAGGAATCTCTTGGAAGGATGATGATAAAGTTCACTCTCGCGCGAATTACGACGGGAAGCCAATGGAAAATGTGTGAGTTCGGTTTTCTCTCAAGACCAACTTGGGCTGTTGTCAAAGGAGAGCATGAATGGTTATAATGAATACAGGAATGATATGTGAGTACACGTGTCAGGTGCTTAAAGAGAGCAGCGTGCTTTAGGTGGACCACGGGCCTGGCACTGACAGACCTATGTGAGTGTGAGCGTCTCCATCACGCCCAGCCTGAAATTACAGAAGAGTTAACAAGCAGGCATTTGGGTCATCTCCAAATCAGTGGTGGTGCATCTTCCGTTATTTTTCTTCAACATCTAATGCAGAGGGAAGACTGAGCGCTTTGTTAGCAGGAAAGGAGGAGGTGTAGAATCCCTGGAAGTAGAGAGCCACCCCTAAAATGCTCTGACCCACTTAGCTCTCCCTCATAGTCGTCCACCCCACTCAGCAAAGGAGCCCTGAGCCAGGATTCAGCTGGTCTTGCTCCAGAATCTCCCTTAGGAGTCTCTGTCCCTGATTCTAAGCTGCTTATCGAAGAATCCCATCAATCCCCATGGAGTTCTCGCCTCAAGAACTGCCCTAGTAAATTACAATTCTCTCCGTCTCATAATGTTTCCTGTGATGTTTTAGAGCTTCTCCTGGACTGGCACCCAGCACAATGGACCAGTAGACCAACTTCTTTGACTGTGTTCCCTCACTTAAGAGCCTTCTAATCTTGGGAAAGCTACAGAACTTGGTTGAGCCTGTGGTTTTTTGTTTTGTTTTGTTTTTCATTAGTGTGTCCTTTCACCCTCTCGGAGGATAGTTCTCCAGTGTATTGGAGAGCTGTCACAATGCTCGAATGAGATTGTGTATGTGAACGTCGAGAGCTACAAAGGACCTATCTAGCCTTTTCTTGAAGAGATAATAAGATACATTAGTCAAAAAACAGATTCAACTTGTTAATCCTTGGTTCAGAAAATGAGACCTTTTATGAAATATGAGAATGAATGAAGAGCTTAAATTTTAAGCCTTCCAAAATAAATTTGAGAATTGCTATTGACTGTCTCAGAAATTCACAATGCACATTTAAGCTGATAGTCTTGTCACGAAGAATAAAAATACTTAAGTTTTAACTAGGGATGCCTGAGTGGCTCAGTTGGTTAAGCGTCTGCCTTCAGCTCAGGTCATGATCCCAGGGTCCTGAGATCGGGTCCCTCATCGGGCTCCTTGCTCAGCAGGGAGCCTGCCTCTCCCATTGCCTGTGCTCCCTCTGCTTGTGCTCTCTCTCTCTGACAAATAAATGAATAAAATCTTTAAAAAAATAAGTTTTAACTATGTATTTCCCAAATATATTTGGCCATGCGCCCCTTTATTTAAAGAAAATCTATCAATACCTTATTCTACATAATACAATCTGGGATATACTAGTTACCCTTTCTCCATTTTCATGACAAATGTGCTGAATTGTGCTTGTCTTTGCATTTTAGACCAGCGGTTCTCAAACTTTAGTGAGCACCAGAATCTTCTGGAGAGCTGCTGAAAGTAGATTACTGAGCCCCACCCCCACAGTTTCTGCTTTAGTTGGTCCAGCGCAGGGTGAAGAATCGGCATTTCTACCACGTTCCCAGGTGAAGCTGATCCTGCTGGTCCGGAGCCCACCTCTGGGGAAATACCTGTTGCGGATCACTTCCCACTTTAATATGCAAATGACTTCAGGATCCCGCGATTCTGACTTGGTAGGAGGGACAGACCGGGGATGAGGCCAATCAATGTGCATTTCTGATGAGCTTCTGGTGGGTGCCCCGGATGCTGGAGGCTCACAGACCACACCTGGAGGAGGGCTGCTGAGCCTTCAGAGACAATAGGTGGAAACCAACATCTTCTCTCTTCTTCTTGCGTCTAAAATCAGAGACTAGGGTTTCAGTCTAAAAAATGGAGATAAAAAAAGATTTAAAAAAAAATCTACTTAGGGAATTTTGCTGCTTTCTTTCATCCTTCTTTCTTCCAGGGATTTCTGTGGCCCTCGTGGAAAGCAGAGCACACGCGGCATCCCACATAGATTTGGCTGGTGCCTGAGCCCGAGCCCCAAATCCCAGCAGTGGCTGTGCAGCCTTACAAGGTGAGAGAGTAATTAAATCTCAGATGGCAAATTTGTGTTTTTTTTCCCCATCATTCCAGATTAGGAGTGTTAATTTTCCTGAACTTTAAAAATAAACTTTCATGTGGGGCGGGGGCGCGCAGCGGCAGTAAGTTGGAGAATTGGTGCACTGAGTCAGGAGTAAGGGATTTGGGTGTTTAGCCAGGCTGATCACTAATTATTTCTCTGACCCTGGAAATGGCACTTCACGAGTCCTGACCAGACCTTCCTTCTCTATAAAAATTAACGGGATCAGTGGTTTGTTCACATTATTTGTTTTAGTAACTCTCTTTTGAAACATCTTCAGAACCTCACACATAAAACAGGCAAGAGGTAAGCATTGGGCACTTTAATTTTCCAGCAGAAATACTTCTAATTTGCAAAACCATCAAAGAACCTCTGGCTTCCTGGGGTTCTCAGGAGCGAGATTTGTAAATCACTTAACTGGAAGGCCACCTGAATTTCTTCCAGTCTCACACGAAGCCACCTGTGGGGATTGTGGGTCTGCACGATTAACATCCACTCACATTCCCCGAAATGACTTCTGCTTCTCCCAAACAATAGTTTGGTTTCTGTTTTTGAGTTTAATCATAATTCATTTCTTCAGTTGTTTCCACCCTAAAAGTACAAGCAAGTTTGGGGTTTTTTGGTTTTCTTTTATTTTTTTTCTTTTCTTTTCCTTCCCCGCCACCCCCCCCCCCTTTAAATTCTGGAAATTCAGGCTGGGAGGGGGAAGGGCAGAGAAGGTTGTCTGCAGGCACACGGGGAGGTCTGGGAGTTGCTTTGTTTTCTTAGCTGTGCTGTGCAAATGAACTGAAGGTTTAGCACTTAGGTGCTGTTTGAAGATATAATACAACAGAGCCCGGAGTAGGGAGTCCAGGAACGCCATCGCCCGCCTTGCCCAAGGCCCCTCGGTACAGCTGTTCTGAGAGCTGCAAAGCTAAAATTTGTTGCCATGGCTTAGACCTAAACAAACCCCTGCCTGTTCTGGTATGTAGATTATGTTCTCTGAGGACGGCCCTGCTCACTCACTTTGCGTCCATCTGTGGGACATACAGGTTTCCGTCATTCCTCTGCGGCCCGCCACCCTAAAGCTATGGTTTGTTATGAGATATAGTGCCTTTCCACTTAACAGACACCTTGGTGTTGGAATGGGCCTATTCCTACAGCTTTTCCCCAGCTATACTGGAACCTCTGTCCTCAGGGACCTTGCTGTGGGACCACCTTGCAGGCGTTAATACTTTTCCCACTAAACCTGCTTGGATGGCCGCCAACGTGAATGCTGCTCTCCACAGAGTAATGGAGATTCCAGGATCCCTTGGGGTTCGTTTGGAGGCAAGAGAGCACAGTATCCCCCTCTCCTATCACGGTCGTCCTTCTCTTTTAATTTCTCATCTCCTCTGGCCTCCCCACACGGTCTGGGAGATGACTCTCCTAGTTTATTCTAGTACAATGATATCTGACCCTCTTGTAGAGGTCCCTCCATTTCACAGGACTCAGGAACAAATTTTAAAGACCAGGAGGTCTCCTAAGAAATAGTAAAATAACATTACTTCTAATTCCAGGCAACATAATAGGGAGTTAGAAAATACATATACATTCTTATATCGGTATAAAGTAGAACTAGCAAGTGAAAATTATAAAACTCACAGAAAACACAGATAATTTTCATTAGAACGGCCTCTTCTGTGTGTGCCTGCACACACACACACACTCTGTGTATTAGTAACAACCGTGATACCAAGTTATTTTCTGAAAGCTAAGAGAAAGGTGCCACGTGGTCTGCACTCGAAGTTTTAAAAGCTGCAGAGAAGTGTCCCTGTGGGAAAACCTCCTGGCCCTGGATTCTTGAAGCAACTTACTGTGTTGGTGCTGGTGTGAAAGACCTTGGGTAACAAAAGGGTCCATGTTTTTAAACTCCGAACAGGTAGGAAAGAGCATCGTTTGTATAAAGTCATGTTTTATGTAAGTTCCTCGTAATATTCCATCTCATCCCAGAACACATTTCCGCAAGGGAGTTGGAAGGCTACAGTCCACATACGTTGGAGCCTCGTGCATTCTCTCACGCGTTCACTCATTGAGCAAATGAGCATCTGAGAGCCTAGAATCTTCCACGCGCCGTTTTAGTCCCTGGAGATTCAGCACAGGTCCCTACCCTCCTAAAGCTTGCGTTCCGGTCAGGAGAGGCACAGTGCGCAAGGCCGAAATTGACCACAGAGAATACCCGATGGTTAAGGGGGCGCAGTACCGAGGGTGGAACGAGAAAAGGGCGTGTAGGTTGGGCGAACCAGACGGAAAGGGTAGGGGGGAAGGAGCCAGGTAGCTACTGGGGAGAAGGCCGCCCCCGGGCAAGGAGAAAGCCTGGCCTGTTCGTGTGGCAGCCAAGAGCCAGTGCGCCTGGACCAAGTGAGGGAGACACTAGGGCCGAAGGAGCGGATAGGAAAGGCCTCAGAGGTGCTGGCAGGACTAAGGACTTCGGCTTTGACTTTCACGGTAAATAGTTAACAAGTCCTTGAGGCTCGTGTATGTAATTCTCTCTGTCTCTCTCTCTCTGTCGCTCTCAATGGCCCCTCAGAGGCGGGTTTTTGGCAACTGGTGGACCACATTCCCCCGTGTGAATGAATGAAGGCCCGAGTGTGTCTGTAGCGTTTCTAACCACCTTTGCTTTTACTGTGATTTGCTCACAGGGCAGGGCTTCCTGAACACTCTATTTTTGGCTTGTAAGAGAAATTATGTAGTTCTCATCTTGATGAAATTTCCCAAGCCTGGACTCCCTGTAATTTCCGTAAGACAAAATTTAGTTGTCTCCAGTGTTCCTTTTCTTGTTTCTTACGGTTTCTGGGCCTGGAGGAGGTTCCTCCTGGGACCAGCCACCCGATGAGATAGGCCCTTCGTGGCCCTGTGCGCGCGTAGCTCTTAGGCGCTGGGAGAGGCGTCCCACGGGAGAATTCTCAAGGGTCGGCATGAGCGGGAAGTAGGTGAAACGACCAGATGGTAAGTGGCTGAGGGCACAGGTTAAGCAGATGCACCTGTATCCCCGGGTGAAGGGAATAAGCCCCGCCTCCTGCCTCCAAGCCCCTGAGAAAGGGATGGAGAAATTTCACTGAAATTTAAAATCCGAGACTCTTGTGTTTTCTCTGTTCCACTGACTGTCTTAAAGTGACTCTGACCGCTGTGCTAGAGACCTGCAGAACCTCGGGGAAATGGCCTTGTAATCCCCACCGCAAACACTCTGTCCAGGAAAATAACTACGGGAGCGGGTGAGAGGTGGAGCCTGGCGCGAATGTGTGCGTGCCAAGAGCGGGAGGACGCAAAGGCTCGCTCTCGGTGTTGGGGGCTTCTTCGCTCGTAGTGGGGGATAGGAACCGACGGTGTGGCTGCCCCCCCAGACCTTGTCTAGTAGCGTGGCTGAAACAGCTTCCTCGGCTGCTCTCCTCCAGCCTGCCCTTCGCTGGTCGTCTTCAGCTACTGCCCCGCAGGACAGCATCCACTTTTTCTTCAAACTTCTTCTGGCCACATAACAAAGACTTCAAAGCTTTACAGACCACTCCCTGGGAGCATACGGAAGAATGTTTTATTCTCATGACAGTATTTGTTCCTTCTGGACTCAGGGCGCCTCAGGTGCGTTTGCCCCTTCGCACGGCCAGTTCTTACGGCTTCCGAAGCCTTGTGAATAGTGAGCAGTTGATCCCTTACCCCAAGCAAGGAAAGCTCACGGCTGTTGTGTCCTCCATTCCCCCGGCCCTCACCGACTCTTCATTCAAATAATCCCCCAAACACTTCTCTCTAACTCTGTTTCCAGATCACCGCCTCTATGTGACATCATGGGAACTTAGGGCAAATAAATCTCCAGAGAAACCTATGCCGGACAGATATTGAAATGGATTGCCGCAGGAGGGCATTACTTATCTCCTCGGAGAGCAGGGTTTATCACTCAAGTAAGGCTTTGACGAAAAACACTCCTGGGGCTTCCACGGGCCTTGGTGTATCTACAGCATTTCGCCATCAAGTCTGGACAGAGCCCAGAGCAAAATGAGAGCAGGATCTTATTAGCAGTTCGGAACTAGGGCCGTGTTTTGGGGTACAAGAGGAAGCAGCTGTGATCATACGTTCTCGGTATTCTTATCGATGTTCTTGCTGTTATTTAACCAGCAAGGTAGGAGAGGTTCCTGATTGTGGCTATTGAAATCATTCTGTGTGGGTATTAAAAAAGCAACCATTAAAAATATACCGTTCTTCCAAGTTGGAATTATCCTGTGTGTAAGCTTTGTATCCCTGCCAGAGGCCTCGATGGCTTCATCCTTGGCATGGTGCTTAAAACTCATCAAAAATGGAAATCTGTATAATTTCTGAGCATGTCCTCTTTTCAAATAATTTCACTCTTTCTAACTGAGGTTAGAATTTGAAAACGGGAGTTGATCATTTTCAATACATTCTCTGAAATCCACCATGAGGCAAGGAACAAGATGCACGCACACACAAAAGATTTCTGGTGACCGCAAAAACAAATGCTTCCCGAGGCTAAGGCAGAGAAGTCCCTTCGGACTGAGCTGGTCTGGAAGGGCTGCATCTCGGAACTGGCTAGAAGTCCAGCTGTGAAGTTTCTGCAGCATCCAGGAGAGCGGCCCGTGGAGAAAAAAGCACTGGGGCAGGACAGACATGTGCCCAAAGATACTCCCAGCCTGGAAAGAATCGGGGGGAAGGGGGGGAACCAACCATTTAACAACCCGGAAGGTAGGAATCTGTGACTTTATTTTAAAGCTAGGGGAAACAGAGACACAAAATAGTTCAGTAGCTTTCACGAGGTAACAAGTGACAGAATCAGAATTTGTATCAAGGTCTCTTTCTTCAAAGCCTGTGTTCCTAGGCCTTCGTCTGTAAGTCAGGAGTGTTGGACTCAACTGCTGATTCGAAGAACAGGATGAGAAGAAAATGGGTTTTGGGGACCCTAAAATAAGTCTGAGCTACGTGACAGAATCTTGACTCTCAGAATTTTTATCCTGTAACTCAAACTAGAAACCAGCAACCTAGCGACCTGCCAGTTGGAAGTGTTATATGGCCATCGAGTTGTAAAAATTTTAAATGTTGCCGATTTTAATAATGTGAAAGATTATATGCTCAAAGCCATAATTCTATCTTCTCTCAAAGATTTCACAGCTTTTTGGGCGCCTGGGTGGTGTAGTCAGTTAAGCGTCCGACTCTCGAGTTCAGCTCAGGGCGTGATCTCAGGGGTGTGAGATCAAGCCCCACGTCAGACTCTGTGCTCAGCAAGCAGTCTGCTTGTCCTTCTCCCTCCGCCCTCCGCCCCGCCCTACTCTCCCTCTCTCTTTCTCTCTCATATCTAAAATAAATACATAAAATCTTTTTAAAAAAGGTTTCACAGCTTTTGCGCTTCTGGTTGGCTGGAGGCACTGGAGCTGAGTGGCCGCGGCCCCTTTCACGGCAGAGACTCCCCCGTTTGCCCCTGGGCACAGCAGACCCTTCCCTCCTCTTCGTCAACTGCTGGCCTGGCAAACACCGTGTACCATGCCCCCGATTTAAAAATGCAAGGTATGGAGGATTCTCAGTAGGAGAATAACTTAATTACAGAAGAATTTTAAGAAGTAAGGAACAGGACAAAGTAATACATGAACATAGATCTTTAAATTCGGTGCATAAGGTACTTTTTTGCAGTTGTTAGTAATTCTTACTTTCACTAGCCTCCCTCCATGTCTTCCCATTAAACAAATGATTCTGGGGAGCAGGGTAGAATTTGAGAGCTAAAGGACCCAATAAGTGTGTAATATTGGTGTTGGGAGGTACTTTAGTAACTGAGTCCAAACGTTGTTTTACAGTTGAGGACAGGAAGGCCCATCTAGGAAAAGCAATTTACCCCAGATTGCCTGGCATAGAGCTGTTCCCTGTTGAACACATTTGCTGGTAATGGCGTAAAGTGATGTCAGGTATCAGGTTTTGAGGAAAGGTCCTAATGGAGCTATGCATCGCATAATTGAGCTTGATTTCTTAAAAAAATTCTTTTCCCTCTTTATTTTCCATTCAAGAAACATGAAAATCTTATAACCCTCCTACGTGGATTTCTCCGTGGTGGGCTGTGCCTCTCCATGCAAACCTGTTTGCCCTGAGCTGGTGTCTGAGAATTTGTGAAAGGTTTTAATAACCCCCTCACCGCCCCCCGCGATTTTTTGACAGGATAAGTCAGCTTAGTCTATATGAGAGCAAACCAATGGCCTAGAAAATAGAAAATACAGTCGCTTTTTGGTTCTGAGGCTTTGGGATTTTATGGAGCATAACCATTTCCAAAAAAAGCAAAATTAAGAAGCTGCCTATTTTTAAATTTTCCACAGATTGACAACTATCATTTGCTGTGGAAATCATGACATAAAGGAAGAACACTTTAACATCAAAGAAGTTCAAAGGACAGAATCTCAAAATAACTGACCATTTTTCCTGCGTTCAAAGATGGCTGCCAGTGTAGCTCTGACATTTTAAATATATGCATTTGTTTTTACATGTATAAATGTCACATATATGCATGTCTCTGATCTTGCTCTGAACAAATGAACATTTTAACAGTCTGGTATTTGGGAACATTTGTTCTAAACAGCATCCAACTCCAAGCTGAAATATTTTTGTTGCCACCGTGACTGAATTTTGATTATTGTTTTGTTTTCATGTGAAACCATCTGCCAAGTTTTTTTTTTTCATCTGAAAAAGGCTACATTCGCCATTCTCACACCATATTTCTATGCTTGTAGAAATCAATGGATAGATATTTATAGTCTGAGCTTTGCCTCTTTGGAGTGCATTCCCAAAACCTTGGAGAAAAGGAGCTGTCTGCCCTGTGTTCTCGAATTCACAGTTCTGCCTGGGGTTGTAGCTTGATTTCTTTCAATATAAGCTGTGCAGTGGAGGTGAATTTTGCCTGCTGGTGGTCATGGGTAAGGCAATTACAAAGTCTGACATTATTCTTGGAATGATTTTAAGCAAAATATCATAGTTCATCAAAACCTGTCTGCAAAACGCCAACAAGTTAATAGTCATTTATGTACAGAAGGAAAAAATTATGGCTGCCAGACCACCTTCATGTGGGAGATTTGGCCATAAATTTTAAATATCCATTGTGAGAATTATATTACGTGTAAGGAAATCAGCATCCTGCAGTTTTACAAGTCAGCCTAGAAGGGAATAATGCACGAAGAAAGATTTAACAAGAAATGTAAGCAGAGCAGGCAGATGAGGAGGATCTCTGAAAACCTGGCGCCTCCTACAAGGTTTTTGGGAAACGGTACTGCAGTTCCTGACAATTTTTTTTTTGTTTTGTTTTAAGACAAGATGGTGGCAGAGGATCCTGAATGTTTTAAACACTTCAAATTGCCACCAGTTCTGAACACTTTCTCTGTGCTTCAGTGTCTCACGTGGACTCTGTCACAGGCGTCAGAAGAGCCCCAGGAGATAAAGATACTGATAAAGCTGACGTTTATCGAGAGACTGGTCACTTGCCCAAGATCTCAGCCTGGCGGGCTAGCCCATATCTGGCCCTTGACTCCAGTCCAAAAAAGACACTCAGTAGGGTAGACAAATTATAGACAGGGGCCCCACTTGGGAAAGGAATTATAAAAAGGGAGGAAGGAATTATAAAAGGGACATAGAGGTATGTCCATGTAACCCCCAAGGGGAATTCAGCCAAAGCCTCTTGGAGTATAGATTTCATCTTTGTCAAGAAAGCGAAGCCTCTTCTTCAGAGCGGGCACAGCCCTGTGCCAGGCAGAAGGTTTGGTGAGCGGTGGGCTGAGTTTTAATTCCAATTCTTGCTTAACTCCCCCTGCGGCTTAGATGCATTAGGAGAACCGCCCGGGGCCGGCCACACGGCAGAAAGGGGCTGGCAGTCAGACCCAGGCATTGTGACCCTGGAGGCACACGGCGGTGTGATTCTCACTTCTCTTTAACCCCCAGTTCGGCCCATCGGGCTCCTTCCCACCACTGTTTCGTTTAGCTAAGCCGCGCGTGCGTTTATACCCAGTGACTGACACGATCTGAACCCTGCCTTCACAGAATTCACACTCTGAAGGCGTCGTAATTGCATAAGCATTTATTTATTTATTTATGTTAAATGTTTTTTTATTATATTATGTTAGTCACCATACAGTACATCCCCGGTTTCCGATGTAAGGCTCGATGACTCATTAGTTGCGTATAACACCCAGTGCACCATGCAATATGTGCCCTCCCCACTACCCATCACCGGTCTATAGCATTTAAATAAGCAGTTGATGCCCATGGAAAGTGCTAGTAGAGGGAACGTAAAAGGAACCCAAGCACACAGGGAGGGGCACGGGACCCAGACTCAGTATCTGAGAAGACTTCAAGGGCAGCCATGGCTAAGCGGGTAACCAGAAGGAAGGAGCTACCCGAGAGAGGGGTGTGCCCACGAGGCGTCGGTACAGGTGGACCAGAGAGGGAAGCAGGGCACAGATCCAGATCACCAAGGACCTTGTGGACTACGTCAAGGAGTTTGGACATGATCCTGGGGTGAGGGGAAACCACTGAATGGCTTTAAGCGAAAACATGGCGCTCTCTCAGGTGTGTCTTTCAGAAACCTTGTCTTCTAAGATAACAATCCTGTATGTTCATGCAGTCATGTTTTTGTGATTTTAGAACTTTGCCTTTGCTTTGAAGTCACATCGTATGAGAACTTACCTGGCTTTTAATCACTTCAAACCATTTTCAAAACCATGTTCTAACCTTCCACCAAAGTTTAAAGGACTTACTCAGGTGTCCAGACTAGACTCAGTCCGCCACTGTTCTTTGCAGCGTTTTGCACAATTCCATTTGTGACTTTCTGTTTTCTATGATATTTTATTTGCTGGCTCCCCGATCTGAATATAAGCTCTGTGTAGACAGCGACATTGCCTTGTTCACGCACGCAGTAAATATTCAATAAATGTTTGTTAAATGAATGAATACCCCATGACTAGTGGCCACTCACTCCCTGATATCTAGCAGCTCCCGGGCACATAGTCGTTGGGAGCTTGCAACAGAGGCATGAATTGTGAGCTCCCTGCCCTGAATGAGAGCTCCGACCAGGCTTTGGGGATATACATGGACAAAAGTATCTAATGCAGCATTCCCAGAGCCTGACATTACATCATCACCGTAGCTCCTTCTACAGAGTCGATATCCGTTCCCGGCCCCGCTATGAATAAAGCAGGTATTATTAGAGACACTCATCAACCACTGAGAACTAGGACTTTGGCAGAAGGATGCCCAACATCTTAAGTTTGGGAGGACCCTACAGCTGGGGCCTTCACGCCTTATAATATCTTAACATCTGTTTGCATCTCCCATTTTAGGTTTCATACCAGATGACACATTGGACCCTGTCGATTCAACACACACTTGCTAAGTACGTGTATTTCTAGACATGGAATTAGGTTCTGAATTAAGAGCGATAGCCCTTCTCTCTGGCCGTTGTGTTAGTTTCCTATTTCAGCCCTACCAAATGATCACGAGCTTTGTGGTTCAAAACAGTGCCATTTCCTTATCTCACGGTTCTGGATGTCAGAAGTTGTTAGACTGGGACTTATAATAAAAAACACAGAGTTATTCTTCATACCATTTCTAGGCTCGGAGCTCTTGGAATTTCCTGAGAAGAGCAATAGAAGTGTCTTTTGTCATGCTAATGAGGTGACTTTTTGGAAAGCCTCTAAAGATGAGGGAAGGCTGCCAGGGGGAACCAAATAAGTGGTTGGAGGGTTGGAAGTTTCAGTTCTGTCACTGCCCCAGTCTCTGAGGAGGGGAGAGGGACTGGAGAATGAGTCCAATTCCAATGGCCAATGATTCAATCGACCATGCCGCTCTAATGAAGGCTTCATTAACCCCCCCCCCCCAGGATGGGGGTCAGAGGGCTGCCAGGTTGGTGCATATGTGGAGAATTGGGGAGAGTGTTGTGCCCAGAAAGCATATGGAAGCTCCTCCTTCTTTTCCCATACCTTGCTCTACCCATACCTTCCATCTGGCTGTTCCTGGGTTATCTGAGATATATCCTTTTATAACAAACCTGTAAGCTAGTAAGGAAACTATTTCTCTGAGTTCTGTGCACCTCTCCAGCAAAGTAATTAAACCCAAGGAGGGAGATTATCGGAATCTCTAATCTGTAGCCAAGAGGTCAGAAGCACAATTGACACCCTCGACTGGCAGTTGGCATCTGAAGTAGGTCGGGGGGCGGCCTCGTAGGACTGTGGAACCCTCAGCCTGTGGAAGCGGCCACTACCTCCAGGTAGACAGTGTCAGAATTGAGTTCAGTTGTAAGTTCAGTTGTAGGAAACTCAGCTGCTATTGAACGGCTTGGTGGTGTGGAAAACACACAGGCGCGTGAACACGCCCGAATTAAAACTGGTACCACAGTTGAAGAAGTCCAAAATGGACCTCGGCTCAAAACAAGGGCTTAGCAGGGTCCTGTTCACTTCTGGAGGCTCTAGGGAAGAATTGCCTTCTTGCCTTTGCAGCTTCCAGAGGCTGCCTGCAGTCTGTGGCTCTTGGCCCCGGCCGCCAATCAAATCGCTGTGACCCCCGCCTCCATCCACACACCTTCTGACTCGCACTCCGCTGCCTCCCCTCTTTCGTCTGTAGGGGTCCTTGTGATTACACTGGGTCCACCTTCTTACTCTAGGATAATCTCTCCATCTCGAGCTCCCTAATCTAATCAAACCTTCAAAGCCTCCCTTGCCCTGTAGTGCCACCTGATTATTAGGATGCAGACATCGTTAGGGGCCGTCACCTGCCTATCTCAGCTGCCAGAGGGTGTTTCTACCCACTAGGTTTAGAAAAAATGGCCTAGGTTTTGGATTCAAATCAGACCTAATTCCAGTTCATATCCGCCACTTACTAGAAATACAACCTCAGGAAAGTTACTTAATTTGTCTCAGCCTCAGTTCCCTCATCTGCCAAATGGAGTAGATGTAACCTTCCTGCATAGTCACGAAGTTTGTAGACAACAGCCCGCATCACTGCCTGCCCCCGGGAAACACGAAAATGCTGGATAGCCTCGCCGTTAACTCCTTTTCCCTCCAGCAGCCATCCCTCAGAGCACACGATTTTGTTTGAGTTGGGGAGATTTTCAGAGGTTTATCACGGTATGTCACTATTAAAGATTTTTGTTAACCTGAAATTGTATCTTTTTCACAAAAGGAAGTTACAAAACGCTTAATGAATGTAAATTTCTAAATAGAGCATCCAAATTTTCAAAAGCATCTTTTAATTGCAACAGAATTTTATTTAACTTAGGGACTGGGTATATGCCCTTGGAAATACTTAAAAAGTACATTGCTCCAATTTCAAGGAGTTCAAGGATCTCATCAGCTTTGGGTGCTTGTGGTTTTTAGCCAAATCTGCTTTCCTCTCTCTTTGAGCCTTGGCAGAAATTGCTTCGGGACTCTTACTGTAATCATCATGCTATATTTAGGGCTCGCATTGTAAATTAGACTGCACGCACCCTATTCTCCTCTCAAACTAAATTCCCATAGAATAAGACTCATTTCCGGTTGCTTCTTTCCCAACTGACTTTGGAATAATCAATTTCCCATAAATTCAAAATTTTAAAAAGATCCTTCACAGCCGCCTGAACTTGCCTTAGGGCGAGGTTCTATGATATCCTTTCATTTCCTTTCTCCTCCTTATTGAGGACCAGTCTGCCTGCCTCCCGTGGCCAGAGCTCTGCCTGCTGACAGCTGGCACTGAGGGTCTCAACACAAACACTTAGGTCTATGTGCCTGTTCTGAAAACCTTGAATAGAAAAAAAATCTGAGAACGATAAATGCAACTTACCCTTACCTTCACCCCTCAGCACACGTGTTCATACTCTCTGTCTGTCTGTCCTTATCTCTCATACACCACACACACACACACACACACACACACACACACACACATGAATGTATGAAGAGTTCCTTGAAGCCCAGTGCAGAAGTGAGTTGCCAGGACAAAAGGATCAATGCCTTTGAGGCCATTCATTCCCAGAAGCTCTGAGCTTTGGACAAGCTTACACAACTTTGGCATCAGAACTACAAATGTAAAGTACGACTGAGTAATGAAGTTGTTTCTCACAAACATGCCAGAAATTCTACATCCAATGATTGCTGATCACCCATTCATCCACTGCACGTACAGGTATTGGTTCAATAGACATTGTAAAATGACCAGTGTTTTCACCCGTGAGAAGTAAATGTTAAACAGTACGATCGCGCAGAAATGTAGCTTACGGGGTTGACAGAATAGATGGTTCCTGAAATATGATATGAGTTAGATTTTTACAATTAAAATAGTTGTTAATGCCCTACAGGATTTCATCATGTTAATTCTCCTTGCAGTAAATCTTTTTGTATAACCACTATGTTCTAAAACAGTGATTGGAGTATTGACACAAGGCTAGACAAAGAGATCAATGGAAACCAATAGAAGGTCTAGATTCAAATCCAAAAACACAGGAAAAGTTCATCTACCATTAAAGTGGCTTTGCTGATCAGCTGAAGAAAGTCATCTTTTCAATACACGGCACTGCTGTTACTTGTTGCCTATATAATGGGAAAATTGGATTTATACGTCATACATAAAAATTTATTTCAAGTGTTTTAAGTTGGAAATGACAAGTAAGCCTCCGAAAGTACTAGAATAAAATATAGAGTTTTTTTTTTTTAATTTCTCTGAGGTAACACAAGAGTTTTAAAATAACACACAAAGGAAAATATTGATAAATCTTTTTCATTAAAATATAAAACCTAGGGAAAGAAATCAAAGACCATTTTAAAAAGTAAAAAGATAAGCCATAGTCTGGGTGAAGATGCTTGCAAAGCTTAAGTCAACAAATCAATTAGAAAAAAATTATTATATTTTATACAGCGTAGGTATGTCACAGAAAAGAAACATGCATAGGGGGCTATAAAAATACAATTTGGGGGGCTAAATATTTTAAGAAGAGGGTATGAGTGATAAAGTTCTCCACAAATTGACTTATCTATGAATAAAGTGAGAAATAAATCCTGTTGATCCACTGCACATGAAACAAGAATATTTTCAAATTGTGGTTATAAGAAGAATTTTATAAAAGAGATTTAATTCAAATTCATTACATAGAGAAAATCACAGATTAACTCTAGTAGTTGCTACTGCCTCCTACTTGCTTTGTCTACGTAAGCTTAAATTGTTTCTATTGACACAGGGCTCCCTCATCTTTTCCTTCCTGTTGATTTCGGAATACATGATTGAACAGAGCTGATTCAGGGACCTCAAAAATCACAATTTTACCATTAAGCACTGTAACAACTGTTTTTAACCACTTTCTATATGCTTAGCATTGTGCTAAGAATTTCATCTGGATCCTCCCTTCTATTTCTTACAAACCTATGAGATAGGTACTATTTTTAACAACCCCACTTTACTGATGGAAAAACAAACCCAGAAACTATGTAATTTGCTTGCAGTTAAGCATCTAGAAGTTTTACTTCTTAAACAGTTTAGGCTAGAAAATATAAACTCCCATCATTGCATTCTCTGACATCTTAAAGTGAAGGCAGTAAGAACAGCAGCTAACCGTTGCCTTCTCAATACATTTGTTCGCTTGATTTGACTCACTCTCTTTGCAAAATTTGCAAAATTGAGACACATTGAATTTCTGATTTTAAAAAAATGAAGAAAAACAAAGTTGTTAAAGTCATGCTTCCTAATTTTAAATTGCTAATTAACAGATGAGCTCTCTCAGAAAATTCATGTTTCAGATGATTTGAGTTGACCACAAGAAAGGCCAAAGAATAAAGTTTTCTCCTACTCTTCCCTGACTTCCTCAGGTGGGCAGTCAAATCGACCTCTTTTAACATTGGGCATTTCAAAAAGGAAAAGAGGCCTATTTAATGAGATGAAGAAGAATGAAGTTCCATGTGCCTCCCGTCCTCCACGTGTTCTCCCCTCAGCTGAGGCTCGACTCATATACCCCAAGGGGTGGCACATGTTCCTAAATTATCGAGCTTAGTTCCTACTGGTTGGAAAATAATCACTGCCCTAAGGCCTGCCTCTCCCCCCCTGTGACTCAGTGCCCTCTGCTACCCAGAAGCCTGCCCCTGCTCCTTGGGCCCCCAAAACTTTCCACTATCCAGGACCTACGGGTTGAGGACTGGCACAGCCAGTGTATTCCGGATCTTTGATCCTGACCTACCATCAGCATCCACTCTGATCAGTTGGTGCCCACGAGTGATTAAATATGTGGTTAGCACCCCTGCGTCTCCCATTCTTGATTTAAATCCTGTACATTTGCTGATTGATTCAAAGGAGCAAACTGCTGGTTTGAATTAGGAATTAACGACCATCTAAATAAATAAATGTGCACAGTTCTCATATACTGCAAAGTCACCAACACCTCCTTTATCATTAAAGTTCCTGTTCCCCACTGGTCCATCTCCATTTACTAAGGCAATTCAGAAGTGGGGCTCTTTTCATTGCCCTATTTCTTCCTACGACCCACTCAGTAGCAGGATCTTTATTATTAGCTCTACTGATTTATCTTACTTGGAAAGACTCAATTTGCTAATGTATACACTTTTATGGCTGTGCTGTACCCAGACAATAATTCTTTCATGACGTCTGTAAGATGATCATAGACCATGTTGTTAGGGACATTCCTTAGTTTCCTGTCCTCCTTTCTTATGCGTAATCATTTTTTTTTTTTAAGTAAGACATCTCCACAATAAAACAGAAATGAATCCGCTGCAACAGGAGTGGTATTCTAGGATGACAGAGGCCACCTAGTGTAGACAAAAGTACTGAGTGAAGGTTCCAGTAGGCCCTGATGGCCCCCGTGTCACAAGTGAATGAAAAGCTCACTTACCGTGATACTTAATTTTGTGTGTCAATTTGGCTAGGCTATGGTGTTTTCTTTGGCCTAATAATAGTCCAGATATTGCTGTGAAAGTATTTTTTAGATGTGATTAAGAGCTGAATCAGTAGACTTTGAGTAAAGTACCTCTGTGTTGCGGACAGGCCTCATCCAATCAGTTGAAGGCCTTAAAAGAAAAGCCTGGGTCCCTGCTTGGAAGGAATTCTACCTCGAATCTGCCCTCTGACTCAAGACTGCATCAGGTCTAGCCAGAATTTCCAGCCTACTGGCCTGCCTTGCAGATTTGAGACTTGACAGCCCCCCACATTGTGTGAGCTGGTTCCTTAAAATAAATCTCTCTTTCTCTCTCCAGTATGTCCTATTGGTTCCATTTTTCTGGAGAACCCTGACGACTAATACACTTATCCACAGAGAATTTTTTTCTTAGAGAAAGAGAAATACTTTTTAAAAAGTAATGTCCATTTTTTTGAAGTGTGGAGAACATCATTTCAAGAATTTCAAGCAGATTTCAGTTCTTACTATGATGTAAGATGACTTTTCTTTCTCTCAAATGGCCAGGACTAAGCCTATTTAGCAGCGTGAAAAAGCTTAAGTTTGGGGAACAGCCCACCAGCGCTGGACTCCAAGAACTCTCTTCAGGCAGCAAGAAACCTTGCTGTATATGTTCCTGGGAGTCATTCTGTGGCCCCGATCCCTCCCTCCTGCACTGGCTCCCAGAGAAAAATCACCTCAGGATATTAGAGCCTCTCAAGACTTCTAGTTTTCAGTCCCCAGATACTCCTGGGGCCCTAGGTAAACATTCTGCTTAAGCTCCAAGGATTAAGCTCCTCCCCTGGACTTAGTGGGTCCGAGGGTGTTCTATGGAGGTCAACCCTTTACACTGCAGTGCATTTCCCATCACTTATCTTCTCATGCTCATATTACTGTGCTTCATCAATACCCAAGTCAAGACAACCCAGTCCATGAGCATAGTACACCTCTCCATTTATTTAGGCCTCTTTGAGGGTCTTTCAGTAAGGTTTTATAGATTCCCACATAAAGTCCCTATATAGCTTGTGCTATATATACATTTCCAGGACTCTTCAAAATTACATTTTCTTACTGGTTTTTGCTAGTGAAAAAGAATAAAATGATTAGAGTGCTTTTCTTTTTCTGTTGCAATGGTTTGTGTAAGATAGGGTGATTTCGTTATTAAATGCTTGGTAGGTGTTTCTGGTTAAGCCATCTGGACCTAGGGGTTTTACTTTTTTTTTTCCCCATATTTTTTTGAAAGAATTTTTGATGATTTGATTTCTCAGCATTACAGAATATTTCAGGTAGCTTATTTTCTCCTGAATAAATTTTGGTGGGTTACATTTTTCCATAAATACATTCATTTCATACATAATTTTTAGGTTATTGGCATAACGTTTTTAGTATCCTTTATTTTTGTTTGCAGCCTATGTGATAATTCTCCATTTTAATTTCTCATAATCTGTAAATTGTGTCTTCTCTCATATTGATCAAAATCTCATCAGAGGGATGTTACTATCCCTTTTTTAAAGAACAAATTTTTGTCTTTGTTGAACCTATTATATAGTTTTCTATTTAATTGATTTTTGCTTTTGTTTTTGTCTCTGTGGCTCCTTTTGGATTTATTTAACTATTTGTTTTCTAACTTCTAGGGATGCATATTTATCTCATTAATTTTTAGCTCTTTTTTCTAATATATACATTTACATATTTGAAGCCCCATATTTCCTTGTTCTATCTCTCTATATCTATCTTCAAAATTTGAAAGTGTTTTAATGATTTTCCCACTTAAGATATCTTCTTTTTTTTCTTGTAAATTTGATTTTTTGTTTTGTTTTTTAGATTCAACATACAAGTGAGGTTATGGTCATATGGTATTTATCTTTCTCTGTCTGACTTATTTCACTTAGCATAATGCCCTCAAGGTCTGTTCATGTTGTCCCAAATGGCAAGATTTCCTTTGTAGCTAATATTTATATATATATATAAATAATATATATAAAATATAAATAATATTAATAATAAATAATAAAATATAAAAATATTTTTATATATATATAAAAATATTAGCTACAAGGGAAATCTTTATATATATATATATATATATATATATATATATATATATCTCCTCTTTATTTTCCATTCATCCATCAGTGGACACTTAGGTTGTTTCCATTTTTTGCCTATTGTAAATAATGCTGCAATAAACATTGGGATGCAGATATCTTTTCAAATTAGTGTTTTTGTTTCCTTTAGATACATACCCAGAAGTGGGATTGCTAGCTCATATGTTAGTTTTATTTTTAATTTTTTTAAGGAATCTCCATAAAGCTTTCCATAGAGGCTGCACTATTTTACATTTCCACAAATACTCCACAAGGATTCCCTTTTTTCGACATCCTTGTCACTATTTTGTCTTTTTGATGATAGACTTACTAACAGGTGTGTGGTGATACCTTATTGTGGTTTTTGAGTTGCAGTTCCTTGATAATTAGTGATGTTGAGCACCTTTTCATGCACCCATTACCATCTGTATTTCTTCTTTGGAAAAGTGTCTATTCTGTTCCCATGCCCATTATTACATTGAATTTTTTTTTTGCTATTGAATTATGAGTTCTTTATATATTTTGGATATTAACTCCTTATCAGATGTGCTTCGCAAATACTTTCTTCCACTTGGTAGCTTACCTTTTCATCATGCTGATGGTTTCTTTCCCTGTGCAGGAGTTTTTTTAGTTTGATGTGGTCCCACTTGCTTGTTTTGTTTTTGTTGCCTTTGCTTTTGGTGTCATCTAAAAAATCATTGCCAAGACTGATGTCAAGGAGTTTACTCCTATACTTTCTTTTAAGAGTTTTGTGGTTTCGAGTCTTATATTCAGGTTTTTAATCAATTTTGAGTTGACCTTTGTGTATTGTATAACATAGTGGTCCAGGTCCAGTTTCATTCTTTTGCATGTAACTGTTCAGTTTTCCCAGCACCAATTATTGAAGAGATTGTCTTTTTTCCATTGTATATTCTTGGCTCCTTTATTATAAATTGATTGACCATATATGCATGGGTTTACTTCTGGGCTCTCTATTCTGTTCCACTGATCTATGTGTCTGTTTTCTGCCAATACCATATTGTTTGAATTACTTTAGTTTTGTGATATAATTTGAAGTCAGGAAGCATAATGCTTCCAGCTTTGTTGTTCATTTCAAGATTGCTTTGGCTCTTTGGGGTCTTTTGTGGTCCTCTACAATTTTAGGGTTCTTCTGTTTCTGTGAAGAATGCCTGTGGGATTTTGGTAGGGATTGCATTGAATCTGTAGATTGCTTTGGACAGTATGGACCTTTTAACAATACTCTTCCAATCCATGAGTATGGAGTATCTTTCCATTTGTGTCATCTTCAGGGTTTTTTTTTTATCAATGTCTTATGGTTTTCACTGTATGATCTTTTACCTCTTTGGGTAAATTTATTCCTAGTTGTTCTTAATGCAATTGTGAATGCAATTAATTTTTCCTTCTGCTAGTTTATTGTTAGTATATAGAAATGCAACTGATTTTTGTGTATTGATTTTTAAATCTTGCAACTTTACTGAATTCATTTATTCTAACAGATTTTGGATGGAGTCTTTAGGGTTTTCTGTATATAGTATCATGTCATCTGCAAATAGAGGCAGTTTTACTTTTCCCTTTCTGATTTGGATGCTTTTATTTTTATGTCTAATTGCCCTGGTTAGGACTTCAAATACTTTGTTGAATAAAAGCGACAAAGGTAGGCATCCTTGTCTTGACCCTGATCTTAGAGGAAAAGCTTTCAGTTTTTCAGCATTGAGTATGATCTTAGCTGTGGGCTTTCGAGATACTTCTAACTTGATTTATTCTTTGACCCTTTAAGAAATTTACTTCTAAATGATTTATTTTCAAACTTTGTAGAATTCTAATTATCTTTGTGCTATTTACTTCTAGCTTAATTGCTAGAATTTATGGTTTGAGAACTTACTCTGTATGATTGCAATTCATTGAAATTTGTTGAGGCTTGTCTTATGGCCAAGATATACTTAACATTTGTAAATGTGCCATGTAGTCTTGAAAAAGATATATATCCTACAAGTTCTTATGATATATGTATGATCATATATATATGATCTGCACTAGGTTAAATCTGTTAATCAGGTTGTATAATCTCTTTTAATCTTCATTTTTGTTCATTTATTCTGTCAAATTACTCATAAAACTGTCATTTATTTTTCCTTTTAATTTTGTCATTTTGCTTTATGTATTTTGAAGCAATGAAGTATCTATAAATTAAAACTGTTACATTTTTTGAGTGAACTAAATATTTTGTCTTTATTAAATTATTGTCTTTACTTCTAATAATGCTTCTTTCTTTCTTTCTTTCTTTCTTTCTTTTTCTTTCTTTTCTTTTCTTTTTTTTTTCTTTTTTGCCTTCATGCATAGACATTACACCATCCTGGGTACACTGCAAATATAGAGCCACCTTAATTCCCTATACAACCCAGGTGGTATGAACTTGAACTGCAAATCCAGGCAAGGGTTGGTTTACCTGTAGTTCAACTTTTTCCTGAAGATGTGGCCCATTCACACCCCTGCTTGTTGTGGGAAGGATTTCCTATGAACGATTCTCTATCTTGTGTGGACCCAGGTCTCTGGTTTGTTCCTTTTGTCTGGCAAGTCCATTAAAGAAACATTGGCAGATTTGAAACTCTTAAAGGAAGAGGCATTGGCCATATTCACAAAACTATATAGATGAAGTGATTTTTATTTTCTATGCTGTTTCAGTAAGTGGTGAATTTTATTCAGAAGTAGTGGGAGAAATAGGAGACAAAAGCAATGAATATAAGTGCTATGTTTTCTAATTACAGCCACACAGTCTTTTTTTTTTATAATAATATTTTTTTATCATATTATGTTAGTCACCATACAGTACATCCCCGGTTTCCGATGTAAAGTTCGATGATTCATTAGTTGTGTATAACACCCAGTGCACCATGCAATACGTGCCCTCCTTACTACCCATCACCGGTCTATCCCATTCCCCCACCCCCTCCCCTCTGAAGCCCGCAGTTTATTTCTCAGAGTCCATAGTCTCTCATGCTTCATTCCCCCTTCTGATTACCCCCCTTTCTTTATTCCTTTCTTCTCCTACCGATCTTCCTAGTTCCTTTTTTTTTTTTTAAAGATTTTATTTATTTATTCAACAGGATAGAGACAGCCAGCGAGAGAGGGAACACAAGCAGGGGGAGTGGGAAAGGAAGAAGCTCATAGCGGAGGAGCCTGATGTGAGGCTCGATCCCACAACGCCGGGATCACACCCTGAGCCAAAGGCAGACGCTTAACCGCTGTGCCACCCAGGCGCCCCCAATCTTCCTAGTTCTTATGTTCCATAGATGAGAGAAACTGTATGATAATTGTCTTTCTCTGCTTGACTTATTTCACTTAGCATTATCTCCTCCAGTGCCATCCATGTTGCAGCAAATGTTGAGAAATCATTCTTTTTGATAACTGAGTAATATTCCATTGTATATATGGACCACAACTTCTTAATCCAGTCATCTGTTGAAGGGCATCTCGGCTCCTTCCACGATTTAGCTATTGTGGACAATGCTGCTACGAACATTGGGGTGCATATGGCCCTTCTCTTCACTACGTCTGTATCTTTGGGGTAAATACCCAGTAGTGCAATGGCTGAATCATAGAGTAGTTCAATTTTTAACTTTCTAAGGGACCTCCACACTGTTTTCCAGAGTCAGCCACACAGTCTTTTAATAAAAATATTTTACGTCGCTGGCATGTGGTGAGCTTAGGATTCAAATTCAGACAGCCTGACTCAGAACTTTCATAAGTTGGGTGGATGCAAAAGAAAGTTAATCAAAGCAAGACTTCCCCCTCCTGCCGGCAGGTCATGGCTATATTTCTATGCAGCACGTGCCCTTCTGAGGACACTTGTTAGAAAACCAAGATTCTCCATCTGTCCTAACAATAAAGCCCTCCTTATTCAAGTCTGATTGAAACAACTCACCAACATTAGAGAAATCTTTCATATTGCCAGTAAAGATTTGAACAAATGATGTGTTCTCTTTAACATTACGTATGTGTATCACAAATTACCCTTGTGTTGATTCACAAAGTACATGCATATTCTATACAACATGCTGCATTTGAAGGTGATTTCGTTTTCTTTGCCTCGTTACGAGCACAGTATGTCCCACTTCTGCCTTTCTTTAGAGCAAATAAACTGCACGTCGTATGTTTAGGCTTATATTTTCTCAGGTATCTGTGAAGGGATTTGAAGATTTTTCCTAATTCTTAATTTTATCCTGACTTATAACATCCTCTCTTCAACCCTCATCTTCTTGCAACAATTATTTTGCTGATGGTGCCCAAAAGTAAACACAGGTATAAATGTTTAGAATACTAAATACATTTATTTTCTCATGCATAACTTAGCCGTGTTTACAGTTTTTCAGTAAGTCTGTCCTTTAGAATTTTCTTGTTTTAATTTTAGGAAATTTGGTACTACTGACTCCTGATCTAATGCTTACAAGAGGATATTTAATGGGTTGGTGGCAGTTTTATTGCCCCTTAAACATTTAATAGGTTTGCCGCATAATTTCTCCATTTCTTATTTGTTTACTTTCTTATATTTTTGGTATAAAATTGAAAACTTATGGTATTGAATTTTATGACATTGGCACAATCTTCCTCCACAGTCGTAGCAGATACTCCCACTATACTTTTATGTCTCGAGGCCAAAATATGAACTTAACAGTGCAACATGGCCTGGATCCATGAAGTTTATATTCAGATCACTATTACAAATGAAACTTTCTCTTTATTAAACTAATAAGATCCTAGGTTCCTTTTATTTGTCAAATACATATTACAAATACATTGGCAAAATCTGGAACTACATTTTCTTGTAATTTTTTTAAAGTTCATCAGTTTGATCATCTTTGTTTTACTTGCCTACATATGTTCTACTGGAAACGGCACCAGCGTGGAAGTCAGGAGATTCGGGTTCGAGTCATAGCCCTGCCGTTCGTTTATATGGTCTGCGATCCCGAGCCTCAGCGTGGACGAGGGCGGAGGTTTCCAAAGTTCTTAAGGCTAACAGCACTCCGTGTAAACAAAATCTTTTTTTTTTTTTTAAGATTTTATTTATTTATTCGACAGAGATAGAGACAGCCAGCGAGAGAGGGAACACAAGCAGGAGGAGTGGGAGGGGAAGAAGCAGGCTCATAGCAGAAGAGCCTGATGTGGGGCTCGATCCCATAACGCCGGGATCACGCCCTGAGCAGAAGGCAGACGCTTAACCGCTGTGCCACCCAGGCGCCCCCGTTTAAACAAAATCTTACAATATGAAAATCCGAACACACCATCTGGAGAAGAGTGGAATACATTATTTTTATTTAGTTAATTCACAATTCTAGAACATATAGTTTTCTTGAAGCCTTATGAAACTGGAGAGAGATTTTTCAATTGTTTGAGATAACTAGTTTGCTTTTCGTGGCTCTTTAATTTACAAGCACAGAAATTAGAAGCTTAAGAAGTAACTAACTTTCACAGATACACTTAGGAAAACTTTCTACAGGTCTGTGTACCACTGTCATTTCTATTGATATTTATATGAACAATTTAGTAAACATGTTTCAAGAGGCACTGTTTCAAAAGTTCAGACTTTAAATGAGAGTAATCCTGAGTGGTGATACTGTAAAAGGGCTTTTAATCTGGTATTTAGAATTTGGGGGTTTTTTGGTTTTTTTTTTAATAATAATTTTGTACTATGTTATGTTAGTCACCATACAGTACATCCTTAGTTTTTGATGTAGTATTTAGAATTTGTATAAAGTGAGCAAACACAAATATTTTCTTAAATTCCATACATGAGAAAGTTCATTCCCGCTTCTTCTTTTGTCCTTTGGGACATGCTCTGGAGGAGTTTAACTGCCTATCACAGTTGACTTCAGACTCGCCGTTTCATGCATGATTCAGAACCTACTGTCAAGAGATAGAATGACATTCTGTTAGTTACAGAAAGGCAGAGTGTGAATGTCCACTTGATCTTTCGTTCTCGCTCTCTGAAGTGTCGTTGCGACCAGCACTCGCTCATGTCATTGGGTACTTCCTTTTTGGCACCCTAGCCCCAGCCTCCACCTGTGCCCCCACACCCATTCGCAGCAGGAGGCCCTGGGGCTGCCCTCTCTGGGAACAGCTCCCTCAACCCCAGTACGGGTTGCCTGGGAGATCTATTCAGGATTTTACTCCTAAGCCTCTCCCCTCCTCTCTCCCGTTCTCAGTTTGTAGCAAAACTTCTAAGGTTTGGGTGCCCTCTCCTTTGCGTGGGATGGGTCAGGCCTTTTCTTGTTCCTTGCTTTGTTTTGAGTGATGCTCCCTGGCCCACACGCCTTGGCCCAGCCTAGACTTGCCCAGGCCTCCTGACCACTGTATTGCCCTTGACCTGACCCAGCAGAAACAGCTACCCAGGAAGGGAGTTCCCACGGAAAGTCAATGTCCCATTGAATCAGCACCACTTACAATTGTGGCATCTTTTATAAGTTGAGTGAATTCTAAATGAGAAATCAGTTTATATGTTAAAGTCATTTTGTATTGGTTTAGGCTAGAATTCTTTTAGTCTAAAGAAGAACAGAAGAAACCCCCTCAAGATTATTTTCTTTTTTTTCCTGCTGATCTTCGAGTCCACTAAAAATACTATAAAAGTTTACTTTTCCATGACCATTTGATACAAGTCTTCTTTGGATGAATCTGATCAATGCTTGGGTAACAGTTTTGGACCCTATTTTGTGTATATACAGAATTGATTAGTACTTAATATTTTTATTCTTGATGCCTTCATTTCTACACTTGTATGATAGGAAGGATCTTTAATTTATGTAGGTGGGCAAATATCTGAACATATCGGAATATGTATTTCTTAATTTATTCTTGCATTGTTGGATGAAATATTTATAAGGCATTCATGCTCTATAGGATTCCATAAGAGGAAAACTTATAATCTAATGAACAGCTCAAAATAATACAAGGTCATGCAAATATGTGTTTTTTACTCCTTATGTGGTTATCATATATGCTTATATTTGTATTCTTGTAGGAAGGACAAAACCCCTTTTAAATATACTGTTTTCACTAAATTGTGAAGTGTTTTTTTAATAGTATAATTCCACATAAAAGCTTCAATTCTTACACTGTAAAATATGGTATTATATCTAAAATCCCAAACATTCTTGCTTGTGAGCTGAAAATTAAGAATCAGGACCCAGTCAAGTCTTTTCAATTGCTTTTGGAACAGGTGCTGGGGCAAAGCTGTGAAAACAGAAAGCCAAGCGCCAAGAATTCCCGTGGCCTTCAAGAATGAAACAGACAAAACCAAAGGGTGGTCCGGTATTCATTGCCAAATGACATAGCTCACTCTAATCACTGTATATTTTGAAAGCAAATGCACTGGAATAACGAAACTTTTTTCCTTTATTTTTACATTTTGAAAAATAGGAATTATGACAGTTGTGAACATTTTCTGTGTTGGAAAGAGAAATGATGGGGAGGGTTCTGAAGCTGTGCTTTTTTGAGGAAGGCCAAAGAAAGCCCAGGTCCCTGTTCCCCAGAGTCCTGAGGCTCCCAGGCCTCTGTAGCCTGAGGGTCCTCGCAGCCAGGCACACTTCAGGGAGACCTGGGGGGGGCCATCTTTTTGCGCTCCCACACAGCACTCCCCATGTCTGCGTCATACCGGGGACTATGGCCCCTCCGGTGTCCCAACCCTGTGGGAATCTCCCCCCCATGCTACTGGACCCCTCGGAGTCTCAAAGCTATGGGGGCTCAGTGCTCTCAAGCTTCCAATCTGCGTTTGCTCCTTTGACCAGTTAGTTAGCATTGTTGGGACTCGATGTCTTTATTTGAACACAGGGTAAATCACAGGGCCAGATAAAAAGTACAAATGTACTTTCAAAAGTAGAAATCGAGGTGTGAAGGTATTTTAGTTTGTGAACTGCCAGTGGATAAAATAAGATGTGCTTAGAAGTTTGAGGGAGGGTTAAAATGAGTTAAAATGAGAAAGAGGAGGGAGGTCTCATGAGCACAAGACCAAAATAAAAGTTAAGTTTTCGAGTTAAGACCAAAATAAAAGACAAAATAAAGGGGAAAGATAGACAAGAAGTCAGAAATGTGAGGTGAGCTCCTGTGCCATCTTTCTACAGGTTGTCTGGTTCCAAACAACAAAAACTAGGGTAGGGGAAGAGGCAACAGTGAAGGGCTGGGAGTGTGAGGGTAGAAGAAAGAGGTGAGGATTTATAAGGGCTGTGGGGACAGCAGACATCTTCTAAAGTCAAAGTCCTAAAACAGGAGCCATTTTTATCTCTTTGCTTCACCTTGTACGGACAGGTGTTTATGGGTTTACTGGCTTTAGAATGCTTGAAGTTTTAGATTTAAAAAAATACACTTCTGACAATCTTGAGAAAATCATTTGTTGGAAAGATATTGAACAGCTCACAAAGATCTAAGGAAAAACTAGGCTCAGGGGCGCCTGATTGGCTTGGTCATTAAGCTTTTGCCTTCGGCTCAGGGCGTGATCTGTCCTGGGATCGAGCCCCACGTCGGGCTCCTCCACTGGGAGCCTGCTTCTTCGTCTCCCACTCCCCCTGCTTGTGTTCCCTCTCTTGCTGACTGTCTCTCTCTCTCTGTCAAATAAATAAATAAAATCTTAAAATCTTAAAAAAACAAAACAAAACCCTAGGCTCAGACCTAGTTGCAGGAAGGACAGGAGATTCCCTTCAGGGCACCAAGAGAGGAGCCCAAAGTGCAGGACGCTGGCCTCAGCACAAGCTCTTATTTCTTCCTTCCTGGAATACGTGGAAAAGAAGGAATAGCCCAGGCATCTTACTTGTTGGAATTTCATTATTTCTTTTAACTTTTTGTTTTGAAATAGTTGAGACTTACAGGAAAGTTGCTCAATCCGTACAGAAAGCTTCTATCTACCCTTCGCTCCGCTTCCCCTCACACGAACATCTGCTACAACCAGAGTGCGATTTCCGGAAGCAAGAAACCGACCTGAGTACGATACTGTAAACCAAACTGCAGACCTTCTTTGGGTTTCACCAGTTTCCTCATGAGTGTGTGTGTTCTCCCCCACACTGCAGACACTGTCATGTCTCCTCCGTCTCCTCCAGTCTGCCATGTTTTTCCCGTCCTTTCTGGTCTTTTGTGACCATGACACTTTTGAAGAATAATGGTCAACTACTTTGTAGAATGCCTCCCAATTTTCTAGGATCAGCGTGGGGTTATGCTGTGTCAGCTAGGAGACCACTCAAGGGGTGTCGTGCCTTCTAGGTGCCTTGCATCAGTTTGTACAACGTCGGTGGCTCTTCTTGCCAGTGATGTTGACTTTGCTCATTTAGTTAATGTGGAGTTGGCCAGGCTTCCCCACTATTAAGTTACAGTTTTTCTCCTGGTTACTAAAAACCTATCTTGTGAGGAGATACTTTCAGACAAGGCACAGAGGTGGTCTCTTCTTGTGCGTTTGCTCACTAAATTGGATATCCATTGATGGTTCTTGCTTTAAAACAATGTTTGCCTATGGTGCTTTTCTATTTGTCTCCTTCCTTCTCCATTTATTAAGAAGTCCATAAGTTCTTAATCAATACTTGGCCTGGGAGTGATAATGATACCATATTCAGGAAAATATTTTTATTAAAAACAACAATTTGGTAATGGAAATCCAGGCTGAATTACTGAGGCTTCCTATAGTTAATTGCTCCCAATTAGTGTCTAATCCACTAATTTCTTGAACACCTCCAACTGTTTTAGCCTTACGAGATTTCATAAAAAAATCATATAGAGGCTGGAAAAATTACAAAACTATTTTGTGACAATTAAAAGACTTAGAGAGCTAGCACGATTTGGTATAATGAGATAAAAACCACAGAATTAGAAAACTATTAAAACTGAAGGAATCTTGATTAAATCAATGATGCTTGTTTAAATCAGTTAATTGTTCAGACTGGTTAACATGGGGTTGGGAAAAAGTTTTAAATACATGTAAAAGAAATGGGGCCCCTTTAAGAAACCAGAGTGCCAAATGTAGGAATTGTTCCGGGAAGAAGTGGCTCCTCACTAAGCGTGTGGAGGGGGGAGCCTTACGAAATGATTTGCCACCATTTTGATAAAAGCAGAAAGTGCACAGAGGCTCTGAGCTCTAGCCTCTAAGTCAGGAACAGCCCTGGGGGAGAGAAATTAAGAGCCTAGAGTAACCAGAAGGTGTTAAGGAGGCAATAAAACCTTTTCCTCTACATGGCAGCCAGCAACTGGCTGAAGGAGAAGGTGCCAGGGGCCATGAAAAGGTCCAATAACCTGAACCGGTGGCATTATTTCAGATCACAAAGTTTAGCTGGTATAACTGATAAACACCGTGCATAAAATGAAGAAAATATTCCTAATTTATAGGGTCATGGGGAAAATGAAATAAAGCATACTTCGTGATGGCTGGTCTCCAGTAAACAGTGAATCAATAGTATTCATTTTCACAACAAACATCCATTGAGTTTTCGCGGGGTTTTACACTTAACCATTCTGGGCCTTAGTTTTTTATACTCATAAAAGCAATTATACTAATGACTTCTAAAGTGCCTTTTAACTGAAATGCTCTGACTGCATTGCCACAGGCGGGGAATTTAAAACACAAATCTGCACACTGACGTTTTATAAAGGCTGGCCCAGCTGCCTTCATTAATTGATTAAACACTGGCTACGTAAAAGGCACTGTGCTAAAAGCTAGACTTTTTTTTTTTTTGGTAAGATTTTATTTTTAAGCAATCTTTACACACAATGAGGGGCTTGAACTCACAACCCCGAGATCAAGAGTCACAGCTCCAGTGACTGAGCCAGCCAGGCGCCCCAAGGCTAGAATTTTTTTAACTAAAGATACAGCACTCATTCCTGGACTTACTTCAGCCTTGTATTCTGTTTTGACAGATGACCAAGTAATCGAACTATTAATATGTCAGATGGTGGAGTCGTGGGAGAGAGGGGTAGCACTCTCTGAGGAGTAAAGCCTGGCCTCAGAGAACTGAAGTTTTGAGACCAGGTCCAAGAAGAGCGAGAAGAAACTTAGCGAGCAGAGAAGAGCACGTAGCAGGTGGGAGAGTTGATTGCAACAAAAGCTTGAGAGAATGGACGTACACGGTGTTTAGGGATGAACGTTATACTTTGGTGTGTGGAGAGGAAAGTGGTTGAATACGAGTCAAGTGAAGTTGGAACAAGACTAGAGTTTGACCTTTGTAGGCAACAAGAAGCCACTGAATATTTTTAAGTAAAACAGTCACATGATAGGTCAAAGTTTCACAAAGTATTCGTTCGCTAGGTAGAAAACGAAATTAATGGGGAATGACAGGACGCTGCGCAAAGAGTAGAAAAGACACTTGAATGATTCAGGTAAGAAGCAATGATTTCAACTAGAGCAGAAGCCATAGGAATAGAGAGGAACGAAGGGATTTTATGAATATTCTGGAACTATGGTAGCCTTTAGGAGTTCCACGTCTATGATGTGACTCTCAAAGTATAGGCCTCACAGATTTCCCAGATAGAATTTTTCAAGGGAAAAGTGTAGTTCGCAGTCTAAGGGAATCAAGTACACAGGAAACAAGGTACCATGGGTAGGAACCCGAAACAATAGGCAACAAAAACAGACCCGTACACATTTCAAATGTTCATATGAGACTCATATTTTCGTGTATATATAAGTATAAATTTATGTTTAAAACAAGTCCTACCTGAAGAAAGAAAAGACAAACTTGAAAATGCCTGTGGGGAGCAAAGCCGTGCTTTAGAAGTCTTAGCAGTTTTTTTAAATGAGCCAAACAGAGCTAAACAAACGAGAACTGAAAAGAAAAGCTCAGTAGACAGCTTTAACTGCAAGCACAGTGGGAGTCAGAAGTAGTGAAGGGAGGGGTCAAGGAGGGCCCCAGGAAGAACCAGAATTTGTGAAGATCCCAGGCAAGGGTACTCCAGGCAGAGGGGTAGGACAGAGGAGCAAAGAACCCGACAAGGGAAGAAGCTTTCCTGTTCGAGGACAGAAAGGAGGCCGGGGTCTGGAGCTCAGTGAAAGGGAGAGAGCAAGTGGGAGATGCTGAAGCCGAAGAAGGAGGTAGAGGTGAGCACATAAGTCTTTGCATGTCCAGAGGGCTTCCGGCTCTGGGCAGAGGGATATTATCAACACCGTGATGGCAACCGCTGGAGAAGAGATTGTAAGACAGAGTCTGAATTACATTTTAAGAATGGCATTCTAACTATATTGCGGGTAGATTGGATTATAAGGGGGTGATCGTGGAAACAGGAAGAGCATTTAGAGTTCTGTTGCAATGGTCTCAGTGAGAGGTGTGGGTAGTACTGAATAAAGCAGAAGATAAACACTTGAGTATGTGCTTTATGGCAGGATATTGGGAGACACTCCTTGAGGGGAATCTCCTACTTCCGCATCTCTTGCAAGAAGAGTCACTGGTGGGTTTTGTTTTGGGTGATCTTTTCTAAACTATATCCCTCTGTATAGGGAATAATCTTGGAGAACAGAGATAGCGTCTTCCTCTTGCTCAAAGGGCGGGCATGCTTATCAGCCATTATAGAAGATTTGAGTTCTCCAAGTTCAAGTTTCTTTTCCTGGAAAGCAACCCACTGGGTATGCAAGTGTTACTGGCCCTCACTGCATTGCTCTATAGGAATCGTAGCTTGAGGAACTGGTGTAAGAAAAGGCTAATATTCTAGCTATAGTTAGTGAGTAATAAACTTCTTGGTCTCTAGCTCAAAATTCTCATGTCTTCTGCCAGCCAGCATCCATAAAACTGAGGGAAGCTAACTTGATAGCTTGCAAGTGGGCAAAATATCAGGCCCTTCAGTTTCCAACAAGAGATTTAGACTTACTGATGAACTATGAAGTGAATAGAGATCCCGTAAGAAATGAGATCTTACAAGAGGTGAATTCCTAGTAACTGTGAACTCAAGATAGGGGATTCTTGGAACTTTATATAAGAGAGGACTAACCATAAGAAGGAGAAATCGGACCCTGGTCGGGGGTATAAGGACAGAACTTGATCCGAGGGAAGATGATTGGTAAGATCAAGACAGGACTTCAGGACTAGGAATGTGCTGAAAGGCTACACAGGGTATCAGGCGTTACTTAAAGAGGGCCCATGAGAAAACCCCAGTTATGTGGACTAAGGCACGCAGAGGAAGGAAAACACACACAAGGAAACGCAGACCTAGAAATAAATGTAGGAATATGTAATATACTAGACAAAGAGGTTAACATTTTTTTTTAAATTCGATTTGGCACAGAGTGAAAATGGAGAGTCAAAGGAACACAATTGGCACAGTAAAGGCAGAATGTGGCCTTGACCTCTGAGCTCAAGTAAAAAAGGGAAGCGCCCAGTATTTAGCTTAATCAGAGGGGGAGAGAGAATATGGCCAATGTTGCTTAAGTACTTACCATCTGCTTCAAATTTGCATCGACCTAGGTTTAAGGGAGTGAGATGGGCAGATCATTTGGGGGGGGGGGGGCTAAGAAAGCCAGGGCAGTTGGAGGTCACACAAGCATCAAAAAAGTCCTGCTTTGGTGATTCCGCTCTCTCGTGTAAAGGCTTTCATGTTTCTTAGCATCGTGTCCGCAGAGCTTCCAAATTTGCTTCTTGTTTCTTCTTCACGTATTGTAAATGCTTGATAGATACAAAGATCATATCCTAAGCCCTTTGGGACTGTTTCTAAGATTTCTGTCCCTTATAAAACTATTTGTTGGTTTTGTTCGGAATCTTTCAGCAAGAAGTAACAGAATACCCAACTAGCCGTGGCTTAAGTAGTAAAGACAGTCGATTGCTTCACACAACAGGGAAAGTGAAGGCGGGCAGTTGCAGTTTTCATGACAATGTAGCTGAATCACCGAAGACCCTGGTTCTTTCTCCCTTTCTATCCTACCATCTTCTGTCATGGCAACAACTGGGCTTCACTGTTCCTCATCCAGCTCATAGCAGAACGAGAGCGTGGCAGTAGAAGGCCTCTGCCACAAGAGGCTCAGTCTTTTCACCTGAGAAGAAACCTGATTTCTAGAAGCAATGAGCTATCTCCAACATCCCTTTGGCTAGAATTGGGTCCACCCACATTACCCAAAACTGGGCCACACGCCTACCCCAGATCACTCACTAGGAAAAGGAAAGGGATTGCCATCACCATGATTGATCTAGACCAACGTGTCTCAAATTTCACTGCACGTTGAAATCATCCTGGGAGGCTTGCATACTGATGCCTGAGTCTCCCTTCCAGAGATTCTGATGAAATTGTTCTGGAGTATGGTCCAGTCGTCAGATTTAAGTTTCCCAGGTGATTCCAATGAGCAGCTGAGCTTGACAACTAAAACACCAATCATGATCCCTTAAGAGAAGGCCTAACTTCATGAGTTCAAGGGATCCCAGCTGCCAACTGAATGAAACTGAGGTAGAGAAATGGCTGTTGGTGGCCTCAAATTCACATTTTTTCCCCAGCCTAGCCAACCCAATGAAAGATAATTTCTCTTTGCCAATATTTCTGGTAAAAGTCCCAAACTGAGTCCATGGACCTGTCTTTGGGCCTGTGACATCCTTGAACCAATCTTTACAGCCAAAGGGATAGAAAACCCTAATGGACCAATCTTAGGTAATGTGCAGGAAAGGAAATACGCCAATGGAACCAAGTAGACTGCAAGTGGAAAAGGGAAAGAGATTATTCTCTAAAGGCACATATAGCTCCTGTTACTAGGAAAAGCAGAGAGGAAAGAAAAGCTAGAGATGTACTACTCAATACATATTTATTGAACAAATGAAAGAAAAATATTTATTCCTCTTGTCCACTCCTCAGTGAAAGAGGGAATAATTTGCACACATCACTCATTCAATAAGAGTTCCACTCTTCACAGGGACTCTCTTGATTTTAGGGATACGTGTCTTTGAAATATAATTCAGTTTTTCTGCATGTGTTAGCTGATTATTTCTAGTCCCAGGCAGTGAACTCGCTCCCACTAAAGAGATAATGAGGGCAGCTGTAGGTAGAAGGTACGTACATTTAGTAGCAAATAAAATTAAGTATTTTAGCCCCACTTTTCCCTTCTAATCATGACTGTGTCAATTGTGTATCTACAATTGTCAAATATTTAGCATCAGAGAATAGCATACCACCTGACGATCAGTTTTTAGTAAGCAAAAGTATTTTTACTTGAAAATTATTTTCTTTTTTTTTTTTTTTTTTTTTTTTAGATTTTATTTATTTATTTGACAGAGATAGAGACAGCCAGTGAGAGAGGGAACACAAGCAGGGGGAGTGGGAGAGGAAGAAGCAGGCTCATAGCAGAGGAGCCTGACGTGGGGCTCGATCCCAGAACGCCGGGATCACGCCCTGAGCCGAAGGCAGGCGCTTAACCGCTGTGCCACCCAGGCGCCCCTTGAAAATTATTTTCAACCAAAACGAAGTATGACTTTATTGCTGACAGTTTTTTAAAAGCTGGTAGGTCCTGTGGTGGCTCATTATTCTGCCTTTGTGGTCCCTTTGAGCATTAGTGTAGCACAGAGTTACAGCCTCTGCAAGTGTTATAGGAATATCAGAGGACACATGATAAATAATCAGAAAGAAAGAAAGAAATGTTAGGAGGCCAGAAGTGGTTCATTCGATCTATATCTTGACTCTGACTCTCCCCTTAAGAATGAACCATTAGCTTCAGGGTAATTGCCCAACATACTGAGTTGTTTCAAGAATTTTCCAAAGGATATTAACCATTTTCATAGCAGCACCTTACACGAGGGGGCAATGAGATGTATCTTAAGAATCTCCAGGAAGGGAGAATGGAGGATAAAATTTGGTCTTCTCAAACAGCACTTGTGACTCTCAACCCAAGCCAGACTGAGGAAGGAGAAATGGTGATGAGCTTTGTGTTTTTGTGCGTTGGTTGGTTTTTTTTAATGTGTCTGATCTTAGTTTAACAGAGCATATTCTTGCTAGTTTGCATTGCTCAATTGCCTCAGCAAAAACAGCAAAGGAATTGAGGGTTTCATTGTCTTGTTTCCTTCCAAGTACCTTGAAAGGAAGGATTCCCTAGGATCAAAGTTTCGCTACTTTCCTGGGCTATTTGTGGGAGCCAGGGAGCCGTGACAGTGGTTGGAGAAGCAGGCAACCGTGTGGGGATGGTTAAATAACAATATGTAAAAGCACAGGGATTGAATGAGGTCTTCAGTCCCTGATTCTAAAATATAATCAGTTAATTCCAACCAAGTAAATTTTACACATGATCCTTTGACTTTACGCGTACGTGAGAGAACCTCAGTCTTAACTTATGGTTCTATTTCCCTCTTTTATTTTTTATTGGAAACTTAAGAAAGACAAAAGTGCACAGGAATATATTGTTTCACATTTTTACCAGTCAGGACTAACAAATCTTCACAGATTTCCTTCTTTCATTCTGATTTTAATTCCTTCATCTTCATCACTCTTTTTAAAAAAATGATTCATAATTCATTATGAAGAACTCAAATGATGCAGAAAAGTACAAAAGGGAAAGGGAAAAATCCAAACCTCACAACCAGAAACACCCACCATCGACATTAGGTGAACATTAGTTGCAATATATTCCCGCACGTGTGGATATGTAGAAGTCCTTTTATAAACCTAAATCATTCTAACGATGCTGTTTTTAACATGAAAGCATTTAATTTTACTTGAATGTGAGGAGAAAAAGAAAGGCTGAAATGGAAGGGAATGAGCTGTTCAATACACATACACCTCAGGAGATCTTCTAAACTATGCTAAGTCTGAAAAATTACTTGCAAATAAATGTTTTAAAGTTGACATGGTCATGATTTTTTAAAAATCCTTTTTAAATAGTGGGAACTGATCCTTGGTTATGAAGGATGAAACATGAGCGCCCCCACAGGACCTCTTTTTCTCTCCTTCACATCCTGATACTTGTTATTTATTATTTTTACATTGCCCAGATTTCTAATGTTCACGTTGTATTCTGTAGAACAGATGCCTATTCTTTTTTTTTTTTTTTCAATACCTGCCTATTCTTATATGTTCTATGTTTACATTGACCTGGTGCTATCATCTCTTATCACAACTTTCTTATTTCTATATTCTGTATTTTTTATCAACCCTTAAAAGGCTGATTTCATTGTCAAGTAATTTTTTTCAGAAGGGCACATTTGCCTCTGGTCTTAAGTTCCTGTTTTTATCTTTGAGAATTCTGCCTGCTGCATTTCTATTTGAATATCTTAACTGGCTATAATAATTATGTCATGCTTTTCTTTTCCTCTGAACTTGCCAAACATTGCTTCATTGACTTGTAGCATTGAACTTTGCCATAAATTAGACTGAGTCTAGGCTGATTTTCTGAGATTAGTGTATGTGTGTCTGTGTGTTTTTTTTGGGGGGGGGGGTTGGTCTGTAACCTAAAGCTCCATAAGTTAACTGGGGTGTGGATCAGACTGAAGATTTCTGTATCAAACTTTCCTGAAATACAGTCTGCATTCTGCAAATACCCTTCCCCCCCTTTATTTTGGAGAAATTTTCTTGTATTATATTACCATTGAATAGAATGTTCTATTCTTTTCCTAGGTCCTGCTTCAGAGAACTCAATCATCCTTATTTTGAAACTGGCTTCATTTTCCCAAGGTATTAACTTTGTTTCATTTCAGCTGCCATGTTTCTTTTCATCTCACTTTGTGTGTAATCCCATCCTTGAGCTCCTTTTTATTATTGTTCTGATATTCTTATTAAGGTAGACAATACAAAGTGCTTGGGAGGCATCTTTTGGGTTTGGGGTTGTTGTTGTTATTGTTGTGTGTGTGTGTGTGTGTGTGTGTGTGTGTGTGTTTGAATCTTGTGTTTTGAATTTTTTTTCTCGAGCACCTGGCTGGCTCAGTTGGAAGAGTATGTGACTCTTGATCTCAGGGTCATGAGTTTGAGCCCCAGGTTGGGTCTATGTAAAGATTACTTAAAAAAAAACTTTAAAAAAAGAAACGAAAAGAAATACTATTTGAATTTTGTGGGGGGTGTGTGTGTGTGTGTGTGTGTGAGTGTTTTTGTTTCTTTGTTTCATTTTTTTCCCTTTCAGGTGGTTTGTTCTTTCCTTTTCCTTCATTTTGTTGGTGTTTTGGTTTTCCTTCCATTTCCATGTTTGCATGTTGCAGAATTGCTGCGCTGTTTCTTTTTGTATCGTTCATGCCTCAGAGGGCTCTCCACTCTATTTGCTCTGGTAATGCCTGAGTGGCTTCCTACCTATTCCCCTGAAGGTGGCTTGTTTCACATCCCACATACAGCTTGAGGTTCTATTTGTTCTTCCCTTATCTTCTGCACCCTAAAGGGATGGTGGGGGAGGGGAGAAGTGTGTGGGCTGTGTTAGAGGACCTGAGGTCCTGAGATTTTATTACATCTCCTGTACAAGGGTTCACTCCAAGTCATCAGGACTCAATACCATTCACTCCTGTGCTTTGAATTGTTTTCTGTTTCACCCGTTCCTCCTTTTCTACTGTTCCTCAGTCAGGAGAAAAGGAGGAGAGGATTTAGATAATAAAACAAACTCAATTTCCTTTCTTCCATATTTGGAAGTTTTTGTGGGAATTGTCAGATTTTTGTGAACCTACCATCATGGTTTCTGGAAAGCTGAGGGCTGGATTCTGAGCCAAGCTATGTCTTTTATCATTGCTTCATTCCAAAATCAGCTGTTTCTTATTGAAATAAATTATGCCTCTTCCCTTATTTGGTGGTTTGATGAATTTTTCTTTTCGTTGACTTTTTTACATTTGTTTTAAACTACAAAGGCAGATTGAGCACAATGGATAAAAGCTGCCTGGCTTCAAGTGTCTGCCACTTGCTTGCTCGGAGGCTTGGGGTCAGATGTTTGCCTCAGTGGTGTTGGTTTCCCAGTCTGTCAAGTACCTTCCTAAAAGGGTTGTTAGTATAATCAGTTAATACATGTAAAGCTTGTAGAAAGTCTCTGACATGTGGCAAATGTGTAATGAATGCCAGATAATCTTTTTATTTGTATTATGGCTAACTTTATTGAGTACTCAGGAGTGGAAAATTCTTTTCAATATGCCACCTTCAACCAGAAGTTTCTGATTCTATTCTTTAGGTCAACATTTCCTAATCTCTTTGAATCTCAGATACACTTGTAACCTGACCGAATCGCTCAGTGAGGTTACTGAGATTGTACCCATGGGTCCAAATTTTTTATTTACAAACTCAAATCATATAAACATGCCCATTCTTTTCTTCATCTTGTCGTTTTCTCAAAAAACTTTGTCAAATGTTAAGAGTGAAGAAACCTAGGACTTTTAGGAGTTTATTAAGCACTTAACAAAATCCGAGGCATAGTGGGCACCACTATGTTTCATGAATAAAGATATCTAAGAATCGCCGCACACTGGGGTGTTTTATGCTCCTCTAAGTGTCATGTGAGACTCCTTGCCATTTTCTTAATGCATCGTGCATACTGAAAAGAACCAGTTTAACTAGTCATCTAGACATCATCTTTTATTGTTGTGTAAGTTAACATGATATATTTTAAAATATTTATTTTGGCTCTGTATTTCAAAATACCTGCCCTCTGCCAGTGGTTCCTAAATAGTAGGCCTACAAGTGTGACACACAGGCAGTAATATTGATTCCTCCTAGCACCGGGGCCAAGTCTGGAAAGCGAAAACAACCCGCTCTCTGGCCCTCTCTGCTTAGCACTGAAACAAGGATCATTTTCAGTGTATGCCACGATATTGAATAAGTTAGGAAGAATGAATCTATGCAGTCAAAGAGGTAAATTATGTTTGAAGAGTAGGAACTGCTAAATGGACCCATGCATCCATCAGCCTAGAAGACAAATGATGGTTTTCAAAAAGTCCACAAAGCCCCTAAAAATTATGTGTAAAGTTTGTGAGTGTGTATTTGAGGCAAGGCTCTATAACGTCTACAAAAGCCTCAAAAACAGTGTTTTCTTCATGACCAAGTGGGATTCATCCCTGGGATGCAAGGGTGGTTCAACATTCGCAAATCGATCAGTGTCTTAGATTTTATCCAGAAGGAAAAAGCCAAAAATCATATGATTCTCTCAATAGATGCAGAAAAAGCATTTGACAAAATACAGCATCCTTTCTTGATTAAAACCCTTCAGAGTGTACGGATAGAGGGTACTTTCCTCAATCTCATAAAAACCATCTATGAAAAGCCTACAGCAAATATCATTCTCAATGGGGAAAAGCTGGAAGCCTTTCCCTTAAGATCAGGAGCATGACAAGGATGCCCACTCTCGCCACTATTATTCAACATAGTACTAGAAGTCCTTGCAACAGCAATCAGACAACAAAAAGGGATCAAAGGTATCCAAATCAGCAAAGAAGAAGTCAAACTGTCTCTCTTCGCAGATGACATGATACTCTATATGGAAAACCCGAAAGAATCCACTCCCAAACTATTAGAAGTTATAGAGCAATTCAGTAATGTGGCGGGATACAAAATCCATGCTCAGAAATCAGTTGCATTTCTATACACGAATAATGAGACTGAAGAAAGAGAAATTAGGGAATCCATCCCATTTACAATAGCACCAAAAACCATACGTTATCTTGGAATTAACTTAACCAGAGACGTAAAGGACCTATATTCTAGAAACTATAAATCACTCTTGAAAGACATTGAAGAAGACACAAAAAGATGGAAAAATATTCCACGCTCATGGATCAGAAGAATCAACATAGTTAAAATGTCCATGCTACCCGGAGCAATCTACACTTTCATGCTATCCCGATCAAAATACCAATGACATTTTTCAAAGAACTGGAACAAATAGTCCTTAAATTTGTATGGAACCAGAAAAGGGCCTGAATCGCCAAGGAACTGTTGAAAAGGAAAAACAAAGCTAAGGGCATCACAATGCCGGATTTCGAGCTGTACTACAAAGCTGTGATCACAAATACAGCATGGTACTGGCACAAAAACAGACACATAGACCAATGGAACAGAACAGAGAACCCAGAAATGGACCCTCGGCTCTTGGGGCAACTAATCTTTGACAAAGCAGGAAAAAACATCGGGTGGAAAAAAGACAGTCTCTTCAATAAATGGTGCTGGGAAAATTGGACAGCTACATGCAAAAGAATGAAACTTGACCACTCTCTCACACCATACACAAAGATAAACTCCAAATGGATGAAAGACCTCGATGTGAGACAGGAATCCATCCAAATCCTAGAGGAGAACATAGGCAGCAACCTGTACGACATCGGCCAAAGCAACCTTTTTCATGACACATCTCCTAAGGCAAGAGAAACAAAAGATAAAATGAACTTGTGGGACTTCATCAAGATAAAAAGCTTCTGCATAGCCAGGGAATCAGTCAAAAAAAGTAAGAGGCAGCCCACGGAATGGGAGAAGATATTTGCAAATGATGCTACAGATAAAAGACTGATATCCAAGATCTACAAAGAACTTCTCAAACTCAGTACACGAGAAACAAATAAACAAATCATAAAATGGGCAGAAGATATGAACAGACACTTTTCCAATGATGACATACAAATGGCTAACAGACATATGAAAAAATGTTCAAAATCATTAGCCATCAGGGAAATTCAAATGAAAACCACACTAAGATACTACCTTACGCCAGTTAGAATGGCAAAAATTGACAAGGCAAGAAACAACAATTGCTGGAGAGGATGTGGAGAAAGGGGATCCCCCCCACATTGTTGGTGAGAATGCAAGTTGGTACAGCCACTCTGGAAAACAGTGTGGAGGTCCCTTAGAAAGTTAAAAATTGAGCTACCCTATGACCCAGCCATTGCACTACTCAGTATTTACCCCAAAGATACAAACGTAGTGAAGAGAAGGGCCATATGCACCCTAATGTTCATAGCAGCATTGTCCACAATAGCTAAATCATGGAAGGAGCCGAGATGCCCTTCAACAGATGACTGGATTAAGAAGTTGTGGTCCATATATACAATGGAATATTACTCAGCTATCAGAAAGAATGAGTTCTCAACATTTGCTGCAACATGGATGGCACTGGAGGAGATAATGCTAAGTGAAATAAGTCAAGCAGGGAAAGACAATTATTATATGGTTTCTCTCATCTATGGAAGAATTAGGAAGATTGGTAGGGGAAGAAAGGGATAAAGAAAGGGGGGTAATCAGAAGGGGGAATGAAGCATGAGAGACTATGGACTCTGAGAAACAAACTGAGGGCTTCAGAGGGGAGGGGGGTGGGGGAATGGGATAGGCTGGTGATGGGTAGTAAGGAGGGCACGTATTGCTTCGTGCACTGGGTGTTATACGCAACTAATGAATCATCGAGCTTTACATCAAAAACCAGGGATGTACTGTATGGTGACTAACACACTATAATAAAAAAACATTTAAAAAAACCCACAGTGTTTTCTAAAGTGCAACTTGACATTCGGAATCATCCTAAAAGGGTGGTATTAACAGTATAGATTCCCAGGACCCATCTTACTGAATATTAAATCTTTTTAAATGACCAAAGTAAAATCCTTTCCTCGTGTACAAAATATTTGAAATTTTTTTCTGCACACATGTCAATTATTTTTAAGGTGAGTTTAGCGGCAGTACTTGTGGCAAAATTGGGAAGAATTTATGATTGTTATTTGACGGTAAGCTCTGAATGTATTGATAATGTAAGGAGTTGGCCAGAAGTCAATAAGGTCTTACGCTTCACTGTTAAGTTTAAATGTGAAATAAGAGATATAAATTGCCTTTCATTCTTCACAAATTATATCACACAGAGGGTGAGTTCCTTCTAGAAACTTTGAATGGAAGTTATAGAAAAACTAATTTCAGATCATATAAAGAATAACTTTCTCTCAAAGCTGCTTATGATGGAACAGGTCATTTTGGGGAAGGGTAAGTTTGCATCTCGCTAGAGGGGTTGAGCATAAGGGGCAGACTCACTTCTAGGAAGACTGTAGAGGGGTTCCAGATACCAGTAGTCTTGGGATTCCGCAGCTGTAATCATTTAACTTGCCCTTCCACCCCAATTTTTTAAAATGTCTTTATTTGACAAAAGTAACACAGGCTTATTGTAGAAAATTTGAAAAATACAGACCCACAGGGGAAAGAAAAGAATAAAACAACTTTAATTCTATGCTACTTGTAGATTATTGCTACTAACATTCTATTTGAGTCTTCAGCCTTTCTTATAGAGATATATAGAAATCTTTCTACAAAAGAGAATTATGTTGTGCCTAATAGTCTGTAAATGACCTTTTCACCTCATATTAATAAGAATATCCAATGTTAGTAAATCTTACTGAGAATATAATTTTAATGTCTACCCTATTATTTCATCTTATGGGTAGTCAGATGATACTACTCTAATCATTCTCTGATAGTAAGTATTTAAATTTTTTCATACTCTTATTACAAACAATATTGTACTACACATCCACGTAGTTGAAGCTTTGTATATATCTCTATTGTCTATTGTTGCATTAACAAATTACTGCACACTCAATGGCTTTAAACAATAATAAATACTTGTTAACCCTCACATTTTCTATGGGTCAAGATATTAGAGGCATAGCTGGATGGTTTTGGCTGGGGGTCTCACATAGGTTGCACTTAAGATGTCAGCTGGAGCTATAGTCATGTGAAGTCTTCTATTATTATTATTATTATTATTATTATTATTATAATTATATAATACAGTGTTAACTGTAGTCACTACGCTGTACATTAGATCTCCAGCACTTATTCGCCTTATAACTGGAAGTGTGTACTCTTTGACGAACATCTCCCTGTTTCCCCTACACTTCTAACCCCCAGTAACCACCATTCTAGTCTGTTTCTCTGAGTTTGGCTTTTTTAGATTCCACGTATCAGTGTGCTCATGTGGTATTTGTCTTTCTCTGTTTGACTTCACTTAGCATACTGTCCTCAGGGTCCGTGCATGTCATCACAAATGGCAAAATGTCCATCTTTCCCGTGGTTAAGTAGTACTCCACTGCTCATGTACGTACCTTTCCTTTACTCACTCATCCGTTCACGGACACTGACGTTGCCTCTATCTCGCTATTGTGAACAATGCCGCACTAAACAGGGAGGGGCAGATATCTCTTCGTGATCCTTTGGATATGTACCCAGAAGTGGGATTGCTGGATCATATGGTAGCTCTATTTTTCACTTTTTGAGGAAACTCTGTACTGTCTTCCATAGGGGCTGCACCCTATGGTGAGTTACAGTCTCATCAACAGTGCACAAGCATTGCCTTTTTTTTCACATTTACTTTTTTGTTTTGTTTTTTAATTTATGTAAGTAATCTCTACACCCAACATGGGGCTCGAACTCACAACGAGATCAAGAGTCGCAAAGCATTGCCTTTTCTCTACATCCTCACCAACACTTACTCCTTGTCTTTTGATGATAGCCATTCTAAGAGGTGTCAGGTGATACCTCATTGTGGTTTTGATTTGCATTTCCTGATGATTAGTGATGTTGAACACCTTTTTACGTAGCTGTTGGCCATTTATTTGTCTTCTTTAGAAAGATGTCTATTCAGATCCTCTGCCCATTTTGAAATTAGATTGTTTGGTTTTTGCTATTGAATTGTATGAGTTCTTGATATATTTTGGATATTAACCCCTTATCAGGTATATGCCCGGCAAATATTTTCTTGCAGTTGGTAGGTTATTTTGTTGACTGTTTACTTTGCATAGAAGCTTTTTAGTTTAATACAGTCTCACTTGTTTCTTTTCTCTTTTGTTGCCTTTGCTTTGGATGTCAATCAAAAAAAAATCACCAAGACTGATGTGAAAGAGCCTACCTCCTACGTTTTCTTCTAGGTTTATGGTTTCAGTTCTTATGTTCAAGTCTTTAACCCAATTTGAATTGACTATCGTGTGTAGTGTCGGATAGTGGTCCAGTTGCTCTTTTTTTTTTTTTTTTTTTTTTGCATCTGGCTGTCCAGTTTTCCCAACACCATTTATTAAAGAGTCAGCTGAAGTCTTGTGATAGGCTGAAGGCTTGACTTCAATGGCTTACTCTCATGGCTGGCAAGTTTTGATGTTGGAATTTGGCCGTAGACCTCAGTTTCTCCTCATGCGGCCCCCCTGCAGGCTGCTTGAGTGTTCTTACAACATGGCCTCTGGCTTCCACCCCAGACCAATAGAGAAAGAAAGCCAGACAGAAGCTGTTCTTCTCATGCTTTAGCCTTAGAGTTTGGACCTGCCACAATTAGCAGGTATGAACCTAGCAGGCACGTAGCCTTAGCAGTTCTTCTGCCACAATTGTGTCTGTTAGAAGTGAGTCCTCACTAAATCTGGCTCTCGTTCCAGGCAAGGAATTCCATCCTTTGAAGGGAAGAGGGTTAAAAGTTTCTGTGGACACATTTTAAAAACCATCACAATGAACTTTAAATTCTTAAAGATGGGACTTGAAGGATCGAGGGATATGGAACATGTTCAGTCTTCTCCATATTCCTGAATTTCCTTTTAAGGAACTTGCACTAATTTTACTCCGATAGCAGTATCTGTGATTTTAATTTTCCTGAGTCCTACGAAACACTGGGCATTTTCCTTAAAGCAGGGCCTCTGTCTGTCCAAAGGTTGCCTTCGTCAGAACTAGAAAAATGTGCCCTTTCTCTGAGAAGGCACAGACCCCTACCAATGTAATATGGCTAGGCAGGAGGAGTGCCAGCTGGATTTCAGCTCGCCCTGGCCTCCAGGGCTGGGTGCCCTTGTGCAAGCCACAACCTGCCCCATCACACTCCCTGGCCCTGTTGGGAGGGCTGGTTGTGTTGTTTTGTTGTGTTTTGTTTCCTGAACTGAACTATGGATTTCTCTTTTTCTACTCATTAAGGCAGATTTGGTTTTTCTTCTCATTCTAATCATTAAAGAATGGCCCTGTCTCATTTTCAGTTTAAATTGAGTATGTATACCTGGGAATTAAAAACTTTACTTCCTTAATGTTTCTATACACATTTTATTAAATTGGGCTCGGCTTCTCATCCCTGCTTGCCCTGTCTCTAGCCACACTCCTGAACAAGGATAGGATTGTGTCACCATACTGTGACAAAACTGTCTGTAGAAGTGATTTCTCGGTTTGTCATGATGCAAGCAAGATTGTAAAATGCCAGCCAGGAAAGTTATACTTTTAAGCATCAATTGCCCTTGACCATATTGACAGTTTCTGTCCTGCCCCCTCACCCCCTCCCCCACCCGCCATTTTCATTTCCTGTGAGGGGAGATGTGATCAACCACAAAACTGGCTGTGAATCCTACACCTGCTACAATTTGCTATTTGGATCCTGGCACTTACCTTTCATAAAATATACAAGTATATTTGTGTCAGTTTACATAAAAATACACAGCCTATTCACGTTTTCTATTAAAAATATTCAAACTATGTTTTTTATGCTGCCTAAACCAGAACATAATTATTATCCATTGTGATATAACCCCCTCTTTTCTTATACTACATCAAGCATCAGTTTCTCAGTTTTTTGCTGTTACTTTCAATTATTGCTCATTTCATGTCTTGTTAAGATTAAAAATTTTGTTCATTAACTGGAAAAGAGAGATTTTAAAGTTAGAGTTTTGGGAACCTTAATTAATATAAATGTAGATGATATTGTCAAACAGTTGGACTATTTTAAGTGATCTGACCACAGTTGTTTTTTATATTAAATTGACCATTCAGTTTAATCACGAACGGTAAAACTGTCTATGTGGTTAGCACAGTTGAAGCCAGAAATATGGCTGCTGTTTTTCACCTCCAATATTTGGGCACAATATTATCATATTCAGTTCTTCATTAAATCTATGTTGGTGGCAGGCGTTAAGAACTAAGAAGAGCTCAGATATACTGCCATCGGAATCATCGGAAGCATAATTGAAATATTACTTAAAATGTAATTGCTTTTCCATCGGAAAATTTAAGATCGAGGGTTCACTTTTCCAGGTGTCAAATAAGCATTGAATTTTTTTAAAAAGGTGGCAGAGTCATGAACATATGAAAATATATTCTTTATATCAAACAAATACAGATGACTTCCACTATTTCAAAAGCTCACTCATAAAAAAAGACTACCTCAAATGGTTATGGTTACCTCAAACAGATATATGAATTAAGTATTTTCACGAAGGTGAATAAATTCTCAGAAGACTAAAACAGAAAGCCTACTAATGGTTAGAATCCATTCTGAAATAGTCCCACTTGATCATTAGATCAAGCAATCTATTTTAATTTTGGACGAAATCTCACTTCTTATGATCATCTTTATTATATTGTAAGAAATATTTTTGCCTCTAAGATGTCCCTGTCCTCAGTTGTAAACCTGGCCTTTACATCAGGAGAGAGAAGGGTGTGAGCAAAAGCTTTAAGCGGGCCAGGAGTTCTGCTTAAATCAATTTCTGGTAAAGTGCTTTCTCATTTATCACCTCTGAAAGGATATTTAACAAAGGCCCTCTGATGTAACTTTTGTCAGAGTACCAGGTAAACTGCTGCTTAAACATTAGCTTAGTCTTAGAGGCTGAGACTTGGGGAGGGAGGGGCAGTCTTCAAACTTTATACGAGGAAATGAATTTATTTTGTTAAGTAGCGAACTGCTTTTTCTTAAATAAAAATCTGTCACTTAGAGCTTAACAGTTTCATGTCCAGGGTGAGAACTACAGTGTGAAGCATGATCCAAGGGATTAAGATATTTAAAGGTTAAAAAAAATAGATGGGTGGATCCTGGAAATATCCTTTCCAATGCAGGAGTATGAAAGGTTTTATGTGTGCTGTGAACCTGGAATATTTGGATCTTGTCGGGGAAAGTTGACTTTGCTGGCAGAGTTTCCTGGGGTTTTTTTTTCTTGTTGTTTTTATGTTGTATTGGGTTGTAGCACTGAGACTGGACATCAAAGTAAAGTAGAGATTTTACATATGTGGAGAGTAAATCATTTCTAGGAGGCATTTTCACAGGTTTAGTTATATTCATGTAAGAGATCAAAGTCCAAGGGCAAAACAAGAACATTTAAGGGCACATGACATTTTATTAAATGATCTCAACATTTAGGGTGAAGCTATGTTGAGGGCAAAATGTATCTGAATTAGCTCTTCCATTCTCGACCCCACCTTTCTGGCCGTGATCTTCTGTGGGTAGACCAAATTAGAGGCAGGCAATAAATTGGGACACAAAAGGAAAGGTCATGCCTCCACCAAACCTGGCCACACAACCAAAGTTTATGGGAACTTTTTCTTTTTTAATACCACTTGGAATTCGGAAGGAAAGAAGAAAATCTTTTCTGTTTTATCACTTATGCTGAATGTAGTCAGGAAAAAAGAGAGCACCCCTGGGGATTTTACTATTTCTGTTTAAATTAAAACACGAGTAGAGCAAGAAAAACCTGAATGTCTATCTGTGAACAGTCCCCTCAACCCTTCAGAAGTGGCCGCATTACAGAATGAGGGAGGCACGGGACGGGATGCTGTGTAGAGGGATATCTGTGATTACAGACGAAGTTTCAGGGCGAACCGCATTGCCTTTCTGTCTCACCCAGTGATCTCTGGGAGTTTGAAAGGAACGTCTTATTTGCACTGAAGCGTAAGTCTGTCATGTTCTCTACTCCAGCCCCCTTCCTGATTTCTGTGGATTAGAAACTGCTTGAGGGGCTCAAAATGGCAATGCTAATAATTTTGCTAAGCTGTAGTCTACCGATCTTCTGAACAGGGCTGCCCATAGGTCCATGTAGGACCATGAACGTGGTGCCCAGCACAACCCAAGGGAGCACTATTTCCCTAACTCCAATGCGAATGGCACTTGCTGGAATTGTGCTACCAGGTGGCTTTGCTGACACAGCCCTTGGGTATGAAAAAAACGGCTCTGTATTCCGCGGAGTCCATGACGTGCTGATGGCAAGTATGTTAATGCAGAAATGGGGAAGGGGTCTTTCCCGCTGTGCTCTGATGCACTCGGACACCTGACACTGAAGCAGCACTGCTTGAGTCCTGTCCCTTCCCCAAACGCTTTAACTTCTGCACACGGCCTCTCTATGCACAAGACCCATTCAAGGGCATCAGAAGGGTAGATTGCTGACCTCTTTTCCTAGTTCTAATTCCATGTGCCCATGAAAAACTTTCATGCAACACTTAAGGCCCTAACACATCAATTTATTAGGCAAGCTTGTCATATTCAATTTCTTATTTGGGACCAAGCTATTTGAGTAAGTGAAAAAATGAACGAGTGACTGGGTTTGGTATCTATCTCTTCATATATATCTCAATTTAGTTATTAAGGCTGGTTTGTAATGGAAACACAATAAAGCCTATATGTAGTGGTAGTTACTATAGTGGAGTTTGAGCCTGAGATCTCTCATTAATGTCTGTTGGAAAGATAAGTTCATTATTCCTGTGTTTTCTATTTATTTAGATCTTCTCTATATGATTGAATGGAAAAAGCTTTGAGTTTGATTTAGAATCCTCACAAATTTCTAACAAACAGGCCATTAAATGGATAATAGGAGACAACCAAACATACTCTCTAGAGGAATTTTAATAATTTCAGTGTTCTGTTTGGTTTGCTTTAAATGATGGCTACCTAATGGTCTTTAAAAAAAAATAAAAAATTAAAAGTAATTCACTTTTAGTTTTAAAGCAAAGCTTTGGTTATCTTTAAGCCACCGGGAGAATTGTGGGGATTTTTGTTTTGTTTTGTTTTTTAAGATTTTATTTTTAAGGGGCGCCTGGGTGGCTCAGTCATTAAGCGTCTGCCTTCGGCTGAGGGTGTGATCCCAGGGTCCTGGGATTGAGCCCCACATCGGGAGCCTGCTTCTTCCTCTCCCACTCCCCCTGCTTGTGTCCCCTCTCTCTCTGGCTGTCTCTCTCTCTGTCAAATAAATAAAATCTTTAAAAAAAAATTATTTTTAAGTAATCTCTACACCCAAGGTGGGACTCGAACTTAAAACCCTGAGATCAAGAATTGTAAGCTCTACTGACGAAGCCAGCCAGGCGCCTCTGTGGTTTTTTTATTCAAGGGTGAATCAACAGTTCAAAACACCATTTCCAGGGGCTGTAACTCCCTGACGGGCAGTATCAGAGCTTGAAGACTGAATGCAGGCATCTACGGGCACACGTACTCAGCGGGAGGACTTGCAACAGGAAGCCTGTAGATGCAGGTTATGGAGGATATGAGGGTATTTGCTCTCTCATGTAATCTCTCTTTTGAGCATAGTGATTCTAACCAGTGGACCATTTCTTTAACGTCTCCCAGTTTACTGTGGGATACGCTGATTGAGTCGATTGAAAGCTTTTGAAAAGTGCTGTTATGGGTAAGTCTAAACTCCTTAACCTGTTAACAAGGCCCTTAATGATGTGGCCCCAGCCTACGGTTCCTACTGTTTTCGAACCTCCCATAGTGTATAGCCCATGCCTTAGGTGACATTAAACTTCATGTCCTTGCTCACATACATCAAACAGCACACTTCCATGACATCGTGTCTGCCTTCCTCCTGTCTAGAGCTATCTGCCTTCTCTTCTCCGTGTAAGATAATCTCATTCATCCTTAATAACTGGCAATCTGTGGGGCTGTTTACAGGTGATCCCTTTCGCCTGCTTTCAGGCGCTTGGACCGCTCTTCCTCCCTCCCAGTTCAGACGAGGTCGTGCGACTTGCTTTTTCCCGTATGTGTGAGCAGATGTGCTACGGGTCAGGCAGAACCTCCCTGACAGAGATTTGAGAGGGATGAGCCTCCCATGTTCCCTCCGCTGCTTCCTCTGTCAAGAAGGCACGTACTGAGATGCAGTCTCTCACCTGATCACCAGCTCCCTGCTCACCGGAACTAGATGTCTCGTGCAAGTAAGATAGAAACTTTCATGTCCGGGCGCCTGGGGGGCTCAGTTGGTTAAGTGTCTGCCTTCAGCTCAGGGCATGATCCCAGGGTCCTGGGATGGAGTCCTGCACCGGGCTCCCTGCTCAGCGGGGAGTCTTCTTCTCCCTCTGCCTCTGCCCCTCACCTCCCATCCCCCCCACCCCTGCTCATGGCTCATGTGCTCTCACTCGCTCTGTCTCTCAAATAAATAAATTTTTTTTTAAAGAAACTTTTCTGTTTGTGTTGGATGAACAGAAATTTTGGGGGAGTTTGTTACCCTGGCTTAACCTCACCTACCCTGACTGATAAACAAACATGTGAACTGGGTTGTTACTGTATCTAGAACCCGCTCCACGACTGGCAGGGTTTCCGTAACACTTCATCGTAACTTGGTTGTTACACTTGCCACAGTGCAGGTGGTTTTGTTTCCGTGACTGTCATACTTAGAACACCCCAAGGGAAAGACCATTTTCCTCATCACCATCATTATCTTCTCCTGCCTTCCACCTTTCCCCATTTTCTGGCATATTGCTTGGCATATGGTTGATATTTACTGAGTATTTTTAAATGAGGAAAAGGATAGCAGGAAAACCCACTTGCCTCTTATGATTAAAAGAGGGGTTTTTTTGTTTTGTTTTGTTTTTTAACAGCTCCTTATTCAGAGAAAATAAACTCATCAAGTTATCAGGCCATGCATTTTTTCATTCATTTACAATCAACAACATATTAAGTTTAAATGTCCATTTTGTCCAAAATTAATTCCAAATCATTTTATTAATAATTCTTAGAGATCAGTACCAAAATCTGCATCTGATATAATCAAGTTATTTCTCATTTTACTCACATTAAGTTAATCATCAATATTAAGGTTGCATATGAATCTTTCATTCCTTCAGCAAATACTTATTGACTGTCTGCACACTGGAGAACACAGAGATAAAGAAAACACAATCCCTAACACTAGGGATATTCTAGCTTAACTGGGCAGAAGTATAAACAGGTAATTAAAACACAGTGTAGTAGGGGCCATGACTGAGTTACATGCACAAAAGCATTAGCTCAGCCCGAAGAGTATAAATTAGGAGAATTACATGTCACAGTCACAACCCAGCTATTTCATTCTGGTTGTAAGATGGCTGTTTTATGTATGATAAGGGCCTGACCTTATGCAATTGTCATAGAATAGAAAGGAGGTAAAATCGGAAGGTCTGAGTGATGGGACTGATGTGGGAGTAAGGGAAGGGAAGAGTCAGATATGACCCCCATATGCTAGTTCATGTGATTGGATATATGATAGGGCCACAGACTAAGACCACAGAAATAGAGATGCATTTAGATGAAAGTTAACAGAATGATTTGGACGTGTTGAGTTTGAGACATAGGGAGGATAGGCAAGGGTCTACAGAGATATGGGTGAGATATCCTGGGTCTATATCCCACAGAACGTTGAAGATATGAGTCTGAGCTTCAGAGAGATCTATGCTGGAAATATGGATTTGGAGTTGCTAGCATGTAGAGAGTGCTAGAGGAAGTTGGAGGAATTCAAACATTCAGTAGACCCATGGTTCCCATCAAGGGAGAAGGGAGACTCTGCTTCAAAGGGGAATATTTTAAGTCATTACGATGATTGGAAATGCTATTGGCATTTAGTGTCCTACAATGAAAGGACAGTTCTACACAACACATAGGAACATTCTGCATGACTTTTGATTATCCTGCTGAACACTGATACATCTAGAAGCTTGTTCTGGGTCCAGAAACCGACTCCATTTCAAACAGAAGATTTTTTTTCATGGTTTCAGTATGAGAACTAGCTGATAGAAAGAGAAACTACCAGAAAGAGAACTACCTGATAAATAATTGCACTATATTATGTTTGGGACTTTATCAAAAGTTTCTTACTATTTTAGAAAATCATACAGTTGATGACATTATCATTCATGATATTTAAGTTACACAACTAGTATCTACATTGTAAGCATCGCATTGGTAGTTAGAAATAGGGGTTCAAGAATCTGATCACTGAACTATGTCTTTTAGTGTAATCGAATCAAAATATTTACACAGTGAAATATGTACTAACTTATTAAATTTACTCGCCTCTCATATTAGAATATTTTACTGAATATGTTGAGCACATGGGTGGTGAAGACACATTACCAATTATTTTAACCTCAGGTTCCTAAATGGGGCATCAAATGACATATGTTATAAGAAGGGGCACTGGGGCTGAGAGAGTTAACAAGCTATCTCCAAATTTCGAAAAGGCCTACAAAGCACTGTGCTTCTTTCTCCGTGACGGCAGATGTGAGGTGCGATGATTTGTCCTTTGTTTTTTAGTGGATTTCTCTGCCTGCTGTAGAAAATGCCCTACCGCTGCAGACACCTGCGCCTTCGTAGGGATCACCTCCCGTCCTCTGCAGCACAGGCTTCTCGCACGGCAGAGGCTTCTGGGTCATCTTTAAGGAAGGTTAGGAGGGCAGCAGAATCAGGGATTTCAAAGTTCTTGAGTCCACTGACTGAGATATTTCTATCCCAAGTCTCAGGGCTTTCCCTGTCAGGGGGCTAAAATCAAGCTGCCTTGTCAGACGAGGGGGTGTGAGCTTCTGGGATTTGCTCGCTAAGTCTAAAGCCTCATCCTCAGCTTTCTCTGCCCTCCAGCTGTAGGAGCTGAATCTTTTCACAGGCTGCCATGGACCGTCTCTAACTCATACTTTTATGTATGTATGTATTTATTTATTGGTTTATTTAAAGAGTTATTTAAAGATTTATTTATTTATTTGAAAGAAAGAGAGAGAGAGTTGGGTGGGGAAGGGGAGAGGGAGAGGGAGTGAGAGTCTTCAGACTTCGAGCTGAGTGTGGAGTCCCGTGGGTCTCCATCTCACGACCCTGAGATCATGACCTGAGCTGAAACCAAGAGTCCGATGCTTAACCAACTGAACCAGCCAGGCACCCCTCTAACTCAGACTTTAAAACTGGTGATCAACCACCACGGTCTTCCTTGTTTTCCTAATGCATTGATAACACCTAGCAGCAGCCATCTAATTCCGTGGTCCTTATAATCACACTTCCCTCATCCTTCCCAAATGCCTGAAATAACAGCACCTTTCAGTGCATTCCCTTCAACCAGCCTCCTGCACTGTTCACCACTCAACGATTGCACTGCCTCACCATGCTGGGGGCTTTCGTATTCCTCCTCTGATCCCCCTCCCTTGCCCTTTGGTAGAGTTGCTTCCAAAGACTGCTTCCAGTCCCCAGTCCTGGGTTGGTTTTCCTGGAAACAGACTGTGAGGTGGAGGTTTGGGGTAGCAGGTGTACTGGGGAGTGCTGCTGGAGTAGGGCCTGTGGGGAAGTGAGGAAGGCATGGTTGGGAGACAAGTCAGTTACAACAGAGGCCTCAGCTGATCCCACAGAGAATTCTGCAAGCGGATGGCTCTCCAGAGTTGTCCCACATTGAAGCAAGGAGGTTTGGGGGACCTGAAAACCCCACATTAACTAACAATTAGATGTGAGCAGTTCCTGAGGCTGAGACATGACGTGGGGGGAGGCAGGCTTGGCAAAAAAAAAAAAAAAAAAAAATCCCAGAGAGGAATGTGAGTGTGACTTATAAGCAGAAAAATTATTACATTAACTCCAGAACTGGGGGATGGGTGGGGAGGGCTAGATGCCTTTGTCCTTAAGAGGGGGGATCTGGTGGTCCACCACATCACTGTAGTTAGGAATCACTATTTTTGAGGTACAGGAGAGAATAGGGTAGAAGACGATTTCAAGGAAAAGGGAAAGATGAATGGATTCATGTCCCGCCTTGTCCTCTTTTCATTGCCTACTTTCTAATTCACCCAGATATCATGGAGAAAGCATGAGCTTTGGAGTCAGACCTGCTTCAAATTATGGTCTGGAACTTGCTAGCTATGTACCACAGGACATGATCTTTAAACTTGTCTTTCAGTATTTGCATTGGTAAAATGAGGCTAAGAATACTTTTCATGGGATTATCGTAAAGATTGATTAATAGTTTATTGAGTTTTTACTATACACTGGGTATTCTCAGTGGCTCACATGTACGAACTCATTTGCGTGTACTGACCCTGTGAGGGAGGGATTATTACTAGACATTTCACAGAGGGCGAAATGGAAATGCAAAAATGTTCAGTACCTTGGCCCAGACTCAAAGCCAATATGGGACTGAATTTGGGATTTGAACCCCACATAGTTGTTGCCACAATATTGGCCTTTAACTATGACTCCGGATTGCCTTGATTTCTTTAAGTAAAATATTTTATTAAAAGAACTCAAATAGGTAAATTTTATTGTATGTAAATTCTTCAGTAAAGCTAATTAAAAAATCATTTTACCTCTCAGAGAAATGAAAAAGAAGTGTGATCACAATGGGATGCTGAGACGACTTTTCTATCACTAGAAAGGGAATCCGGTAGTACAATTAGGTCCTCCATTGCAGAAAGATCAAGTTTCTGGTTCAACCAAGATAATATAACAACTTGGGTTCAATGTTTCTTTAATTGATTTACTGTTTCCTCTCTGTTGCTTCTGTTACTTTGAGAATACTTTGAGTAAATTTTAATATTAATTTTAAACATGACTTACAAAATTTTCTAGGAAATTGAACTCCAATAGCACTCTCCTTTGGTCCATATCCATAAAGCACGATGGACAGGAAACAGTGTAGTGTTTTATAGTCCCAAATAATCACATATGGCAATCTCAATCGGCCATGTTCACACAGGAAGAAATTCTGCATTAATCATATGAAGTCTGGAATAAGAAGACTCCTTTAGATGCTATTATCTTTCATTTTCTGAAGGTTGGAGGGGGATTGATTTCAATAAGTAAATTTGTATGTTTATTTTCCTAAGTCATCAAATCCTAAATATTAACTTTATATTACAGCCATGGATAATATCACTTAAAATCATGTCATTTGGTTTAGAAATACAAAAAGATCTGTAGTTAAAATAATCAACTATGGGAATAAATGTGGAGAGTTTTTAATATGCAAGAGCAACTTCACTCGGTTTTCTAGAGATTAATTCCTCCTGGTATTTGAAATCTTGCTAATAATAAGATAAAATGCTTTATTGGATCTTTCTAGAAATTTATTATAGTAATAAGATTTTAGGTATAACTCTACTAAAATAGTGTAGGGCAATAAATGATGTGTCACGTGCCAAATTACTAGTTTGTTGGAATCTCCCATGTTTGTTTTTAAACAACAGAAATGTGTATCTTACATCCCTGCTTTTCTAGCCTTATTAGAGTGCTAGCAATCAGTGAATGCCTGCACCCTGACTGCCGGTGAATGCAATACGCTGGTGGCGTTATTTCAAGGCTAGCCTCTAGGCCTGTTGAAGGCCACAAAGGCAACTCTTCCAAGTGGAGATGAGAGTTACAGCTGGAAGAGGTTTTCCAAATCTGTCCACCAAGGACAGTTAATAGAAAATGAAATTGAGGTCCAGAGAGGTTGGGGTGATTTGTTCAAAGTTATCTAGAAGAACCAGATCTAGAGTTTAGGACTCCTCATTCTACTTCATTTCTCTATTACCTAGTACGGGTCCCATGGATTTTGAAGTCATCAGATGAGCATTCACTCGTTCCACAGTGAGCACAGACTTAATGCATTCCGACTGTATGTCTGGAACTCTCCTGAACAGTGAGGATAACATAGCGAATGGTAAGTGTACCGTACTCTCATGAAACCTAGAGAGGAAGCCAGTATAAGTATGTAAATGGATCAATTATTAAATTTCACTTTATTATAAAATTATTATAGGAAACATTTTTTTATAACCCATTCAGTTAATTACTGCACATTCCAGGGACTATTGCAGAAATTCATACAGCCTCATTTAGTCTTCCCCAAACTCTCTTAGTAGTTACTTTTATCCCCACTTTTTTTGTTTGTTTTGCTTCAAGCTTTTATTTAAATTCTAGTTAGTTAACATGTACTGTATCATTAGTTTCAGGGGTAGAACTTAGTGATTCATCACTTACATATAACCCCCAGTGCTCATCACTGCAAGTGTCCTCCTAATACCCGTCACACATTTAGCCCATCCCCCACCTTCCTCCCCTCCAGCAACCCTGTTTGCTCTCTAAGAGTCTCTTATGGTTTGCCTCCCTCTCTCTCTCTCTTTTTTTTTTTTTAACTTTTTCCCCTTCCACTATGTTCATCTATTTTATTTCTTAAATTCCACATAGGACGGCGCCCGGGGGGCTCAGTCAGTTAAGCATCTGCTTTCGGCTCAGGTCATGATCCCAGGATCCTGGGATGGAGCCCTGCCTCCGGCTCCCTGCTCAGCGGGGAGCCTGCTGCTCCCTGTCCATCTGCCTGCCACTCTGCCTACTTGTGTCCTCGCTCTCTGTCAAATAAATAAATAAAATCTTTTTAAAAAATTCCACATAGGAGTGAAATCATATGATATTTGTCTTTCTCTGGCTTACCTCGCCTCGCATAATACACTCTGGCTCCATCCACGGCATTGCAAACAGCAAGATTATTAGGGGTGGGAGCAGGAAGATTCCTGAGGATGGGTGAATGGCCAAGGGCACTCGGCTCGTTCCGCGGCCTGCCGGGAGGGTGCAAACCTCAGGCCAGCACCAGGCACTGCCTGGAGAAGAGGGCTGGTGGTCTCTGCCTCCCGTGTGAACATTCACTGAAGCCACCAAGGGTCCTGTGCCTCCCATCCAGAGACCCTGTGTTTTTGTCCTTTGCCCAGAGCCAATTACCATTTTGGGGTTTAGTTTAGTTTTGTGTTTGTTTTGCAAGGTGAGGAAAGAACAGTGGTCTCAATAGGAGGTGTAGGGGATGGAAACTGGGAGCGGGACGGCTCGGAGCCGACTCCCGCCGGGCTTCACTGAGGCTGCGGCCCTTCACGCCCGCCGCCCCATAACGGGGCGATGGTGGCCACTGCAGGTAAACACCGGGTGCGTCTGGTTTTTTATTCCTAGAAAATCACGTTTCCACAGAGGTACAGGTGTATTTGCGGAGTCTTTCATTATGTTCCACGGGTCAGTTGGGCCGCATTTGCATCAGAACCAGACAATACTGGTTACCATGACTCTATTGATACTACCTGGTGGGCCAACCCCCACGCGTCACTCATCCGCTTGTTCTTTTTTGTAGTGACTTGGCCTTTTTCACATTCATATAAACTTAGAAATGGCATGTCAAGTTCCATGTACCCTATCATATTTTAAGTTTTTTTTATTATTTAATGAAGTAGTTTTTTTTATTTATTGTGATTATTGATATGTTCTGACATATTTCTAGCACCTTTTCTTTTTTGTTTTATATTTGGAAATAATTCAATCTTACAGATAGGTTGCAAATATAAAAACAGTACAAGGAACACCCAGATACCCTTTACCCAGAATTACTTCTTTGTCAACATTTTACACAATTGGCTTTTTTTGCAGGCACTCTTTCTCTATATACAGATTATATACATATATAGATATATTTTTTTTCATTTTTTTTTCCTGAAGGAATTGATGGTAAGTCCCCTTACATCATGCCTCTTTACCCAAGACTGTAGGGCACATATCCTAGGAATGTGAATAGTCTCTTACCTGGTACTGGTAGCACCAGCAATTTCAGTATGTTTAACGTCACTAGAATCCTCTACCTTTTGTATTTCAGTTTTACCAGCTGAGGCCATGATGTGCTCTATAGCATGGCTGCCCTCTTGCGCAGGACCCGGCCCAGGGTCAGGCTTGGCACACAGCTGTCATGTCTCTTTAGCCTCTTTTGATGGGGAGTATTTTCCGGCCCATTTTTTTTTAATGTTTTTTTATTATATTATGTTAGTCACCATACAGTACATCCCCGGTTTCCGATGTAAAGTTCGATGATTCATTAGTTGCGTATAACACCCAGTGCACCATGCAATATGTTCCCTCCTTACTACCCATCACCGGTCTATCCCATTGCCCCACCCCCCTCCCCTCTGAAGCCCTCAGTTTGTTTCCCAGAGTCCATAGTCTCTCATGCTTCATTCCCCCTTCTGATTACCCCCCTTTCTTTATCCCTTTCTTCCCCTACCGATCATCCTAGTTTTTATGTTCCATAGATGAGAGGAATCATATGATAATTGTCTTTCTCTGCTTGACTTATTCCACTTAGCATTATCTCCTCCAGTGCCGTCCATGTTGCAGCAAATGTTGAGAACTCGTTCTTTCTGATAGCTGAGTAATATTCCATTGTATATTGACCACAACTTCTTAATCCAGTCATCTGTTGAAGGGCATCTCGGTTCCTTCCACGATCTAGCTATTGTGGACAATGCTGCTATGAACATTGGGGTGCATATGGCCCTTCTCTTCACTACGCCTGTATCTTTAGGGTAAATACCCAGTTATAAATACCAGTACAATGGCTGGGTCATAGGGTAGCTCAATTTTTAACTTTCTAAGGGACCTCCACACTGTTTTCCAGAGTGGCTGTACCAACCTGCATTCCCACCAACAATGTAGGAGGGATCCCCTTTCTCCACATCCTCTCCAGCAATTGTTGTTTCTTGCCTTGTCAACTTTTGCCATTCTAACTGGCGTAAGGTGGTATCTTAGTGTGGTTTTCATTTGAATTTCCCTGATGGCTAATGATTTTGAACATTTTTTCATATGTCTGTTAGCCATTTGTATGTCATCATTGGAAAAGTGTCTGTTCATATCTTCTGCCCATTTTATGATTTGTTTATTTGTTTCTCGTGTACTGAGTTTGAGAAGTTCTTTGTAGATCTTGGATATCAGTCTTTTATCCGTAGTGTCATTTGCAAATATCTTCTCCCATTCCGTGGGCTGCCTCTTACTTTTTTTGACTGTTTCCTTGGCTGTGCAGAAGCGCTTTATCTTGATGAAGTCCCACAAGTTCATTTTATCTTTTGTTTCTCTTGCCTTTGGAGATGTGTCATGAAAAAGTTTGCTTTGGCCGATGTCGTAGAGGTTGCTGCCTATGTTCTCCTCTAGGATTTGGATGGATTCCTGTCTCACATCGAGGTCTTTCATCCATTTGGAGTTTATCTTTGTGTATGGTGTGAGAGAGTGGTCAAGTTTCATTCTTTTGCATGTAGCTGTCCAATTTTCCCAGCACCATTTATTGAAGAGACTGTCTTTTTTCTACTGGATGTTTTCTCCTGCTTTATCAAAGATTAGTTGCCCAAAGAGCCGAGGGTCCATTTCTGGGTTCTCTGTTCTGTTCCATTGGTCTATGTGTCTGTTTTTGTGCCAGTACCATGCTGTCTTTGTGATCACAGCTCTGTAGTACAGCTCGAAATCTGGCATTGTGATGCCCCCAGCTTTGTTTTTCCTTTTCAACAGTTTTTGGAGATTCGGGCCCTTTTCTGGTTCCATACTAATTTAAGGACTATTTGTCCCAGTTCTTTGAAAAATGTCATTGGTATTTTGATCGGGATAGCATGAAAGTGTAGATTGCTCTGGGTAGCATGGACATTTTAACTATGTTGATTCTTCCGATCCATGAGCATGGAATATATTTCCATCTTTTTGTGTCTTCCTCAATGTCTTTCAAGAGTGATTTATAGTTTCTGGAATATAGATCCTTTACGACTCTGGTTAATTCCAAGGTAACGTATGGTTTTTGGTGCTATTGTAAATGGGATGGATTCCCTAATTTCTCTTTCTTCAGTCTCATTATTCGTGTATAGAAATGCAACTGATTTCTGAGCATTGATTTTGTATCCCGCCACATTACCGAATTGCTCTATAACTTCAAATAGTTTGGGAGTGGATTCTTTCGGGTTTTCCACATAGAGTATCATGTTATCTGCGAAGAGAGACAGTTTGACTTCTTCTTTGCCGATTTGGATACCTTTTATCCCTTTTTGTTGTCTGACTGCCGTTGCAAGGACTTCTAGTACTATGTTGAATAATAGTGGCGAGAGTGGGCATCCTTGTCGTGTTCCTGATCTTAAGGGAAAGGCTTCCAGCTTTTTTTCCCCATTGAGAATGATATTTGCTGGAGGCTTTCGTAGATGGTTTTTATGAGATTGAAGAATGTACCCTCTATCCCTACACTCTGAAGGGTTTTAATCAGGAAAGGATGCTGTATTTTGTCAAATGCTTTTCTGCATCTATTGAGAGAATCATATGATTTTTGGCTTTTACCTTCTGGTTAAAATCTAAGACACCGATCGATTTGTGAATGTTGAACCACCTTTGCATCCCAGGGGTGAATCTCACTTGGTCATGATGGATAATCCTTTTAACGTACTGTTGGATTCTATTAGCCAGGATCTTGTTGAGGATTTTGGTGTCCATGTTCATTAGGAAAATCAGTCTGTAATTCTCCTTTTTGATGGGGTTTTTGCCTGGTTTGGGGATCAAGGTAATATTGGCCTCATAGAATGAGTTTGGTAGCTTTCCTTCTGTTTCTATTTTTTGAAATAGCTTTAGGAGAATAGGTATTATCTCTTCTTTGAATGTTTGGTAGAATTCCCCAGGAAAACCGTCCGGGCCTGGAGTTTTGCGTTTTAGAAGGTTGTTTATCACTGACTCAATCTCTTCATAATTAATTGGCCTGTTTAAGAAATCAATTTCTTCCTGTTTCAGTCTTGGTAGTTTATAGGTTTCCAGGAAGGCCTCCATCTCTTCCAGATTGCTTAATTTATTGGCATAAAGCTGTTGATAAAAGTTTCTAATAATCCTTCCAATTTCATTGGTGTTGGTCGTGACCTCTCCTTTTTCCTTCATAATTTTATTAATTTGGGTCCTTTCTCTGTTCTTTTGGATAAGTCTTGCCAGTGGTCTGTCAATTTTATTGATTCTCTCAAAGAACCAGCTTCTAGTTCTGTTGAACTGCTCTACTGTACTCCTGGTTTCTCATTCATTGATTTCCACTCTAATCTTGGTCAATTGTTTCCTCGTGCGTGTATTAGGTCTGTCCCTCTGTTGCTGTTCCAGCTTCTTGAGGTGAGAATATAAAAACTGCATTTTAGATTTTTCTATTCTTTTGAGTGAAGCTTGGATGGCTATGTATTTCCCCCTTAGGACTGCCTTTGCAGTATCCCATTGGTTTTGGACTGTTGTATTTTCATTCTCGTTGGTCTCCATAAATTGTTTAAATTGATTTTTGATTTCCTGGTTTATCGAATCATTCCTGAGTAGGATGCTTCCTAGTCTCCAAGTGTTTGAGTTTCTTCCAAATTTTTCCTTGTGGTTGAGTTCCAATTTCAGAGCATTGTGGTCTGAGAATATGCAGGGGATAATTTCAATCTTTTGGTATCAGTTGAGACCTGTTTTGTGACCCAGAACATGGTCTATTCTTGAGAATGTTCCATGGGCATTAGAATAGAATGAGTATTCTTTGGTTCTGGGATGTAGTGTTCTATATATATCTATGAGGTCCAACTTGTTGAATATGGCATTCAAAGCCTTTGATTCTTTGCTTAGTTTTTGCCAGGGTGTTCTGTCTATTTCTGATAGTGGAGTGTTGAGGTCCCCTACTATTAATGTATTTTTATCTATATGTCTCTTTATTCTGGTTAAGAGTTGGCTTGTGTATCTTGCTGCTCCCCTGTTGGGAGCATATATATTTATAATTGTCACATCCACTTGTTGAATACTTCCTTTAAGAATAATATAGTGCCCTTCTGTGTCTCTAACTATAGTCTGTAGTTTAAAATCCAATCTATCTGATATGAGAATTGCTACCCCAGCTTTCTTTTGAGGTCCATTTGCGTGAAAGATGGTACTCCATCCCCTTACTCTCAGTCTGAATGCATCATTGGGTTCGAAATGAGTCTTTTGTAGACAGCAAATGGATGGGTCATTTCTTTTTATCCAATCTGCAACTCTGTGGCGTTTATGGGAAGGTTCAATCCATTCACATTAAGACTGATTATTGAGAGATATGATTTTAATGATGCTATGTTGCCAGTAAAGTCTTTGTTTGTATTGGCTGTGACTTTCTGTTTTGTATCACTCTTGGGGCCTTTTTACTTTTATAGAACCCCCCGTAATATCTCCTGTAGGGCTGGTTTCGTGGTTACAAAATTGGTTAGTGACTGGCGATTCTGAAATGTCTTTATTTCTCCATCAATTCTGAATGACAGCCTCTGATACTTCTGCCTTGGTACGTGAGAAATTTCTTTGCCCTGGCCGCTTTCAATACTGTATCCTTGGATCTAATATTTGCGAAATGCACTATGACGGGACGTGGCGTAGGTTTGTCATGGTTGATCTTGGGAGGGGTCCTCTCTGCCTCTTGGACACGGATGTTTATTTCCCTTGCTAGATTAGGGAAATTTTCAGCTACAATTTGTTCAAATATCTCTTCTAGACCTTTGTTTTTCTCCACCCCCTCACTTATGCCGATGATTCTGACATTGGAATGTTTCATTGAGTCAGTAATCTCCCATAACCTACATTCTTGAGAATGGATTTTTTAAAGTCCAGATTCTATTTTAGTTTTCTCCACTACTAACCCATCCTCCAATTCACTGATACGTTCTCCTGCCTCATTCACCCTGGCCGTCAGAGCCTCTAGTTTTGACTGCATTTGGCTCATAGAATTTTTAATTTCTGCCAGATTCATTCTCATTTCTGCCCTTAGAGATTCTATATTCTCATTAACATTTTCGTTAATACTTTTTCAAGTCTACACATCACCATGACCATTGTTACTCTGAATTCCATTTCTGATAATTTGGCTATATCCATATCCATTAGTTCTGTGGCAGAGGCGGGACCCAGGCCATGCGCCCTTGTTTTATAGGGATCTTAGGGATGTGGGCTTCTTGATTTTTCAGCCTGCCTTCTGGGGGAGGGTCCTGCCGCTCCGATACTCAGGCAACCCTGTTTGGGTAGAGCCTCCGTGTGCCCTGCGAGGGGGGATGGGGATGGGCACGCTGTGAGCCGGTATTTCCAGGCTTTTGTTCTCTGGCCGCTTTCCCTGGTGGTCTGCTGTGCCTCTTCTGAGAGTCAGAGCAGCAGTGGCAGAATCTCAGCCTCTGTCACAGAACAGAGGGATCGCGGACCGTTCTCCACTGATGTTCTGGCCACTTTAACTCTGTTTCTGTTGGTGCTGCTCAACCCTGCAGCATCCCGGGATGTGCGCCCCACACCCGGCGTCCCAGCCCTCACTTCCAGGGCCGGCCCGTCTCTGTCCTTTGTGTTTCTAACACCTCCAGACGCCAGCTGCCCCCGCGCGCTCCCAGAGCTCCCGGTCTCAGTCTGGTTCCAGTGAGCACACCGGAGCTCCGTGAAAAGTCTGGTGGTGTGTGCTCCCTGGCTCATGGTCTCAGTCTGCTGTTTTGCGGGTGCCGTCCGCGAGTCCGCCCGCTCCCCCATGCAGGTGGCTACCGCTTCCCGGCACCCGCATGCAGCAGCTCCCTCCCCCTTCCGTTTATCTTCCGATATCTGTGCGCAGTTTCACGCGCAGTTTCACGGCTCCCCGCTTCGTACCTCAATACTCAGCGCTGGAGATGTTCATCTGTAGAGATCCAGATGCGTCTTCCTGTGTCTCAGGCTGGTTCCGTGGTTGTTTAGGCTGGTCTGGTACCTATCCAGCTCGACTCAGGGGACCAGCTGTAAAAGGCGTCCCCTACTCCTCCGCCATCTTAACTCCCTCAAGAATGGCATTTCTATTTGTTGCTGGCATATAGAAATACAATTGGCTTTTATATATTTTCTTTGTATCTACCGGCCTCCCTAATCTAAAACTTCTAATAACTGAGCTGAAGATTCTTTTGCAGTTTTTAAATGTAGGTAATCATAGCATCTATGAACAACCACGTTTTTCTTTCTTTCCAATACTCATCCTTTTAATCTTTTCTCTTGCTTTATTCTGTTGACTTGGACTTCCTCAGTTGCAAGCATTTTTTTAATTTTAAAAATTAAAAAATGTTGCCTTTTATTTAAATACCTAAAATTAAGGGTGTGATTACATGAAATCATTGAACTGTGATTTCAGATTTCTGAATATGATTAATTTGGAGGTCCCTGTCTAAAGAGAACATGGTAAATCAAATCAGATATAACTCAACAAAACCACATAAACTCTTATCTTTTGCAAATTTAGGAATGTTGACATAATTTAAAATTCACTTCTAATGAAATTCACTTGACTAAAATAGGTCTTTAATGTATTTTTAAAAATTAATATGTTCCTTGAATTGTCCTGTCCTTCCCTACTTCTGTGATTTTTCAACTGTTCTTTCTTCCAAAAGGACTCTTCTCCCTTGCTTCCCATTATCACTACTTATCACCTGTTCATTTAGAACTTTTATGTATCCCAGAGGTAGGTATCTGCCTAACCATCACTTCATATGAAAAACTTTCACTGGTCTCTGGATTATATGCAGCCATGGAAATCTGTTCTCCAGAGTTCGCTCAAATCCTTATTGAGGAATGACCATGTGCTGTTCTAGGCACCTATGTTTTGGAAATAAATACTTCTTTGTGTAATGCTTTGATTGTTGGCTTCTCTAACAAACCTGAAGCTCCTTGAGTGACAGGGTTTCTGTTCTGTCCATCAGTCTTTTTCAGAGTCTAGCATGTATCAGGCACATAATAAACCCCTAATAAATATTCATTAAATGGAAAAAGTAATGTATGCAAGAAGTAATTTTTGAGGTTGATAATTAGACTTTCGGCTTTGTGGCCTACATGAATGCCATAGATTTATTCTACACTGTAGGAAGATTTTTTTTAAGATTTATTTTTAAAGATTCATTAATTTATTTGACAGAGAGAGAGCGCGTGCACAAACAGGGGGAGCAGCAGGCAGAGGGAGGGAGAGCTCCCTCCCTCTCAGCAGGGAGCCCAATATGGGACTCGACCCCAGGACCCTGGGATCATGACCTGAGCTGAGGCAGGCGCTTCGACGACTAAGCCCCCCGGGTGCCCCAATTCTATACCGTTTTGATCCGTGCTACTCAAAATGAAGTTTCTAGGCCAGCAGTATTATCACCATCTTGGAGCTTGTTAGAAATGCAGAATTCCTGGAAACTGCACATAGAATTTTAATTATTTCCAAAAAGAAGATACTGCTTTCTTTCGTGGGAAAATTATCAGCTTCTCTTTTTCTATGCAGAAACTTATCTATAAATAAAAAATAATGTCTTTGCCAAATGGGAATGCCAACATTTTCTGTAGAATGCATTTCTACATAAGCATGGGGGTAAAGTACTAGGTAATGCAACATCTTTGTAATTTTCAGAGAAAAAAATGTTTAAAGGTGTGAGTGCGATTGTTCCAACTCTACTGCTAGTATTTAACGGGTGGGTTTTTTACTCAAATCAACCTTGAATAATAAATGATAGCTTGAATCCTTTAAAAAAAAAGAAAGAAGGAAATGCAGAATTTCAAGAACTCAGAACTACTGAATTTGCATTTTAACAAGACTCCTCAGGTGATGTATGTGCACATTCCTGTGGGAAGCCTCGCTCTCCATGATGCCTGCGGGGCTACCTGATTTAAGATCCTTTCAGAAGTCTAAGGCCCTTTAGGCTGTGCCTGATTGTAAAAGGTCTGAAAATCCTGCTGCATCCAGTCGCTCTGTCGAGTACCTGCTGAACGTGCTGGGAGTTAGGTAAAAGCTTTCGTTTTCCGGCTCAGAGGACAAAGATTTCCTTCTGGAGCACAGTCAATCCAGGATGTCGATGATCTTTTTAGAGAGGACTGAAAACGTTCCCTTCCCTTTCCCACCAAGAAAATGCGGGGAATATTTAGCAGACTGTGTTCAAAGTCATCGTGGTCTGTGCGAGGCCGATCCTTTGAAGTGGATCCGTATTTGCGTTAAGTGGTAGAATGCTGGCAATCTTTCCCACGTGCTTGAAAAGAACGTATGTACTACATTTGTTGAGGGCGAAGTTCCATATATGCCTATGCAATCATGCTTTCACGCGGTCACGTATTCCAGGAGCAGTGAGGAGGAAAGGAAAGGAAAGGACTTCTCCAAACTTAGCTGCTTTTATGAGGTCTCTCTAGCCTCGCACAGCACTCTCATTAATATCTCAGTAACCAGGAATGAGTCACATCTTATGGGAAGCTGGAAGATATAGGATTTGTCTGGGTGGCAGTGCCCAGTTAGGATTTTTGTTTCTGAGGAAGAGAGAGAGATGGGATACTTGTAGGCAACTACTAGCCCTTGTTACATGTAGGACAGAAATTCCCTCCCCTCGTTAACATGACATGTACATTTCTAGTACTTGCTAGCTAAAACTTGGCTCTTCGAGTAGACGCTGCTTCCCCAACAATCTTCTCACATAAATGCTGCTTTGTCTCCCCAGTACCACCCACTGAAGTAGTGGAGGTGTGACCTGAATGGCTCTCATTTCCCAAAACTATTTCAAGACCACTCACTAAATCTCCCTTTTTTTCTAGGACCCCTTGGCCTCTTGAGCCATGCTCTATTCAGCTACATCATATTTCCTCTCTGTCACTGTCCATTGCCAACCTCCGAATCCCCTCGCTTTCTCCCCTGAGGACTTGAGTTTCTGGGTCTTCCTCTCCACTCCCATCCTGAGGGTCATACCTTCTGACTTAATGTTCACAGCAAAGAGTGGTTTTCACAGCGTGGTCCAGAGTTCCTGAAGTTCTCAGAGACTTAACGTTTCCAGGGGGGTCCATGAAGTCAAAACTACTTTTGTAATAATTCTGAGATGTTATTTTTCCTTTTCACTATCATTCACTCACAAGTATGCCGAACTTTCCAGAGGCTACATGATGTGTGATATTTCAACAGATCGTAGAAGCAGATGAGACTCCAGCTGTTTCCTATTAAGCCAGACATTAGAGATTCATAAAAAGTAGATGATGGTGCCAGGGGAGGGGCAGAGGGAAAGAATCTCAAGCAGACTCCCTGCTGAGCTCAGTCCCACGACCTTGAGATCATGACCTGACCCCGAAACCAAGAGTTAGATGCTTAACAGACTGAGCCACCCAGTCGCCCCAATGATAGTACTTTTATATCTAATTTTTTTGTTTTAGAAAAATTATTTTTTCACAAGGATATGTTCTTTGGGTTAACATGTAATTTTTATTAAATTTTGAAATGAAGTAGTATATTTTTTTAATTTAACATTTCTGAGTTTAAATTTCTCACCCAGTAAATATGCATGAACAAAATCTTTCTAGGGACCTTAGAGTTTAAGATGGTAAGGGTTTCCTGAGACCAAAGGCTTTAGAAATGCTGAGGAAAAGATGCCTGAGTGGCTCAGTCAGTTAAGCATCTGCCTTTTGCTCAGGTCATAATCGCAGGGTCCTGCAATCGAATCCTACATCAGGCTCCCTGCTCGGGGTGGGGGTGGGGGGAGCTTGCTTCTCCTTCTGCCTGTAGCTTCCCCTGCTTGCATGCACTCTCTCTCTGACAAATAAATAAAATGTTAAAAAAAAATAAAAAGAAATGCTGAGGGAGACAAGAACAAAAATCTAGTATCTCAGCCTCTAGTTCCTTGCCTTTATGAAAGGCACATTTGCCCTGTAAGTGCATTGGACAAACAAGGGGCCACAATTCATGTCTAATCTCCGTGTTCAACTGTCCAGCATAAGCAACTTCCTTGTTTTTTTCTGTCTCTCTCTGTGTATATATATATATATATATTCTCTATATAGAATTCTATATATTATGTATATATTCTCTCTATATATTTATATATATGTTTTGTATATATATGTATATATAAATTTATACATATATGTAAATTTAGAAAAGTGAAGTATAGGTCACACACAGGGTACATTAGTTTCAGATGTATGACGTAGTGATTCAATGACTCTGTACATTCTGCTGTGCGTGCCCCAAGTATAGTTACCAAGCTACAGCGTGGGCAAAATAGTCAACGGTACTGTAATAGCCTTGTACGGTGACAGACAGGAGCAACTTCCTTTTTAATATTTCCAATTAGATGTGTCATGGGCCCTTTAGGCTTATCATGTCAAAGCAAAATCTCCTCACTTCCTCATCAAACAAGTCCTTCCTCCACTTTTACTGTTTCACAGAAATGGTATCATGATCCACCTAACATCTTAAGCTGGAAGCTTGAAAGTAATCCATCATGCCTTTCTTTCCTCTGTTCCCATACTAATAATTTACCAAGTTTTGTCATTTGATACATGTGTCATGTATCTTGTTTTTTGGTGTACACCTTTTTTCAGTTTGAAATTTTTAAGTATTTTTGACATAGACTATTGTGTAGGTTTAAGGCATATGGCAGGTTGATTTGATTGAGTTATATAATGTGATGTGACTGCCCTTGTAGCGTTAGCCAACAACTCATGTCATATAATTAGCAGTTCTCTTTTTGTGGTGGGAATAATTAAGACCGAGTCTCTTAGCAAGTTTGATGTTTACAATACAATATTGCTGTCTATAATCACTGTACTGCACACGAGCTCTCTAGGACTTGCAAGTTTATACCCTAAAATAGCATCTCTCTTGTTCCCCTCCCCCATCTCAGCCCCTGGTAACCACCATTTTACTGTTTTTATGGCTTCAGCTTTTTTAGATTCCACATATAAGTAATGTCATATGGTAGAAATCTTGCCATTTCTGACAACATGAATGGAGCTTGGAGATATTATGCTAGTAAATAAGCCCGAGAAAGACATTTCTAGTTTCTTAGTGGCTTTCAAATCTGTCCACTGATCTCCAATCCCAGTGTCACTGCCTTAATTAAGATCACGGACATCTCAAACTCTGACTACTATAATAGACTTCCAAGTGTCTCTTTGCTCCCCTCGAATCTGTATTACAAATCTCACTCAGATTGAATGTTCTGGAACAAGTCTGGTCATGTCACTTCCTCACCAAAAATCTTTTACTGACTTCCCACTTACTTCAAAGTAAAGTATAAACTCCTTAAGATAACTATCATTTAGTGAGCATACATTATTTCCTCAAGACAACCCCATAAAGCAGATACTATTATAACCAATATCGTCCTTTTTTTGAAGATAAACCAAGGTGTGGAGAGGTGATATAACCTGTCCAGTGTACTAGGGAAACAGAGCCACTGTGAGTTTTGGGGTAAGGGATTTGTTATAATATGCATATGTATATAGTATTATGAGATATTAGAAAAGAAGGTCATAAAGGAGAAACTGGAAGATCAGAGGAATCACCGTATAGTCAATAAGAAAAGCCAAGCACACCCAGCTACTCAGCTGGGACTGTGAGGACAGTTGGCAGATGAGTTTGTGGGAGTTGCTGTCTTTGTGAGCCTGCAGTCAAGCCATCTGGTGCTGGTTCTAGGGCTGCTTTTGGTCAGAGGAACCAAAGTTGAAGAAGAGAAGAGCTGTATGTGAACAACGGAGTGAGGACAAGCTGATTCCCTCCAGGCCCCTCTGGGTCTTTCCATCACCTTCCACCAAGGTGACTTTCAGAGAGTCATGGCTGCTGCTTTACTTCCACATTGTACAATGTCCTTATCTGGCCAATGCTAATAGAACAACCCAGGGAAAAAGAATATGAAATATGATTCTTAAGTTAACCAGGTTGCTAATAGAATGATTCAGCACACCCAAAGTCATCAAGACACAGCATAAGTGCCCAAACCTGGATTTGAACCCAAGCGGCCTGCCTCAGATTCTAAAACCGTCGACCTGACTACGCCTTCATGATTTGGTCCCTGGTTACTCGGCTTATCTCTGCCTCCTCAGGTTTCTGGCCTGTGTCCTCCGCCTCAGCCGTCCTGCACGCCCTCTGGCGCTCTGGCTCTGAGCTGATCTCGTGGACGTTTGTGCAGGCGCACTAGAACACTCTGCCTTCCCTCACTCTTTTTCTGGCTGAGTGTTATTTACCTTTTGGTCTCAGCTAAGCTGTCACTGCCTGCAGAATGACTTCCTTATCCTCTAAAGACGAGTTTAAGTACTCCCTGTGTGATAGGATCTGATGTTTGATGCTATCTTATTTATTTTATTTTTTTTTATTTGACAGAGATAGAGACAGCCAGCGAGAGAGGGAACACAAGCAGGGGGAGTGGGAGAGGAAGAAGCAGGCTCATAGCGGAAGAGCCTGATGTGGGGCTCGATCCCACAACGCCGGGATCACGCCCTGAGCCGAAGGCAGACGCTTAACCGCTGTGCCACCCAGGCGCCCCTGATGCTATCTTAGAACTCAACACGCACCTTCTTCAGACAGAAGCCTGTCTGCCTTGCTCACTGCTGTCTAACACCTAGCACAATGGCTAATAAATCAACAATAACCGCAATGTTTAGTAATTTACTTAACTTCCTCTTGGGACTGTAAACTCAACTGAGACAGGGATTTTTGTCTTGCCTAATGCATCCTCAGTATATAACATAATGTCTATTTATGTAGTATGTGCTGAATTAATGAGGCCAAAAATAATTGGGAAAAGCTTAACATTTAGATAATCAATTGAATATGTTCTTTACTTGGTAAATTAGGTAGACAAAGACCTTATGAGAATTAACCTGGAAATGAACGTTCTTCAGCTTTGTTCACTAGCTGCACTAACCACTCTTGTCTGCTCATCTTTTCAGGCACAGTTACTAAAGTAAATTTGTACCATGAAATTCTAGGTTATTCTTTTCAGTGACACCGCAGTAAAACTGCAACTTCTTTAAAAGACTCCGAGGTAAAGCCACTAATAAAAGATGTGAATAAATGATCATTATTAGAGAATGAGAAAAGCACTCTGACTCCCCTTAAAAATTCTTGCTGATTATCCTGTTGGGCTTGATTACTGGGAGAGCTGCTTTAACAGTTCTGCTTGCTCATGAATTCTGATCAAGTCCAGGGAATGAAGTAATTATGGTGCTCATTCGGAAGAAGGCTGCATTCCAGATGGAGTGCATAGCAAGGTAGAGTTACTAATGTGTTTTCTATGAAAATACCCTGGTTTCAATAGGAAAACCAAAGTGAAAGAATATGCTGTACATTAAAGTGAATCCTAAATCTTATAAATCCCTTTGAGAAAAAAAACATGGAGAAGGAAATTACATGAACTAGAATATGATCTAGGAAAAGATATGTAACGTATACTTCACAGCTGTATTGGCATGCCACAGGTGAGGGATATGAACATTTTTAAATGTAAACTCAGTGGTATCAGCCACCCAAGCTAAGCACAGGAAGATAATCCTTTGAGAGATAAAGGAGAAAGTTGTAAATGAGTCACACGTCACAAAGTTTTACTGATTTTAGCAAAAATGTTAGTTAATACATGCAACTAAAAGTCTTAAATAGCAAATTAACGAACCAGGGTTCTGTTTACATTCTTTTATGGTGAATAATTGTTTGTTAGTACAAGATTTTCTTTCTTCATGAGCGTCAACACATTCAAGTGTTGGCTGAGCCTGGATGAAAGACGAGATGTTTATAATATGCACACAATTGTGGAAGTTCAAATGCAGAACTTTTTGTTTAAACAAATGATTATGGTTAAAGTGGGAGTGTAAACAGGGCCATAATTCATGACACATCAGTTCTTTTTCCTGCTGCAGTCATTAGTTTTTCACCTTCACAGTAACACCCGTATGACTGCAACGAAATGGCCCATGACTAAAGGATTTGGTTAGACCTTGCTTTACAAGAAAACAAAAACAGATAAGACACTACGAAAAGCCTGTGAATTGCTGTTTAATGAGTTCTCCAATACGTACAGAGCTACAGTGCTAGGCCATGGGGACGTCAGCTGTCCGAATCTTCCTTCACTTCCAAATCTGTTTTATTTATATTGACATAGTCTAGCTCTACATGACATGATTACTCACACAAAGGACCTAAACAGTATCCTGGGAGTTAACTTTAAAGAAATGGAAATCTTGGTATCAGTCCATTCCATCTGCCACTGTATCATGACCTAGATTGTATGTACAGAATATGGTTGCGTACAATACAGCCTGGTCATAGATAGAAATGAATGCTGCTTTTTAATAACATAGCAAAACTTAGGAATCTTCAATTCAGATCTCGATTCACTCATGGGTACACTGAGATAAAGCCTTCAAACTGTTTTTCATTCATTGGGAAGTAAAATGGTAATAGAATGGCAAGGAACTCTGAGGTTCATGTCCTTTCGGTGTAACAGATGGTAAAGCTTGTAGGTACTTGGATTACGAACCTTGCCAGCTCCCGTGAGCACCGCACATGCACACCATTCTATCACACTCCTAAGGGGACATCGTACTGGAGAGTAAAGGTCATTAAAACAACAGCAATAGCCACAAAAACAATATCTCTGTTGATACCTTGGACACCATAATATTAATTTTATATATATTATACATTTATGTCTTTTCACAAGTACTGTGTTCTAAACACAAAATTGTTAGGTTCTTAAATGTAAAAATACAATTATCAGTGATTTTGAAATTGAGTAACGATACAGTGACAATTCATGTGAAATGTTCCCTCAAATGATTTGAAAGTCATTGAAAGTCCTCACGGTCATTAACTTTTTGGTTGGTTGTCTCAATTGCTTTCCCCTCAAAAGAGTATAGTGACGGGGGCAGCATAAGACAGCAACTTTTTAAAAGAGTGTTCAAACACAAAAGTTGCCCTTCTCCAAGTGGATTTCTCGTTGCCCAGAGAAGATTCTTCAGGTTTGATCAGTGTCCTTTGACTTGTTAGCACCATTAAAAATACTGCCCCAACTGGTTTCTGTATCACATACACGTAGACTATAGTCACCGATGCATGAGGCTTCGAGTTAGCTGTGAGACCTCTCTCTCTTAACAGGGCTGATACTCAGAACCTGAAGAATGATCTGCCCCTATTTCAGGACTCATGTTAGAGTAGCAACATGGCTTCATTTCATTTATTCCTTAATTCTGACAGCTATCTAATTCTCATACATAGAGTTCAGAAAAACATAGTATGAGTCAAAATGGGATGAGACTCACACAATTTATCTATTCATTAAACAGGTATTAGTGTCAATTAATGTGCTACAGAGTGCACTAAATGCTGGGGAAACAAAAATATGCGAATTTGTAGTTTCAACTTAAAGACGTTTAGCAGCAAGCAGAGGAGAAGGATTAAATAAAAACTTAAAATTCAATACAATTTCAATGCTTTAAAACCTTCAACAGAAGGAAAGGAAGATGCTAAGTTAAACTATTTCCTCACTCCTTGTTACTGTTGGAATTTCAATCAAGCATGAAAATTCTATCTTTAGCATCAAATGGTATTGAAAGTTGTCTGTGGTATCTGAGTGTTAGCTTTGTCATTAACATTTCAGTCTGTGCCGTTATATACATAAGTAGTGGCAAGGAAGTAACTTCAAGGCAGTTAAGCAGATGGTAAAGTATCTTTAATCATTAACTGTTCATCTCTCTTTGTTCCACAAAAGAGCAACAGTCTAAGGTAAGTTCATGGTTCTTTTTTTTAATTTTATTTATTTAATGAGAGAGAGAGTGAGTGAGAGAGAGCACAAGCAGGGTGAAGGGCAGAGGGAGAAGCAGACGCCCCACTGAGCAGGGAGCCTGATGTGGGACTCGATTCCTGGACTCTGGCATCATGACCTGAGCTGAAGGCAGACATTTAACCAACTGAGCCACCCAGACACCCATAAGTTCATGGTTCTAGAAAGATCTATTACTAACAGAGAAAAGAACAAAATGATAAATTGGGTTAGAAGTACCTAAGTTAATTCGTGCATTAGCTTACCCTTTTAACTATAGATAAACGTATGGTAGTATTCAGAAGATCTAGGGGGATGTTCTGGTTAAGAATGTGAGCTAATATGCTGGGCTTAAGTATCTATTCCATCATGTGCTAGCTCTGTACCTTAGCAAGTTAATTAATTTCTCAAAACCTCATTTTTTTCCATCTGTGAAATGATGGTATTAATAGTATCCATGATTACATTAGATAACAAAGTAAATGCTATGGTACCTGGTACATAATAAGCAATCAACAATTAATAGCCATCATTTCTAGCATTTTATTGTTCTTGTTATTTCAGTTCACCCTAAATTTTTATTTAATTTGATCTATAATAGGAGTGTGTGTAAGAAGAATCAATCTGTCCTTATTTTGCTTTAAGAGCACTTAGGAGGTGAAAGAATAATGCTATAAAATTGATACACAGGGATGCGTGGGTGGCTCATTTGGTTGAGTGTCTGCCTTCCACTCATGTAATCTGGGATCCCGGGATGGAGCCCCGTGTCAGGCTCTCTGCTCAGCAGGGAGCCTGCTTCTCTCTCTCCCTCCCTGTTCCCCCTGCTCGGGTTCCCATGCATGCACCCTCTCTCTCTCTCTCTGTGTCAAATAAATAAATGAAATCTTTGAAAAAATAAAATAAAATAAAAAAATAAAATTGATAGAGTCACATTACATTATTCATTCATTCCTCATAGGTTTATCACATCCTTAGTAAGCGCCAGGGGCCAGATTATTAATTTTGTGTTTTTGTTCTCAAGAAGCTTTCTCTGTATCAGAAAAAATCTTGAACTACTCTATTCAGATACGGATGCCCTGGAAATCTGACCAGTAATCTTAGCAGTACACAACTGATGATCCTTTTCTACCAGTTAGAGATGATGGTTATTATGGCCTGGATGTTTGTGTCTCCACCTCCCCCTCTTCAGACATTGAAATCCTAACCCCTCAAGTGATAGTATCAAACAGTTGGACCTTTGGGAGATAATTAGGTCATGAATGGGATCAGCGCCCTTATAAGGGGATGAAGTAACCAGAGCTTGCTGTTTCTGCCGTGTGAGGATGCAATGCGCAGTCAGTCATCTGCAACCTGGACCAGTGTCCTCACCAGCACCGGGTCATGCTGGCACGTTCACCTCTGACTCCTAGCTTCTAGAAGTATGAGAAATAAATGTATTGAGGAAGCTACCCAGTCTATGGTATTTTTGTTAGAACAGCCTGCATGGACTAAGATAATGTCTTTTGAAATTCATGAGCCAGTTACTGAGAAATTTTACCCCCGAGACAGTAACTTTCTTTACCCCCAAGACAGTAACTCCTATGCCTGACTGAACTTCTATCCTCCTGGGCCCTCCCCATCCCATACCCAACTGAAATTACTACTCAGGTTGGTCTGGCCATTTCGTGCTAGGCTCTTGCTCTCCCTGACATGAGAGTAAATAAACTTGTGTGGCTTTTTCCTTCATTAATTTTTTTTTCTTTTTTATTTCTTTGTTTTTATAAATTTTAAACAAAACCCTGTGTCTCCTGCTGCCTATACATCCTATTTGTAGGATGTTAATTGTTTCAAGAGACTTTTTTGAATGGTCAATAGTGTTGGGAATTTAGAGATGGTTCTAAAATTGGCCTCATGATTCTAACATAATGAGGAGGTTTTATACTTCTATCCTCCAACAGCAAAGATATATAGAGCACCTGTTATGTGCTGGGCACTGTATTATGTGTTAAGAATATTAAAAATTATAAAATAGAGTGGTAATGCAGAAGTATGGGAAGGAGTGACTAATATGCCTGGAGAAATGAAATATTTTATGAAAGAAAAGATATTTGACCAGGGTCTAGAAGATGAATGTCAGATGATGAAGGGATATTGGTCAGGGGGCCAGATGGTATACTAGCCAGGAGAAATTGTCAAGGTGTTTGGCAAGCAGTCCGTCAGTCTGAAGTGTTTGGCAGATTGGCTGGAAAGGGATGTTGAGGCCAGATTATCATGGGCCCCTAAGGTCCCACTGGGATGCATGGACTTATTTTGTAGGCAAATGAGAAACCTTACAATTTTTTAAGCAGATGAGTTATAATTAGATCTTCAACATTTCATGGATTCTGACTTACTATATAAATATCCAGCTCAACTTAATGAATAGCGTTACTTAACAAAATCACAGATCCGATCTGTGTGTTAAACAATTTTGCTGGCAGAAGGAAAAAATATATTTTAGAATGTAATTTCCGTAAATTTCCTCCTTGATCTTTTGCTTCCTCATTCCTGCTATTTTTTTGTTACTTGGAGGACTTGTTTTCTCTTTTGGTTCTTTCCTCCTTAGACTTTAATTCTGTCCTTTCCTTTCCATTAATAGTAGTGTGAAATTTGCAGGATTTGTTGAATATTGCCAAGGAGGGCTGTGGCTTTATCCTGCAGTATGCCCCAGAGATCATCAATTTGGCTATTTTGTAGTATGGAAATTTATATAGCTTTCACTGTTCTAGTATGAATATTTTCTCTATATCATTGCAATACATATGATGTTTTTATAATTAGAAATGTCAAGAAGAAATTCCTAAATTGTCTTCTTTTAGTTATAGTCAATATTATTTCTAGCATTAACAGTGTTAAATCTTTATGGTTTATGTGAGGCACAATCTCTGAATTCATGGAACAGAAGTTAAATTTCTTTTCTCCACTAGCTTAAAACAATTCAATAATTTAAGAATATATGATGGAAAGTATTGGCTTTTAGTAAGAGTCAAAACCCATTTTTTTTTCCAGGTAGTTTAATTGAAGATTTGTTCTTCATGTGTTTTTGCTCTTTTAACTTTTCTGTTCTTTTTTCTAACACCGAGAAAAATAGTTGCTGTATATTTCTTGCTGAGGCCCACACTGTAAATATACTGTGAGTCAGGAAAACACAGAAAAGTTCCAAGTTTGGCAAATCATTTTAGAAGGAAAAAGTCATCAGGAACATGAGACTCCAAAGAAACAGATGTAAGAATTACTTTTTATAAGTTGTGTTGCAAAATTTTTTCCTAATTTTCCAGTTTTAGAAAATATGTAGGTGTATGGATCAGGATGGTTTGGAAAAAAAGATGCTTGGACTTTAGAAATTTAGAAAAAATGTTAAATATTGAAGTGAAATGACATCACCTTCAAATCCAATTTCAGAGGGATTAATTTATGTCAGAACCTGGATAATTTGGTGGCATATAAATAAGTAGATATTAGTTGCTGCTTAATATCTGTTTTTATTGAGAAAAACTGGAACAACGTTGACAGCACAAGCAAAATCATCTTAGCATTTTTACTTCAGATTTTTTTCATGGTTTGTTCCCATTTCAGTTGAGGAATTCTGTTTTTCTCAATCTTTCATATTGAACAAAATTAATTTGTTATTGAACTAGAAACTGTGTTATTTTTTCCTGTTTACAATCGCAGTTATTTTGTATAAAACAGAGAACACCAGAAAATAGAATTTTCAGGCCATGAGTTTGGGAGTAATTTGAAGTACATGACTGACATGTTATGTACCAGAGTGAATTGTTAGAAATATATTAATTCACATTTGTTTATTAAATTTATTAATATTTATACTTAAATTATACCAATGTTGATATTTGTGTTAATATATTGAATTATTCACATTAACTGTGTTAAATATAGATTCAGAAAGTAGAAAGGGGTCTTAGAGATTTTTGGTCTGTCCTCTTACCCACTGTAGGAACACCTTCCATAATAGTTAATCTTCACCTCTGCGTGAATACCTGTGATGGGAATCTCACTACTTTATGATGCAGTCCACTATACAGTATGAAAAAAATCTGATTTTTGAGCTAAACTCACCCATTTCTATCTAATAAAAGCTGTTGTGTTTAAAAGAAAAAGTGGTTGGGGGGAGTAGTAAAAGATAGGGAAGAGATTCTCAGGAATTTCACAACTTGGCAGAGGGCCTAGCCTAGGGCACTCTGCTGACCAGAGTGGGAAATTTTAAAAACCATGAACCCTATTGCTTCCCATGTTCCTGGCATCACCAGATTTCCCCCAGCTGCTACCTTTCCAAGGAGCTCAGGAAACCACATAACAAAATATAAAGGACACATGTATTTTGCCTTTTCATACTTTCTAGGATCAGGCTCATATATTAGATTCAAATCTTTTTTTTTTTTTTAAGATTTACTTATTTATTTTAGAGAGGGGGGAGGGGCAGAGGAAAAGGGAGAGAGAATCCTGATGCAGGGCTCCATCCCAGAACCCTGAGATCATGACCTGGGCCGAAATCAAGAGTCAGCTGCTTAACAGACTAAGCCACTCAGGTACCCCTAGTTTCAAAATCTCTAGGTATTTTTGTCTAGTGTCTGTTCATTTGGTACTTAAAAATGGTCTTACTCCTATAGAGTAGTTTGGTACACTGAATAAGGCTGAGGCCTGTAGCCATACTGCCTAAGTTCATATCCTGCCTCTTCTACTTTGTAGCATGGCCTTGAACACGTTACCTAAATTCTCTGTTCTTCAGTTTCCTCATCCGTGAAATGGGAATAAAATAGTACATCTCTATTATGAGACCTCAGTATGTTAATACATATGAAGTACTTACTGTGCCTAACACATGGTGATCACTCAATATGGCTTATATTTAGAAGCTACGTATTTCACCCATACTTATATATTTTAATATTAACAAGTGAGGATTTAAATATTCCAGTTGTTGAGAGATTTAATCTTTTTTTGCATGTATGCAGAGTCCACACATTAGCAGTGGGTCAAAAGACAGCCACAGCTTATGAATTGTGGAGAAAGAACAAGTTCTTGCTTCTGCTGAAATATTTCTTTAATCTGATTCCCAAAATGTCTCAAAAATGATACATTTTATTCCACATTTAGAGAAAAAGCTATTTAGAAGCACATGCTCTAGAATGTTACTTAACATAGTATATATTTATTAAAGATAATATATTAATGGTTGTCAGATCCTTTATAGTTTTGAAAGAGGGGAGAAGGAAAAGGGAAAGATGTGGGAGTAAGAATACCGACAAAGAAGAAACAGTTGGAGAAGGGAAGCTAAAAACACAGAAGCAAGCTCACTGCATTACTTTGTTTCTCACGTCTGTCCTATTTAGTCGCATATAAATTCCCGAAGTAGTCTGAGTCTAGCAGAATTGGGCAAATGTCTTCCTTAGTGGGAAATAAGCCTGAGTATTCTTTGAGAGTCCTTGCCTTTGCTGTCCTGGTGTTCCCTCCTGAGATACCTGGAACTTTTATATAATTTGCTTTTACAATTAGATGAAAAAGGAAATTGTGTTTTTGTTCAAATTTGTCATTCTACCAAACTGAAACCCTCTCTCCTCTTCTTCTCAATAGCTTCCCCTACACCGTGGTCTCTCTTGCCTTTAAAAGCACCACCAACCCAGGCTGCAACCGGGGAATCAGCTTCTACAACTCTACCTGAACTGTCTTTCAAGTCTGCTATTGATCTTTGAGCCATGTCACTATCTTGGTTCAGATCCTCACTCTTCACATAATAGACTCCTGCCTGGTTCTGTGCTTCCATTGCTCCCTCTCTAGGTACCTCTAAATGACTTCTGAAAATTCCGTTCCAACACTCAACTCTCTACTTTAAAAATCTCTAATGCTTCCGTATCACCTAACAAGGAAATATCTATTTCATTAACATTTCTGACAGGGTCATTCCTGAACCCTGCTTAGCCTGAGATTCATCGGCTGTACCTTCTCCTCACGACTTGGGTAGCAGCACTGAGCTACCAGCCGTTCCCTAAACTCACTATGCTTTTTATATATATATATATATATATATATATATATATATATATATATATATATACTATCGTTCCCTGTTTAAAATCGTTCTCTTTCCAACTGTCCTTTAGTCTCTACAGATCTTTCAGCGGGGCCCTGATAAGATGCGAACACTCTGTGCAGTTTTTCCTGACATTCCCAGGCAGAGTGGTTGCTTTTTCTGTGCTCCAGTAGTTGTGTGTCCATGAATTGATTACTGTGCTTCTTACAGAATGTTCTAATTTCTATATGTGTGTATATATATATATAATCTATATATATATATCTAATTTCTATATGTGTGTATATATATATTATATATATATATATATATATATATATGAAGAGAGAGTTTATAATATATATATGGCCTCTTCTATGAGTTTCAAGAAGAAAGGGAGAAAGGGACAGGGTTTGAGTCTCAAACACCAGTCTGTGGCATGCCATAGGTACTCCATAAATGTTGACTGTTGAGTGGCTTATACCTCAGATTCCCCATCCCATGTCTATTTAAATGCTACTTTCTAAGGCCCACTTCAACCACAGTTTCCTTGATGGCACTCTCTCTGATTCTCTCCCACCCAGAGTGCTTTTTTTCTTTAATGAAAAACTATAGAAATTTCTTTATTCCTGTTGATTTGGAATTTTTTTTTTTGTATCTTATGATTTAAAAACATCTACTTATTTGGAAGTCAACTGAAATGGAATTTGTGTCCTCCGTATCCAGAGATGCCTATATTCCCTGGATCACTGTCTTATGTCCAGTAGATGCTTAGGATATTTGTTGAGTAGAGTTAAGCCAAGGAAAGACAATTCTTAGCACAGCTTCTGTAAAGATGCATATCCCCGAACGCTGCCTGCTCCCATAATGTCTGATATTTCATTGCCATTTGTGAGGACAGAAATTCTAAGAGAAAAAAATATCTTTGCCAAATAAAAATTATCAGTAATTCACACAATACAGGGGATAGATTAAATGAGATTTCTTTTCTGTTTAAACTTATTGAATATCAGTAGGGAGATGATAGGAAATAGGACTGAGGACCAGGAGTAAAAGAATTTAGGAGCAGAGAGGACTTGGGATGAGGGTGAATTGAATGGGCACCAGGGACTAGATTATGAAGGTTGAGTAAGGAAGGCAAAATGATGCCAATGACCAACACTGCCTGTTTTGAACATTTTCTAGTGTTACATTAAGCAGAACTTTCTCCTTCCAGTCTGGCACCAGGCACCAGAATTCAGTTCAGTAGTTGGGGCGCCTGGGTGGCACAGCGGTTAAGCGTCTGCCTTCGGCTCAGGGCGTGATCCCGGCGTTATGGGATCGAGTCCCACATCAGGCTCCTCCGCTATGAGCCTGTTTTTCCTCTCCCACTCCCCCTGCTTGTGTTCCCTCTCTCGCTGGCTGTCTCTATCTCTGTCAAATAAATAAATAAAATAAAATAAAATAAAAAAAGAATTCAGTTCAGTAGTGATAATATTATGGTTCAGGTACATTATGGGGCAAATATACTTTCTTGGGGATCCTAATATTTCTTTGGGGGAAATGTGCCCACATTTCACAAGCTCATCAACAAATGCCTGGAGTGCCACCTGTTCCTCAGTAGGAGTTTTATAAAATAAATTTATACACAATTATTGATGAGTGTAGAGGATTATATTTAATGTCTAACATAAAAAAAAAGTAATGGGAATAATTTTAGAAAAGGGAGGAGTTGAAAGAAAAAGGGTTGCCAAGAATTAAATAGGGAATAGAGACAGAGGTGACGAAAATTGGAAAAAAGCTAGGTCAGAGTGCAATTGTATTAAGTTATTTAAATCACACATTTGGGGACTAGGGAGGAGTTATCAGTTTATTTAGAAAATGGAAAAAATTTCAAAAAAAAAAGGAAATTAATTCTGAGAACAGGCAGCTGAAAGACATCTAGAGTAAAAAAAAAAGAAAGAAAAGAAAAGTCATGAGATATTCCCCTGGGAGACAGAGTTGGCAAAACACTGATTTTAAAAAAGTTAACTCTTCTCCCCAAATCTCCTGAAAGAGTGCAGACTAGCTTAATTTATATTTACTCCCTTAGAAAATATTTCAACCCTGAAAGTTTTAGCAAGGAGACCACAAAGTAAAGAGGTTACATACTTTTCCAAAATAAACACTACTAATTGTAAAATTTCATCAAATATAAATGGAAGGCGGTTTATTATTATTGTTATTTACCGGTTTCAAAATATTTGAAGAAAGGAAATATTTCATTTCCCTAGGAGGTCCGACTGTATATTTCAGAGTTCTTAAACCCCCGCCCAGAAGAGCAGACATTAATTTGATGTGTATGTGTATTTTTTACGAGGTGCGTCAGCATTTTATCAACTTCTCCAAAGTGTCAATGGCCCTGAGAAGTTTAAATCCACTGCACCGGATTATCTTTGGGAGCCCCTTTCAGCTCTCGATGTACAGTAATTTCAAGAATCTTCGTTCTTCAAACCTAGCCTTTTTTTGGAAACTCCTTCTTCTCCCTGACCAAGAAGGCATCTAGCGCTGCATGGCAGTGATGCTCGCGCAGCGGGCGAAGCTTTGGAAGTTCCCCCTCCATCCAGCGCTGTGGAAGGGCGTGAACAGCGCTGCTCCCCAAGTCCGCTCACCACTCCTCACACAGGCAGCGGAGCTGGGGCAGCTCCAAGTGCGTCGAGAAGTGTAATCCCTCCGCTAAGTACTTGGCTCTCAGTCTCCAATCACTAGTGGGAGCTGGAGAGGGCAAGTGAAAAAAAAAAAAAAAAAAAAAATCCAGAGGCAGCCGAGGAGCGAGAGGAAAAAAAAAAAAAAAAAAAGTCCCGCGGCGGCGGCAGAGCGGCCGCGGCTGCGAGAAGTTGACGGCGCGGCCCGGCGCGGGGCGCGGAGTTGGCGTGGGGCCTGCGCGGGGCGCCCGGACAGTTCGGGGGGCTGCGGGGACAGCGGCGCTCAGGACGCTGGTGCCGGGAGCTCAGCGGCGGGTAAGGCGCGGACCGGCTGGCGCGCGGGGCTCCGTGCGAGCGAGCGGGAGGCAGCCGAGCCGGCGTGGGGCAGGGGGGCGGCGCGGAGCCGGTGGCGGTGCCCCGGGCGGGACCCAGCGCGCAGGGAGAGGAGGAGAGCGGGCAGCGCGGCCGTAGGGCGGCGGCGGCGGGGAGCGGGTCAGGAGGTGGCTCCGGGGCTTTGTGCGCGAGCGGCGCCGCCGGGACCCCGAAACCTCGTGCCGATGCCGGCCAGGAGTTGGGGGCAGAGGCGGCTGCGGGCGGGACACGTGCTCCGGAGTTGGGGAAGGAGGGACGAGCCGAGGCGGGGAGTCTGGACCTGCGCCCCGAGGGATGGGGCGGGAGGGCGAGCGAAAGGCAGACCCGGAGTGGGGGAAATGGGAGGGAGCGCGGCGGCCGGGAGGCAAGACCCGCAGGCACCCAGCTCTGCGGAGCCACCTGCCTCGGAAGCCTCCAGAGACTAAGCTTTGCGGCGGGAGAAAGTGCGCAGCGGGCTCCTCCGGTGTCTCGGACTTGGCTGCGCGTTTCTGCCGCTACTGCCGCTCTCTTTCCCTCTGTTACTGTCTCTGTTCTGTTCTCAAGTGTTTCTCTCTTTCCCTCGTTTTCCTCCCATTCTCTATTTATCTCTCCCCACCTCCTCTGTCTGTTTCTCCCTCGGTGTGTGTGTGTCCCTCTCCCCACCCCCTTCTCTGTTTCGTGTGCCTCCCTCTCTGTCTCCTTATCTTCTTCCCTGTCTCCTACACTCCTTCTGTGACTCTCGTTTACAGGCTGACTCTGCTGCTTGTCTGTCTCTCCTTTTTTCTGTCTCTCGCTCCCAGCGCCCATCAATCTACTCGTGACTGTGTCTGTCGGGGCTCCATATTTCTGTCTGTCCCTTGCGGTGTTAGGATTTCAGACATGAGAGAAGATCCCCCGGAAGTTGACCAGGGTGGTGTCTTATTCCTTTTGAGCTGCACCACTCCAGCTGGATTCTGGGTCCTTCGTATTTGTTCTCCATAGAATGGGAACTCTGTGGTTTCCTTGAGTTATTAGAAATTGCTCTTTTCTTAGTCACCTTTCCACCAAGGTGAGGTCAGTGACTGAGCAGCCACAGAGGTGCCAGTGAAAGAAAACAGAAGAAGAGAGCTGCTTAATTGCCTCCAACATATAAAGAGAATGTACCAAACATATCTGCAGTGAAGCAGAACCACCTGAGAAATGTTTCTGAATTGTGGAAACACAAAAGCCTCCAATAATGAGAGGAGTCAGCTGCAAAGTATTTGAAAATAATTTGAAGAAACATTTATGGAAATTTCTTGCTATGCTAAACAGATGCCAACTAATATCTGTGTTTCTTAAATATATTTTTAGGATCCTAGTGACAACTCTCCTAATTATTGTTTTGAGGAAATTATGAGAAATGTCCTGTGTCTACTTGGACATTTGTTTTGAAGAAAATATTCGGTCTTTGTACTCTTATACTTCTTTACACTCCAGTGATCAAGAAGAATTATTTTTAACTGCAAAGAAAATAGGAAAGGATTTGTCAGTAATTTTAAAACATGAGACATTCCAGAGATCAATAATTTCTTTGGAAAACTTTCACTATAAGGACGTTTTGAAGGATATTACATCTTAGTGAAATATGCAAGTTATTACACACTTAGATCATTGTGTGATGCAAAAAAAGGTTGTGTGCTGTAAGCAAATCATAGTAGTGATGGTTTTTTTTATGGGAAACATAGCTGGGAAATTAATTGCTCTGATTTTCACTGTTTTCTTTAGTCATGCATAATGTACCTTTGTTTTTAGCAAAATATGGCCTAGGGCTACAAAACTTGATACAGTGTGTTATTTGTCCAATCTCAAATACCATTTAGAAAACCACCTTTTCCTTTTGGTCACGAGATATAAGTTGATATGATCTCATTACTCATGTGCTAGGGTCTCCTGATGAATTTTAATGGCACTGATTTGGCATTTTAAATCAAAATGTTAGCTTTTGGTGAGTTAAAATCCTGATTTATGTCATGTTAGTGAATCATCACTATTTATAGGGGCTTTGCCACCTTGTCCACCAGGTGCTGCATGGTGTTTAGCCTGGGCAGGGTTGTCCGAATTCCCTGGTAGATTATTGTCCCTGAGTGACGTGCTGCCTCTACTCATGGTGTGTTCATATATGTCCCTCAAAATGTTCCAGTCATTAAATAATATTTATTAAGAGGAAATTGACTTAATTTTTTCCTCATAAACTTTGAAAACCGTGTGAGATGGCCTGATAAAATATTTTTATTACAGTAAATGCTGATTTTGTTATTTAAAAGTGTAAGGTAACTTAGAATGTGATACCTTTTGGTATATATAGGACCCTCCAGTGCTCAACTCAGATTTATCATCCAAATCTCAAGTTCGTTGTCATCCACTCCAACCTGGCAAAGCCTTGCCTGATTTTCGTAAGCCTCCTCATGTCTGCTTCTCCAGCTTCTGTGCACACCTCTCTCTGTGTTTACCTCTGCTGTCTGGTTACTTGCTTGACTTCCTCACTGGGCTGTCTTTTTTTTTCATTGAGGTAAACTGGTGTCCCTTTTCTTTCCTTCTCTGAATTTCAGATGCCCAGTGCAATACCTGCCATATGATAGATGGTCAAAAAACTCTTGAAGGATGGTTTGTCTGTGACTTGTGATGCTAGTTCTCCGCGGGCGCAGTAGCTCAAGGGGCATACTACAGTTAGTAGAATAGAGCACAGACGAGGGATGAAAGAGGCTTAGAAAGCATCTGCTCATACACATTCATATTAAAGATGAAGAAGATGAGGCCTAAGCCGTTTGAAAACCTTGTTCAACAATAGACAGTGAAGCCACAGTCCTTTTCCCTGGACTTCCCTGCTTGCCTTCGTTCACTGGCAGTGGCGAAATCTATTACCAGGAGCTTCCGATCACTATCTAAACTCTGAAGATGTCTTCTCATGCTGACCAATGAAATCATGCATGAAACTTGCCATTTTGCAGTAACTGGTAATCATTGGTCATACGTAGTCACGGAGGTCATCTTTGTCTTTTGGAACACTGATTTCTAAGTGCTTTTATGCTGAGCATTGTGTTGGGGGCTGTGTCGTCTTGGGCAGACTATTTATTTCTACCTGAAAAGAAGATACAGATTCTCTGGATTAAATTTTCCCCTCTCTAAATTTCTGTGCATGTGTTGAATGGGGGGGGGGTAGGGAAAAAAGAAAGGAAGTTTGGACCAGATTAGGGGCGCTTTTTGAAGTTTTTCTTCGGAGACCACCGGTTTAACTCCCAGAACAACTGCATATTTGTCTGTTTTACATATCAGACTTCCCTGTGAGCTTTTGTTTGAAAAAAGGCTAACACAGTTCAAGACCGCTTACTCTTCCAGTCTCCCTTGCAGTTGTTGAATTTCATAATCAAGGTAATTTCTAGCTTTTAACTCTGGGTATCTGCAGGATGGTTGAGAAAGTTCTTAGGATAGAAGGAGAAGCTGATTTTGCCTGAGAGTTACTAATTTCAGATTTCCATGTGCTAAATGTGACGTGATGGCAGAAATTGAAGTAGAAGCGTTGGAATACATAGAGAAGCACCTAGAATTCGGAGGAAGGAGGGGACAGGGCTAGAAATAACGCATTTAAGAGGCATTCACTCTGAATTAATAATTAAAATTGAAGAAAACTAAAACTTAGTAGAGATAGGGTCTGGAGAGAGAAATAAATGAAGATTTGGGAGTGGGCAAGAGGGACGTTTTGTTGCTTCTGAGTATTAAGTTCCTCTATATTATTAAGATCAAAGGAAGGGTATTATGTAATGTACGTCAGGCACTAATCTCTTTTCATGATTTTTAGAGCATCTGCTTTACAGGCTAGCGAGCTTAATTACATTCATTTTACTTAAATGTTTGAATTCCTGCTCTCTGCCTGGTATTATTATATACCTCAGGGATACTGTAGCCATAGAGACACAAGGTTCTCACTGTCCTAGAACTTGCATTCTAGAGGGTGAAAGCAACCATGAACAAGCACATGAGTAAGATCATTTCTAATTGTGAAGATTGAGATTAGGAAAATATGACAGGGTAGTGCGATAGCAAGAGACTGGGGCTGTTCTTCACATGGGTGGGTTGAGGAAGGCCTTTCTGAGGATGTCTCTGAACACCCAGAAAGCCAGCCTGGTTAAAGTCCAGGAGAGCTTCCTGGCAGAGGTACCATCAAAGCTGTCTCTAAAGCAGCAGCAAGTTGGGTACACACTGGTCAGTGGGATTGGATTCAGGCAAGTAGAGGAAATGGTAAGAATGAGGTCAGGGAGATAAGCAGGCCCATGTAATGAAGTGTGCATTTTATTCAAACTGTCTTACTGAACCACCCTGGAAGAGTTCATACAGAGAAGTCGACAGCTATGACTTAGCCTGTCTGTAGTGTGAGCAAGAATGTCTGAAGTAAGATGACGAGGGAGATTATGAGAAGGATCTAGCTGATAGTTTGGTGGTTTGGCCAAGGAACCCAGAGAAATTGATCAGACATTGTTCTTATTACTGAATGAGAGTCACTGAGTTGAATCATTCTCCCCGTGCTCCCAACCCCCCTTCCCCCCTTGATCCACATTGCAGCAATGCACTAGCTCAATAGTTGCTTTTACTTTTACATTGCAGACCTCAGTACTTCAATTCCCTTACCTCCTTATCTTCCCCCAAATATCTCCTGGGCTACAAGCCTCTTGACTCAGGGACTGCAGCATATCCTGAGAAGTGTTGTGGCAAAGTTCTTTAGGGCGCAGGGTGATCTTTGGACTACCCAGGGATTCTCGATTCTTTCAACTAACATCACTTCATTTTACATACAATTTGTGTTCTGGTTACAAAGGAAAGGAAGCAAGTCAGAACTCCTCTAATCAGGTTTCAGTGGCATTTTTCTCTACCCCTCAGCTTTGAAAACGACATGCTTCTTTAAGAACTTCCTGCCAAGTCTGCATTAGACGTGGCTCTCACCCATGCTGTATCCCAGCCCTTTGCAGAGAGCTAGTATACAGTGGGCATTCAGTAAATGTTTGTGGAATGCTGCTGGGTGCAGTCTACTAGAGGATTCAACAAGTATATGACTGCATGTGCCTTCAGCTTCAGAAGATACCAAGTAGCAAGTTTGGAAATGATTTTTCTGAAGGTTGTATTTCCTTATTGGCTAGAGGAAAAAGGTACACTCCAGTATATCTCTTCATAACCTTTCTTGCCTAGCTGTCTTGAGATAAACATTTTAGTCATTTTTATAGCAGTTACATAGACATGGACTTAAACAAGTACAGACACATCTGTCACTAGTTAATTTGTTGATTTACGAAACTAAAATGATTCCAAGGAAATCTGTAATGATGGTGCTTTTGTCTAAATTAATATCTTGATAGAAATCAGTGAGTTTTATCTAACTAATATATTTTACAACCATCTATAAAAGATAGTAAATTATCAGTTCTTTTTCTGGAAATAAGCTACTATTTTGTTGTCCAATAAACACTGAGCCATAATAGTGCACATAATGATGGATTATCCCCAAATCCTTCCTCTTATTACTGAATGTAGTGCTTTACTCAAATGGGGCTGCAAACAGCTTGGCATCACCTTATTTTTTTAAATTTATTTAGCAGTTCTTTCACTGTTTTAGTCCTTTTCAATTAGTCAGGAGTCCCTTCTGTATCTGAACGTCTTCTCTTCTTGTCTAACTCCATTTTGTTAAAAACCTCCTGCATTATTCCCATTGCCTTCTATGTCATAAGTGTTCTGTTTGCCTCTCCAGATCCACTCTCAACCTTTCTAGCTTATGTTCTCTGCCCAAGACAATACCTGGGTGAACTGTTCTGACTTCAGATGGCTTAGGTCCTTGGGGAGCCCCAGTAGGAGATTAGGGGGAGGCTGGAGAAGAGGGTATTCTCTTGGCTCCTTCTCTGCTAGATCAACTTGGGCTGCCTGTGTCCCTGCACTGAAAGGCACTGCTTCTCCTAAGGTAGCTTCCTTCTATCATCCTGTCCTTCCCGTAATCTCTGAACAGCCCTTCTTTTACTGCCCCGCTTTACTGCCTTACTACCCTTTAAGGTTCTTTTAATCCCCTGTCTATACCTTATTAAATTGTTTGCTTATAAATAAATCCTCTACAACTTATCAGAACTTGTAAACAGTTAAGATCTCATTTTCTGTTGATTCAGCTTCTGATAGCCTTGGCCACTCTTACCTCTATTGGACATCTGCTTTTCACGCCAACTTTTATGCTTCTATTCATGCAACAGTGGCATAGAAAACTTAAGACGTTATATAAATAATTCTATCAACAAATTTGTTGGTTTAAACACTTAAATTGGGGGCACCTGCGTGGCTCAGTCGGTTAAGCGTCTGCTTTCGGCTCAGATCAGACTGGAATGGAGTCCGGCATTGGGCTCCCTGCTCAGCGAGGAGCCTGCTTCTTCTCCCTCTGCCTGTTGCTCCCCCTGCTTGTTCTGTCTCATGCGCTCTCTCTCTCTCTCTCTGCCAAATAAATAAATAAAATCTTTTAAAAAAATAAACACTTAAATTGACCATCATCCGTATACCTCCTATATATATGTAATTTGATTGTTTCATTGACTCTTTTAATCATTCATTAATGCAGTGTATATTTGCAGGTTAGTGTTCGGGGCCAGGCACTGTGCAAGGCATTGTGGGTACAAAAGGGCAGATGTCTACCCTTCTTTGGGATGAGGATTGGAAGAGGCAGGAAATAAAAAAGAACAATATTTACAAATCAAGTTTGTGATTAGGGCTGTGAAGGAGATAAACAGGGTATAGGGGGAGAGAGTCATAGGAAGGATTCTCGTTTGCTTGAGATCACAAGCACCTGAATGGGGAGTTCTAAGTGGTTTTTGTTGATCTGCATCTGTTTTTCTAGGCTCTTTATATGTGAATTTCAAGTTTTTCCTAATGACACAAATAACAAATCTTGGTGGGAGAAGTACAGTTGCCTTATACCATTACCTTAAAGTAGTATTTTGATATACATATATATGCCCTTTAAGAATTTTCTTGTGTGTTTTTATGTATTTTTAAATAAAAGTGAGGTCACAGAGATAGTTACTTGCATTTTTCACTTAGCCATACATTGACAACACCATTGTACATCAGTCTATTCGTTTTAAAACATAACATTTAGTGTGTAACCTAATCCTAATGATCGCTGGTGGTTATATTCTTAGGATTTTTAAAAAGTTCGATAGGCATGAAGAACATGAAAATGGCCAATAATGTTACCACATAAATAACTTCTGGAAATTATGAGTCCCTTGGAACTTGAGAGTATAGAAATGGCTCACGTTATGTGGATTTTTGTTTCATCAAATTCCTTTGAATTATGTCTCATGACAACAGAGAGGAAAAATTTAATCAAACTTCTTCTGTTTCGTAATTATATTCCAGAAATTTTTAGGCCTAACAGTGGTTTTGTGAATGTCAGGTGTGTACCCAAGAAGGACCCCATGGGCGGTAGCATTGCCAGCTGGTTACCTGTGGGGACTCTGGAGTTTGCCTGGCTTTGAATCTCGGCTCTGTTGCTTATTAGCTGTTTGACTTTGGGCAGGGGACTGAACCTCGTTTGTCTCTGCATCGTCCGTAAAATGGGGATGACAATAATAGTGATGACTTAATAGGCGTATTTGAGGATTAGAATAGTGAACGTTTGTAAAGGGTCTAGAACAACACCAGGCAGGTAGTAAATACCACAGAAGCATTTGATAAGTAAATAAATGATCAAAGAAATTGGGGAATGGCTGACATTTTCAAACTGCAATCCTTCCGTGAGCCTGTATGATGCTCGCGTGCACTGTGGCCGTCCCCTGAGGGGGATTTGATCATGGGACTGGTATTTTCCCTGCATATATTCAGTGCTAGCATTGAACTAGTATTCCTCAGAACATACTTCGGGAAAGGTTGATATAAATAATTGACTGAACATTTCACCAGTCTATTGTCTCCTGAAAGAAAGGGACCATTCTTGTTGCCAGGATTTTTTCCTCTACGTGTCACACCTATCCTAGAGTAAGAACGGAGATCTCGGGTTTTTTTCCTTTCCTTTTTTCATTTTAAAAGTAAAATGAATATTTTTCTTAATCCAGAGAAGGACTTTTTGCCAATATAGATGTGAGTATTCCCTGGACCTCTGGGGCTTATTGAGCCCAAAGTTTATAGTGTATAATATTTTCTAGAAAGCTACTTATTCTTATTTTTTTCTAATAGTAAATAATGCGTATTCATTGACGTGAACTGGGGAAATACAGGAAACTGTAACAAAATAAAAATCACTCACTCTTCCACTACCCAGAAATAGCCACTATTAACATTTCAGGTCTTTTTTTTTCTTTACAAAATTGGGAGGATAATACAAGATGGTTTTGTGTCCTGCCTTTTTTTCACTTGACTTTATTTATATAATATTCTTAATCCAAGGAATGTAGTGATTTCTGGCTTTCAGATGATTAGTAATCTACATTTCAAAAGAGCTTCCTTCCTTTCTCCACAAATCCTGTGGCCAGAGACAATATGAAAATAAAATGGTGTATCTAGAATGAGTTTCTCTCTCATTCGGAAATTGGAACCACCTGGTAAGCAGTTGGCAGTTCTTTTATAAGACCTGGAGTAGGTGACCTCAGGTTGCTTCATTTTTATGAGTCATTCTAGTGTTCTAGCCAGCAGCCAGATGGACGTGGAAGAATCCATGACCAGGCCACTTTGGAGGCAGTCCTTACTCATCCTGAGTGACTGTGAGTGAACTTCTATAATCTTGAGATTAACTAGGAAATGTCATCCAGGGAAACCTGAATTATGCAAAATAAATTTAACTACTTATTCAATGATAAATCTGTTTCTGTCATTGCATGTGGGAGGTAGGGCTCTAATATACGAATATGGAGGACAGGCAGTGTCTCTAAGTATTTTATCTTATAATTTTTAGTGGGAAATAATACTGTATTTATAGCAGGATGTAAAAAAATTCTAACTGTTGTAAGTTTTACTCCGTGTACTTCATAAATGATGGTTGATGCTGTAGTGATTAAAATACATCTGCTCACAAAGTCCTTTTTCATTCAGAAGTGCTTCAACAATTTTGAATCCTCATCTCACTCAAGATTAAATCAGTCACTCTTTAAAATACTTATCTTCAATATCTTTAGCAAATGAAAATATTTAAACTTTTTTTTTAAAGAGGAAAACCATGCTACACTATTTAATTGAATTAAATTAGCTTTTCATGGAAATTTACCTAGGAGCTGTTTCTGGAACCAATTTGGAAAATGATCTTTGTATTCTGTGGCATTTATGTCTGATTATGTTTTTCTTAGTAATTCTCAATGGACCTGATTCACTCCTTGCTTCAGTCATCAAACCCTTGTGAGTTTTGTAGGCAAATTAGGCATTTTCTACCCCAAAATTATGCATATTTATGGAATAATGTATACTTCTTCTTTAAATACAGACGGTGTAAGAAGTTAATTCTATAACTTAAACTTAGTTAAATTTTACCATTTTAGTATTCTGTAGAATACGTCAAGGCTAAGACAAGTCATATATAAATTAACTTCTCCTGAAAAATGTTTTGTAGAATTTAAGTTTTGACTCCTTTGCTAATAAAAGCAGGTGCTGTTATTTGTAAAAATGGCAGGTGACCCAGAAGTTCTTAAAAAAGAGATTGCCTTGAAACCTTCTGCGTTTCAGACACATCAGAGATTTTGTGCCCTACATTTTCTACGTTCTTTTCCATTATAACCTGTTGTTTTCCAAAGCTATGAAGAAATGGAAAACTGCTTAGAAAAACTTCATTTTCAAGTTTTTTAGTTGTAAAATTTATCCTTTGTGATCAACAGCATGGGGACATGTTCTGTATGCTTTGGTACAAGGATTATAACTTAATGCCCTTATTTCTTGTTACTTCATGTGTAGCAGTTTAAAGATGTTTAAAACATATTTAGCTTTTAAAAAAAAAAACTTTGCAGTATCTGCCACAATCTGGATGTTACAATTGCAGCTATTTTGTGAATACATGCTCATTTGTGTTCTTTTTACTCTCCACACCAACCTACTTTCCCCACCCTCTCCCCTTTTTCTGTTTTTCTCTCACTTTTGTACTTGATTTCAAAACATCATTTCTTCTGACTACTTTTTCTGAGCCAGAGGGTCATTTCTGGGATTCTGAACCTGAACAGTATTCCCGAGGTCCTCACCAGCTTTACATCCTCTGACTGATTGGAGTTCTGACTAAGTTAGCATACTTTGAAATGATGATTTGATATTCTGTAGACATAATCTTAAAATGCTTTAATAATATCATAGACTGATAATAACAGCAAGATAAATTTCTATTTTGTTATGAAATCACTTATTTAACTATAATTCCACTCAATATTTTTATGAAATGTCCATGTTTTAAACATTGAAGAAATGCGTTCTTATAGCCAAACCTAAAAATGGCCTGGGGCACCTGGGTGGCCCAGTCAGTTAAGCATCTGACTGGCTCAGGTCCTGGCTTTGGGTCCTGGGATGGAGCCCCACATTGGGCTCCCTGCTCAGCAGGAAGTCTGCTTGTCATTCTCCCTCTGCCCCTCCCCCCACATGTGCTGGCTCTCTATCTCTCTGTCTCTCAAATAAATAAATAAATAAATAAATAAATCTTTAAAAAAATTAACAAACGGCATGGACATATTATATAAAATATATCATAGATATTACTTGGATCTGGATAATTTTTATTCCTTTATGCAGTCTCTTTGGTAGTTGCATTTTGTAGGTTGTCTCCAAATACTCTGTAGCTCCTATTTTATTTGAAATTTCATGTGTTTATAATTGTGGTTTGAAAGCTTTTATTATATATGAAACATTTTTCTTACAACTCAACGAGTATGCATCTTGACTTATCATGAGCCTGTAACTTCCTTTTTTGGCTCATCTCTCCTAAACCTGGAAGGTGTAATGTAGTTTAACAATAATATTTTATATCTTTAGTTTGTGAATAACGTCTTTCTTACAAATGGAATTATTAAATATTTATGCAATATGAATGAACTTGATGCTGTACGTGTCAAAGAGAGAATTGAGTCTTGCTCTAAGCAGAAAGATGTTTAAAATTACAGATGCTACACTATCAAAAAATAAATGCAGAGCTCAAATAGACTGAATGTGGGAAAGACAAAATGAGAAGTTGATGAGAACATGATTAAGTGCCGGGTTGATTCAGTCTATTCTTCTTTCTTTAGGCAATGCGCCAGGGGATGCGTTTAGGGAAGGCTGGGGTTGGTGTTCCATGCTTTCAGGTTTAAGATTCAGTCTTCTATCCTCTGAATACCTTAGTTTTTCTCTGTATAAACTACCCTCTTTTTGAAACTGATTAGAATTTTTTAGTTTGTTTAACTTCTTGGATTTATATTTACATTTCATCTCTCAACCAGATTGTGAATTCTTGTTGAAGTAGAGCAGCCGTTCTTTACCTCCGTATCTGCCTTGTTCATACTTCCCGTCATTGTACGGAGCCTACGGGTCTTGACATCTGTTGTGTTTCCTCATGGTCTTCACCTTTCTAGGCTGATCTTTCTTGTTTTTCTTCAAAGACTCTCCGGTGGTCAACTTGATCTGCTTTTTTTATTAAAGATTGATTGATTGATTTGACAGAGAGAGAGTGTGTGCACGTGCATCCAGTCAGAGGGAGCAGGAGAGAGAGAAGCAGTCTCCCTGCAGAGTAGGGAGCCCAATGCGGGGCTTGATCCCAGGACGCTGGGATTATGACCTGAGCCAAAGGCAGCTGCTTAACCGACTGAGCCACCCAGGTGCCCTGGATTTTCCGTAGCTTCTAAATATTTTTTTCCTTTCTCTTTTTTGGTGAAATTAGACTTAAAATTTCTTCGTTCAGCAACAGATACTTTTGGAGTACTAGGCTGTGGTAGACTAGAACTGCATGTAATATTTCAAGTAAAGATGAGCTGGTTTTAAATAGGAGGAAAACCATGGTTTTTGTTCTTGAGTAATGTTGGTGCCGCTGTTAGCTTTGTTGGCCATGGAACACATTAATGCAGTGACTTTCAGACTCCTTTTTATGATAACTAAGGCCCATTATCCTGAGAAGCACAGACTGTAACTTCCTTCCCTAAATGCAGAACCCTATAGTTTTCCACTTTGAATCTTATTTGATGTTTTCCCCCTAGTAACTCATAAAGTTTTGGACATCTTGTAGGTTATCCCATTGACTTGGCTCTTCACGTACTGGAAAAAGTTAGTATCTCTTGCAGACCTGGAAAATTTAATCTACATTTCCTCTTCTACATCATTTATAAAGATGTTAATAAGGGCACTTCCAGCACCTTCCCTATTTATAGTTTTCCTGCCAAAGCAGTACCATTTTTTTTTTCACCGTCTTTGTTTCTCCAACAAAAGTTCACGTAATCCTCTGGTGACACTTTTCTTTTTAATAACTTTTGTGATGGTACCTTGTCAAGGAGCTTTAAAAAAAATAGATGTGTTATATCCACTGGTTTTTCCCTTGAGGCTCCACCCACCTTTTAATTTGCCAAGACATGATTACCCCTGAAAAAATTCAAAGTTAGTGCCCCACCACCCCCCCTTATTTGCTAAATTTTTCAGCGACATTATGCTTTAGCATATGTAAACCTCACAACTTTGCCAAATTACCAAGAAATATAACGCTAAATCAGAGAAATTTGAAAGACAGTGGATAAAAGAGAGGAAACTTCGAGTTAATGTGGATGGTTGAACTGCAATTTTATGTAAACGAGCAAAAAAAAGAGGTTCACTGTACTTGAGTCTTTCTTATGTCCCAGGCAATGTGCTAATAAGTCCATCGTTTTATGATACTAGTGCTTGTCGTCTCCATTTAACAGATGAAGGAATTTAAGGCACAGTGAATTCAGCAGGTGCTAGGACCTAATCTAAACCCTAATCTACATCTATCATAAGACTGTTAGATTCTAAATCTTTACATAAATGTTGAAGGCCTGTTAGAGCCAGCTGTTGTGTTAGTTATTGATAATGCAAAATGAGCAGCACTCAGCTCTGGTAGTCCCAGAGCTTGGAAAGACTCCCCAGGGCAGGAAGAAACCTATGCGTAACAGCTGTATGAGACAGTAATTGCGTGGGGAAGGCTCTGTGAGAGCACAGAGAAAGGTTGTCTGTTACACTTTTCAAGATAGAGACTTGGGTTATTGATCGTGTTTTGAGAGGAGAGATTGATAAAGAGAGAAAATGTTGAAAATCTTTGGAAAAACATTTTGAACCTTAAATGGTATAATCTCCTTTTATCCCCCTTTCAGTTATGGAACGTTTCTATACAGAGAGTACTGGCACTGTTTTTTAGAGCAAAGTTACTACCTTTTTAGTAAAATTGATTTGATCCACATGTTTGTGTGTGTGTGTGAGAGTGAGAGCTAGAGAGAGAGGAGAGGGGAGGGAAGGGGGGGGGAGAGAGAGAGAGAAAGAGAAATAGATGAGGGGCATTCAACATGGGTTAAATGGAGTGACATTTTAGTGAATTTGGGAAATCAAAGACCTCAAAGAATTTGCTAAGGATATAGAGAAGCAAATGATGAAAAATAATTTAAAAATGGTCAATTTATCTGAAATGATTTGTTAAATTTAAAACCTGGGCTGGTTCGCAACCTGCCCAGGTGGGCATTGTCTGCCAGCCAGCCGGTTTGCTCTATATCTTCACACACCTTTTCTAGAAAGAATCCTAAAACCTTCGTTTGAAGCATAATACCGTGTGTTTTGCAGGGCAAAGTGCAATGGGGTCTCTTGGCTGTGGCCAGGGAGTTTAGCTGAGGCAGTTTTTAAAGTAAAAAAGAAATCTTTAGTGTTCAGAATAACCAGATGAAACATGTATTTTACATGAAGCCAAAGTGCTATGAGGAAAGCAAAATCTAAAATCGATTTAGGTCTTATGAGTAAAAGGATACATTTAAAAATTTTAATATTACAAATATCAAATATGTGTTAAATGAATACATTTTTGCTAGTCCAGTAATCACCATTTGATTTTTCAAGGGAGTCTGGAGTATAAATATCACAAAAACATACTAAGCTATAGTATAATTTAAAATAGAAAGCTTCCTTAGTGATTCCTTATATTCCAAAATACAATTTTCCCATTATGGAAAATTATATTTATGTTGAACATAAATAATCAGATATTTGCTTCACTAATGATCCAGATTATTTTAAAATCATGTTACTGGATTTAACGACGCGACCTCTGTTCTGTGACCTTGTGTATTTCTGGAGGCTTGTTATGCATGTCAAGGGTATTTCCTTTTATTTGTTTTAATTTTACCTGCCATTTAAATCATTGAATGACCCTTCATAATTTTATTATGAAACCATATAATAAGGAAGGACTAGTTGATTATTTTTTACTTTAACTTTCATAATCTCATATAATTCCAGTCTTCTTTGTGTTCTCATTTCTCAGGTCAAATAATTCTTGTTTTGCAATTTCTCATCACAGTAATGGATGAGATAGACTAATATGTTTTAGTACATTTATTGTTCCCATTTTAGCATTTTACATCTGTTCTCTCTTTCAGGGGAGGAAAGCAAGTAGTATGTTGAAAAGAGCACACGATTGGGAGGCAGGAAAGGCCATAATTAGTTTTGGAACCTCAGACTGATCACTTAAATAAAAGATTGGTCAAGCTCTGCAAGGTCTTCTGGCTCTGAAATGCTGTGTTTCGGTAACCCAAATGGGCAAATCTTATCATAGTTAATAATTGTAGTATGGGATTAGTTTCTTTAGAGCAAGGAATCATAACTGTTGCATGTTTGTCTTGTTATTGTTGATTTTTTTTTTCCTCCTCAGGTGGTTTTTGGAATTTAAGGAACAAAAGAGAATGTTCACAATTTAAATGCCTTCCACACATTGTCACCTCTGAGATTTTAGAATTCTTTGTATGAGAGACTGATATTTAAAAATCATGTAATTATACTGTACACCATTTTACATGCTTTTATAAATCCTTTCCTTGGGGGTTGAAAATAATTTTGGTGAGTAGGAGGGAATTCTGCTGCAATCAATTTTACACTTCAAAAAAAATTATTTTCTAGCAACTTTAAGGCAGTCGTTAAAAAGGTTTTGTTCAGAAGTCAGATTCAGTTTCCTGTTTGGCTGTATTGGATTATAATGGCTAATTTTACCAGAAATAAAATATGCAGAGCATGCCAGCAATATAAGTTAGTTTTTCACTAATTGTAACTTTACACTAATCAATGTGATTGTAACTTTACACTAATCAATGAGATGATTTGTGTGCTTTATTGGTTACCTTTGTTTCTGTGACTCCCTGTACTAAGTATTGTCGTTTAAAATGGTTTGTTATATAAATGTAGAGACTAAACTAGGTTGAGATGTTGTACAGTTATGCTGATTCTCTCTATGAGAAGTTACTGCCCATTCTATTCTTAAAATATTCTCTTTTCATATTGTTCTAGGGTTGATTTAATGTTTGGGTTCCTTTAGAACATTCAGGTAACTTGATATAGTACTATTTTTAAGTCTATTAGTAATTTCCTTTTAAGAACTATATTTTCATCAGCAATCAACTCTATTATTTTATATGTGTTAAGGTTTCAGTGGTATTTTCTAGATCAGCCATAGCAAATTTTTAATCCCAGCATGCTTCTGTGCGGCCTTTCCCTATAGTACGTCCGTATATATTGGAAGAATCTATACTAACAGGTGTATTGCACTTAACGAACTAAGTAAGATAAAATTGAGAAAACAAATAATCAGAGACCTTAAAAATTCATCCTGGAGCATTTGCTGATAATATAAAGCAAGAAGCCTCCCCTGGAAACTATAGAGTTGATTGTTTTACATGGATTATTTGTTCTTACGAGAATAGAAACAAGATAAGGGAAAAATTGAAGTTCTCAAATGCTGAAAATTATCTCGTCCATAGTGAATGAGTTAGGGTTCATGATACCAAAACTTTTGAATCAGAAATGGGAATAAATATGCGACAGAGTAAGGCAGATCCCCTTCGTATGGACTCTTTTCTTAGAAGTTGGATTGAAAAAAAAATCTAATTACGTTTATGCCCAACATGGATCGCTTCATTTATCAATTTCTCGTACTGATGTTAGTCTTGTGCTTTCCGCTTCTTTTGAAACCTAATTTGTAGTTGATTTTCAGAAAACATTCTATTAATCTCATTTAACTGGACTCATTTTCTTCCTTCTCTCTGCTTGTACCCTCTTTCATTCATATGCATTCTGCACTGTATCTGTTGGTAATTACTGATTCCTTGAATTGTTAGTGTAATTAGCATCCTCACCATTTTTACTGTACTGGCTGCCAAGAACTGTGTCCTGTTCCTCTCTTTCCCCCATATTTCATAATATGGAGTATAACACCCCAAAGTCCCTTGGTTAGTGTCAATTGACTTCTCTATTTTGTATGGCTCTAATCTTTATTTCTTCGTGATTATGAAGAATTTCACTTTGAGAATATGTGAGAAGCCTTAGGATTTAAAAAAAACCAAAATCATTTGTTGTATTTGTTTTAAAAATACATTCTGGGGATACCTGGGTGGCTCAGTCAGTTAAGCATCTGCCTTTGGCTCAAGTCATGATCCTGGAGTCCTGGGATCCAATCCCACATTGGGGGGGGGGGGAGTGTCCCTCCTCAGCGGGGAGTCTGCTTCTCCCTCTGCCCCCCACCCTGCTCTCGTGCTCTCTCTTTCACTCTCTCTCTCTCCCTCTCTCTCTCTCAAATAAATACATAAAATCCTTAAAAAAAATACATTCTGGGACATGAAATAGAGAATAATTCTCTGTTTTGACTAAAGTCAGTGTAGATGTTCTATGCTGAATTTTAGAGATAGATACCTGGGTTTGTATCCTGGCTCTCCCATTCAATGTCCTCATCCGTAAAATGGGGGTAATAAGAGCCCCCACTAAATTAGGATGTTGTGGGAAATGAATGAAATTCCTGGAGCTCTGCCTGGCATACAGTAATTGTTCAGTAAGTGTTCATTCTTCTCCTTTATTTTAGAGGTTTTTAAAGTGGCATTGGCACTCAGGCTTACTTTATGAGGTATCTATGTGAGATTATTCCACTAAAATAGAGTGAAGAAAATTTACAAAGTCAATTAATCAATATTTAAGAGAAAGCTTTCTTAAAAAGTGTTTCCAAATGCAAAACTTTTTAGGTCAGAGATACTCATATTAAAATACAAGTGTCTAGTTAGAAACAAAAAGCTCTTAGAAACAAAGTTATTTCCTTCCCTTTTTATGCAATTTGGGATTCTTCCATTTCTATTTCAGATGCTAGCTTCTCAAAAAAAAAGTTTATATAGTGAAATAAGAGGATAAATTGTATGTTTTTATTAATTTGAATGATATTTTCCCTTGGATGAGTTATGAAAAGTCTGGTTAAGTTTAGCGTTAGTGGAGCTTGAATAGATGTTAATATTAAGCAAGTGTTTAGTTGCATGACATGATCAGTTCACACTGATCCAGAACCTTAATTAAAGTTTTATTAAACTGTGTAAACCATGATCCAGTTTGGATTTGAAAGTAGATAGACATCTGTTTCAAATATTATTACTACAGTTAGAAATTAATAGCTTTTTCCTCTGAAAGTCTGAATGTTTCCTTTTTGAAACTTTTGTTTCTATCTTCTCACTATTCCCTCTATACACATATTTTTGAGATGTTAAGGTTATTTAAAAAATCACAGGCATCGTCTTCTTAATATCTGTGCTAAAGAAAAGCAGAAAAGTGTTTGGAAGTATTTTATCGAAGAACAATAAAACAAGACTCCTCTTTGTTTTATGTTAAAAGCAAATTTCTATAATGATGCATTAGGAGCATTTAAGATAGTTTGCTTGATTGAGGACCTTTGTGCTCTCTCCCTCCCTCTCTTGCTTTGTTCTTTATGAAGCGAGAGCTAATTCTAGGTAAATTTTGGTGTCATTTTGCTCAGCTAGGTAATAGGCATAAAGTACCCTCATTTTCTTTTTTTTCTTTCTTTGCTTCAGTGACAGTAGAAGATTCTTCAGCAAATGTGTATCTTCAGCTAATTGTATATATGTTTTACCCTTATTTCTGCAAAGAAATATTGAAATTGTATTTTACTCAGATAACAGGTAATGCTACTTAGAGAAAGAACATCAAAATTTAATTTTCCATTGAACTGTGCTCACCAAAATGGTAGGAAACAAAGCTTGTGATATCCCCAAGTTCAGAATTCATTCATTTACCATATTGCTATGTCTTGGTTCTGCAAGAACTGATTATTATATGAACGCATGTTTGACGGAAACTTTGTAAAACATAGGAAGAGGTCAAAAAGGAAACTGTACTACTTGGAGTCCATTTTTTTTTTTTTTTTACCATTTTAACATATTTTCTTTGCTCCTTCTCATATATTTTTAGATTTTAAAAAACCAAGAAATTACCATCTTAATTTCGTATTTTATCTTTGCTTGAAATTATGCTATGGATGTTTTCTCATGTTATTAATTAGGCTTCCAAATATTTTAATGACTAGAAAATATTCATTTGTTTACTTTTAAATTTTTCGTCATAAATAATGCTGCAGTGAACATCTTTATGAATAGATATTTGAATATTTATATGAAAGTTTTTATGTATAACACCAAATTGCTTTCCAGCGAAGTCATTCTAATTTATAATCTTACCAGCAGGGTATTTAATTTTACTCATATTTTTAGATAGGTTAATAAGTATCTCAATTATATGTATGAAATCTCCACAAGGCTCCGAAAAAGTCAAAACAGAATGTGAAAGACCCAAATAGTAAAGTAGTTTTGGATATGTGGAAACATGCTTCATGTTTTTTTTTTAATTAAAAAAAGAAAAAGCATGAATTTTTAGTACATACCAATGCTGACCATTACTTTTGATACATAATGTCAAAAAATTTATTGAAGAAATGCAAATTAACTCCCAATTATTTTTGTTATTATGTTTGAGCGTTAATTTGTAACAATAGCAATGACTTTAAAGAAAAAGCTGTTAGTTCACACACAGATCCTTGAAGTCAAAGGCAGTAGTTACCTCAGGGAAAAAACCTAATCCAAATTCTTATTGATATGCAAAATAAAATTAAGATGGTTTTGTGCTTTGTGGAAATGCTTTCATATTATAGCAGAGCTACAGTAACCAAGAGTCCTCCTCTTTTCTTGCTTTAAAAAAATGTCTATTTTTAAATGAAACGTTTTTCCATATCAAAGGGCGTAAACCTTGATGTACATTTTAAGGAATACGAGTGGATACTTTTACATCTACTAGTCAGCCTTTGAAGGAAAGTGATCCCAGTATCTTTTGAGCCTCCTGTGTATTCCTCGATCACATCTTGTTCTTTTCCTTCCCATCTGAGTAAACACTAACCTGAGCTTTGTCTTCATTATTCATTTATTTTTCAAAAGTAATTTAACCATATGCATGTGTGTTCTTGAGCAGTGTATTTTTCAGCTTTATAATAATATCATTCTGAAATTAGCATCCTATGTTTTTACTTTTCCCCTCTCAAATTTATGTTTCTAAGATACATCTAGTTGCCTGAAGCTGCATTTCACTTACTTTTATTACTTTGTATTATTCCGTTGGTGAATAGATCACAATTTAGTTTCTCATTTGCTTTTTGGTAGGTTGTTTCTGGATTTTTGCTATTATAAGGAATGATGTTATGAGTGTCTTGTGATGTCTCTTGGCGCACAGCTATGTGGCGGTTGGTGATTGCTTGGTCACGGAAAAGGCGCCCTTCAAATTTATGAGCTCATGCCCTACTATTTTCCAAAGCAGTTGGTGCTCCCGCCGGCAGCATATGCTCTTTCCTGTTGTGCCACCTCCTAACCTATGCTTGCTGTTGTTAATTTACTAAATATTTACTAATATCCATGTTTAACGTGATATCTTATCGGGATCATTATATTTTTTAATTGATAATGATGAGCATATTTTCATGCATTTTCTTTGTCCATTTGTTCCCTCCTCCCCGCCCAACTGCCAGCAGTGTGATCTGCCTGTTGATGGTTTTTGCTGATTATCTATTACGTTGCTTGCTCTTTTCTTAGTGATTTGTACTGATTTTGTTGTTATTGTTTCTTGCGAATACTAATCCTTTAATCAGTTAAGTGAATTGCAGACATCTTCTGATTTGTAGTTTGTTTTATCTTTGTTTGGTAGCTTTTAACGACAGAATTTTTTATTTTAACCTGGTCACCATTTTCAGTTTTTTCCTGTATGGTTTATATTTCTGGTCTTTTGTTAAAATCACCCTTGCCCACCCCAAGGTCCTAATGATTCTCTCTTATACCCTTAATCCATCTGTACTTGAATTTAGTTTGTGATGTGTGAGTTAAGGTCCAAAATAATTTTATTTTCATGTGTTTAAGGTGTTACTCATTCCCCAGTGGTTATCAATTTATGTCAGTTCTGCTATGTATACACATAGAACTATATATGTATATATTCATTTCTGAGCTTTAAACTTTAAAAGTTGGTCTGTTTTTCTTTTTCTTTTCTTTTTTTTTTTTTTTTAAAGATTTTATTTATTTATTCAACAGAGATAGAGACAGCCAGCGAGAGAGGGAACACAGGCAGGGGGAGTGGGAGAGGAAGAAGCAGGCTCATAGCGGAGGAGCCTGATGTGGGGCTCGATCCCGCAACGCCGGGATCACGCCCTGAGCCGAAGGCAGACACCTAACCGCTCTGCCACCCAGGCGCCCCTGGTCTGTTTTTCTATTCTGGTGATAATACTACTCTGCCTTAGTTATGAAAGTTTACTGTGAGTCTGGATACCTCTTTGAGCGTGTCCCTTCCTCTTTTTCTTCTTTAGGAGAATCTTTGCTATTCTTGGTGCCTTTGCTCTTCTGTATACATTTTATAATAAGTTCACAAGCTTTTGATTGAAGTTGCAGGTAATTTAGGTATGAATTTGGGGAAGATTGTCATCTTTATGATAGTCTTTTTACTAAGAGAAATGGCATATTTCACTATTTTTTTAGGTAGTTTTGTTTAATACCATGTCACTTAGGATGTGATATATTCTTCATAGAGACCTGGCACATGTTTTGTTAGGCTTGTTCCTAGGTACCTTATTTTTTTGCTACTGTAAATAGTATTAAATCATATTTTTGGATTTTTTGTTGAACATAAATCCATTTTCTTTCTCTGTGGTGATCCTATATCCAGCCACCTTGTGAAACTTATTAATTGTAGTATTTTTTTTAGATTTTGAGGAGTTTTCTGTGCAGAGAATTATTCTCCTTATGAATTATTACAGTTTTGTTTTCTTGCTTTCCAGTCTTAGAAATTTGATTTCTTTTTCTTTGTGTAGTGGCAGGGAACTATAGCACAATGTAGAATGGTAGCAGTAGTGATTGTATTTTCTTTTTCTTATGAGGCCTAAATCTATCACCATTAAGAATAATTAATTCAGGTTTTGTATGTGTATTTACTGTGTTAAATTCTCTTCAATTTCTGATATACTAAGCATTTTGTTTCTGTAGTCATCATAGATCAGTACTAGATTTTATCAGATTATTTTTCTACATTGTTGAGATCATGATGATTTTTCTTCCTTCCTTGAATCTCTTTATACGATGGGCTGCATTTATTTATCTGATAATATTAAACTGCTTTTATGTTGTTAGGATAGACTCAATTTCATCATGATGTATAATTATCTTCTTAATAAACTGCTAGATTTGTTTTGGTAAAATCCCATTTATGATTTTTGCATATGTGTTCATTAATAAGATTAGGTTTTTCCCTCATATCAGCTTTTTTTATTCCCTCCAATACCCTCATTCTCAAGCAGCTACTAACCTAATTTCTGTCTCTCTGGTTTTCCTTTTTAGGCATACTATATAAATGCAAGTATGCAATATTTGATCTTATGTGACTGGCTTCTTTCAGTTGGCATATTTTCAAGGTTCATCCCTATTGTAGTATTGTCAGTACTTAGTTTTGCTAAACTAAGCATTACTAGATAATATTCCATTGTATGGATATACCAAATATTTATCTGTTTAGTAGTTGATGGACATTTGGATTATTTACTCTTTTAGGCTAATATTCATAATACTGCTGTTAACATGCCCGTCCAAGGTCTTGTGTGGGCATGTGTTTCCATTCTTCTTGAGAATATACATAGAAGTGGAATTGCTGGGTCATAGGTAATGCTATGTTTAACATTTTGAGGAACTTCCAGTGTGTTTTTCCAAAATGGACCTAGCATTTTACATTCCCATTAGAAGTGGATGAGTGTTCAAGTTTCTCCACATCTTCATCAACATTTATTACCTTTTGGGTCACAGCCATCCTAGTGGGTGTGAAGTGGTATCACATTGTGGTTTTGTTTTGCATCTGCCTGATGGCTAATAATTTCAAGTATCTCTTCATGCACTTATCTGCTGTTTGTACATCTTCTTTGGAGAAATGTCTATTTGGATCCTTTGCCTATTTTTTAAATTGGGTTATTTCTCTTTTATTATGCAATTGTAAGTGTTATTAATATATTCTAAATATATGTCTCTTCTATGATTTGCAAATATTTTCTCCCAGTGTCTGGGTTTTTGGTTTTTTTTCTTTTCTTTTCACTTTCTTGATGGTGTCCTTGGAAGCAGAAGTGTTTTACATTTTGATGATGTCCAGTTCATCTATTTTTTTCTTTTGTTGTTTGTGCTTTTTGAAAAGTGTCATATTAAGAGACCACTGCCTAATCCATAAATCTTTATATCTATGTTTTCTTATAAGAGTTTTTACCCTCATGTTTGAAAGATAGTTTTGATGGTTATAATATTCATCATTGACATTTTTTTTAAAGATTTTATTTATTTATTTGACAGAGATAGAGACAGCCAGCGAGAGAGGGAACACAAGCAGGGGGAGTGGGAGAGGAAGAAGCAGGCTCATAGCGGAGGAGCCTGACGTGGGGCTCGATCCCATAATGCCGGGATCACGCCCTGAGCCGAAGGCAGACGCTTAACCGCTGTGCCACCCAGGTGCCCCTATCATTGACATTTTTTAAGAGCACATGGCTATTATTATTCCAGTGCCTTTTGGCCTCTATTTTTTCTGATGAGACATTAATCTCATTGCAGTTTTCTTGTGCATGCTAGGTCATTCTTGTTTATCTGCTTTCAAAATGGTCTTTGTCTTTAATTATTTTTACTATGTTGCATCTGGGTGTAGACCTCTTTATGTCTATTCTACTTGGAGTTTGAGGGTTTTTTTGATTATTGTTTTTAATTAGTTTCAGTATTTTTCATCAGATTTGGTAAATTTTCAGTCAGCTTTTTCAAAAAAACTTCCCCCTTTATCTCTCTTTCCTTTTTTTTGGTAGTCCTATTGCACATGGACTTAGTAGTGGCTTAATAGTGTCCCACATTTCTCTAAAGCTCTACTTATTTTTCATTTTTTAACCTGTTTTTCAGGTTGTGTAAACCTTGCTGGTCATCTGTCTTTTAGTTTGCTTACCCTTTCTTCTGCCAGTTCAAGTCTGTTAAGCTCCTCTATTCAGTTTTCTGCAGCAATTACCATACTACTTATCTCCATAACTGCTGTTAAAAATGTAATTTCACTTTATCAATAAATTTATTCATCCCTGTTTGATAAGACACTGTTCTCATACTGTCCTTTGCTTTTTTAAGCGTGATTTCCTTTAGTCTTTTGAGCATATTTATAATGGCAGTTTTGAAAGTTTTATTTGTTAAGTTATTATTTGTTAATTCCGACATCTGGACCCTCTCACAGATAGTTTCTGGTGCCTGCCTTTTCCTCCCCCATGTTTGGGTCACTTTCCTGTTTCTTTGTACGTCCTATAATTTTTTTGTTAATAACTGGACATTTTAGGTAATATATTATAGCAACTTTAAAATCTGATTCCCATCGTCCCCTGGCATTTGTTTTTGCTGTTATTTGCTTGTTCCTCTGGTGACTTGACTGGACTGTTCTCTATAATGTGAAGTCTCTGGTATGCTCTAGAAGGTGCCACCTTAGACGTCTGCACTGTCACCCTGGGATTACGGTGGTTTTGGCAGGTCTTTCTGTACTGCCTCTTTCTTTGATTAATTTGTCTGCTTCTGTTATCACACCTGGCTGTGAGGCTCTACTAATGATTGATTGATTGATAACTCTGTTGTTTGTGACAGTGCTCTGCAGCATAAATTTCTTCACAGCTTGGTGTCATAAGTTTGAGACTACTTTTTAGATTTTTTTTTAAGATTTATTTATTTGAGAGAGAGTGAGAGCTAGAGAGAGAGAGAGAGAGAACAGAGGGAGAGGGAGAGAGAAAGAAGCAGACTCCCCACTGATCAGGGAGCCTGATGCGGGGCTCAGTTCCAGAACCCTGGGATCATGACCTGAGTTGAAGGCAGATGCTTAACCAACTGAGCCACCCAAGTGCCCTTCAGGCTATTTTTTTAGTTTTTTAGGGGTAGTTTTTGAGTCCAGTGTTTGAGGTTTGCTCTGACTCAAGGAGGGCTCTTCTCTCTTTCGCTGGTTCTCTTTGGTAAACTAGCTGGCCAGTAGTTTGGCTTATCTCTCTCATGGAGCCCCAGCCTCCTCTAAATAGGTTACCACCAAAGTCTTATGTTTTAAAGCATCCTTAGGCTTGAACTTTGCTACACTCTGTGGTTTCAGCTAAAGTTAGTCTGGTTGGTAAGAGTTTTGAAGCCTTGTTCTTATGGACTGCTTCTCCCCCTGGGCAGAATCTCCGAGCTACTGATCTGGAGTGTGGGAGGGGACAGTGGCCCGCTTCTCTCGGTGGGACACCACTATTTTGCAAGCGTGGTGCTAGGCTGAGGTGGTAACCCCTATTCTTATCATCTTGCCTCTCCTGTTATAGAACCTTTGCCTTGTGAGGGGCTGGGGTGAGGGCCTTCTCTGCCTGCCATGCTCAGTATAGAGCCTGCACCCTGTGAGCGAGGGCTGGTGGAGGAAGGAAGCACCAAGCTCTTAGCTACTTTCATCAGGAATTTTGATTGCAACTGAGAGCTGGGAGAATGACAAACACTGGTGGCCTCTCTCTTCCAGTGAGATAGTATTCCTTGACTGGGAGCTGAAGGGAAAGTGATCCCTATTTTCTTGGCCACATCCACATGGAGTAAAGCTTCCCTCACATTGATCTGGGGGTGAAGAAAGAGGGGGCAGATTGTGGCTTTGGTGCCATCGATTCTCAGTGTTCTTACCAAGACTTAGTATGTTTTCTTGAATAAATGTTTCCTGTTTTGCATTATGCCCTTTCAACAATTTCCAGAGACTTTAAATGGTTTTTAAAATTTTTTAATTCTTAAGTAATATTCACTGGTTACAGTTTTTTGACAGGGGCGTAGGTCTGCAGAGCTCCTTCTGCTGCTGTTCTGGAAGTGGGTTATTGTGAGATTAGTTTTTAATTTTTCTATTTTCTATTGTCCATGAGAGATTTAGGTAGCAAAGGTATACTAGCCTAATCGAGTGAGATGGATAATGTAACTTATTTTTCTGTTCTTTGGATGAACTTACTGGCATGGACTGAATGTATCCCCCTGAAATTCATATGTTGAAACCCCACGTGCCCTGGTGTGATGCTGTCAGTAGGGTGGGGCCTTTGGGAGGTGATTAGGATTAGATGAGGTCATGAGGAAGAGCCCTTGTGAAGGCGATTAGTGCCCTTATAAGCCTCACAAGAGAGCTTGGTTCATCTCTCTCTGCCATGTGAGACTGTAATGAGGTTGACAGTTTGCAGCCTGTAAAAGGGCTTTTAACCAGAACTCAACAGTGCTGGACTTCCAGCCTGCAGCACGGAGAGAGAGAGAAATTTCTGTTGTTTGTAAGACACCTTGTCTATGGTACTCTGTTAAACTAGCCTGAACAAAGACACTTGTATAAGGTTAGAATCTTATGTTTCTTCGAAGTTTTATAGAACTGTATGAATCATCTGAACCTGTGGGATTAGTTTTAAACTACTGGTTATATTTGTGGTAGGAGTTTTCAGGCCTTCTATTTCACTTTGAGTCAGTTTTTCAAACATATATATGAAAATATATATAAATTTGCTGTTTTGTCTAAATTTTAATATATATATTATATTTATTATATTTATGCCAATATGTATTGGCATAAACTTTGTACAGGATACCTTGGAGATATTGCAGGTTCTTTTCCAGACCACTGCAATAAAGCAAATATCACAGTAAAGCAAGTCAGATAAAGGTTTTGGTTCCCCAGTGCATATAAAAATCTGTTTATACTGTAATCTATTAAGTATACAACAGCAGTAAGTCTAAAAAAATCAATGCATATGCCTCAATTAAAAATATGTCATTGCTGACCACCATCTGAGCTTTCAGAATCGTAATTACTGATCACAGATCACTGTAACAAATATAATAATGAGAAAGTTTGAAATGTTGTGAGATTTACCAGCATGTGACACAGACATGAAGTGGGAAAATGTTGGAAAAATGACGCAGATACACTTGCTTGATGCAGGGTTGCCACAAACCTTCAATCTGTAAAAAATGCAGTGTCCGTGAAGCCCAGTAAAGCAAGGTGCGCCTGGGTTGGCTCTAGTTTGTGTCTCCCCAGATTCATTTGGTTCCGTGAACACCTCCGACCTCAGCTGTTTGCCCTACTTTGTTTTTAGAGTGATCACAGTAGTAGCTCATGCTGGTCCCAGGATTGTCATGCTCTGGACGTTTTCATCATAACCTCATCCTTGATGCTGAAGGTCATCCTAGCCTCCTCTTCGTGCTTCGGTGTAGACTCCGTATGATTTTTGAGGTGGGAGCCGCAGCAAATCCAAGGCCAGGTCTAGGTGTACAGAGCCTCAGGCTTCCCCAGTGGCTGCTTTGGAGACGGCGGACAGCATAGCCTGGACACACAGTCAATTACCATGTGGTGTAACAGACACTGACCAATGAGAGGAAGCAGGTGGAGATAAAATGCTTCCATTTGGCCTCTGGAGATGTTTGAAGTGACATTCAGCCAACTGTGGTTTCTTATAAAGCTTTGGTCAGTTTGTTAACGTATCACCTTGTAGTCATTATCCCTCATGTCCTGTCTCATTTCTTCTTTACCCTTACTCTTCCTTTCCTTTATTCACTTAAAAAAAAAAAAAATCATTGGCTTATAAGTTTAGTCTTAAGCTCTGATTTCCAGGGAACAGAAACAGAAGTAGATGCTTGGAAGGGAGTTTACAGTGTGATCGCTGACCTCTTGGAAGGCTGTAAGGACTGCTGCCCGTAAGGGGGCTGACAGAGAATCCCAGCATGCAGTGGCATCGCAGGGACTACAGTTTTTGACGATGACTATTTGGTGTAAGGCGTGTGCGAAAGGAAAAATCCGTGGCTGCTGCACTTGACAGATGGACATGGATAATGATAAGGATTTTGGTGTTTAGGCAGCATTAGGGCCCTTGTAAAGGAAAAGGATAGGCCCAGGGCAAGTGAAAGGGAACTTAAGCCATACCGTAAGGAAAACCAGAGGGCCTCTGCAGTTGGTTTGAGAGACTCATTTCTACATGTACAGAGAAAACTGTGTTGAAAACCAGGCTTAGGATATAATTATAAATGTGGCAGGGCTACTAAGTAGACTAAATTTATAATTTTGATAGGTTACCTACGTCAAATTCAGGACTTTGGTAGAGACACAGTAGGACTCTGTGACAGACCAGGAACGGAGACATTGGGTGGATATGCCTGACAGTATTGAACCCTCAAATTTCCCTGTATTTCTTAGGGGGAACTATCCCTGTCTTTGTTGGAGTCTGTGCAGTGACCTTACCTGAAGTTAATGCTTTGTAAGTCGATGCTTATGTTCCTCAAGCTCTGTCTAGACTACTCTCCGTACTTTCGGGTTGAATAGTCTGAGTAGGCTCTCAGCACAATGAGGGGATTATGATCCCTACTCCAAGAAGAAATACACTGTATGTGAAAATAACTGCAAGATAGTGTGTACTTTCCGGGGTTATGTGAACATTTGTGGGAGTAGGTCCTGAGGATGTTCAATGATGGTAGGATGGGGAATAGAAGGCACTATTAGGTGAAGATTCATTATCATACGGGCACGTAACTGTGACTTGGGAGTAAGTGCTCTGACTAGGACCTGTGGAAATGCCAGAATTTCCTTGGCATGTGACTAAAGAAGGGGTCAAAAGTCTTAGTATGCAGGAATATTAGAAAAGATTTGCTTCGTAAGACTTAAGAATCCACCATTTATATTCTCTAGCACCGTCCCTTCACCAAGGCAGCAAGGAATGTTGAACTTTCTACTGAATGCCTAACCTGCTCTAAGTAGGGTTAGGCACTGAGCTCTTGAAATGACACTGCCCAGACAACCATTGGTGGCGGATGGATTATCATGGACACCTTTGAAATTGGAAAAAGTAGCAAATTGTTCTTTACAGAATTTATTTACACACACACACGCACACAGCAGACAGATGTTTTTTATTTCGCTGCCTGCAGAGATTTGCCAGTATCACCATCTGAGTGTTCAGTCCACTGACTGAATGGCTATTAAGTCAGCATGGTATCCCTTGCTCCATTTCTCTGGGCTAAGGGACCTATTTTATACTTGAGCCCATGTTCACAGGATTCATTGGTCTTACCATGTTCTCCAACATCCAAGTCCTTCTGGACAGAAGGATGGAATGGCCTGTGGAATGGAGGAAAGGTGCAGGGACGGCAGCAGCTCGCGCACAGCTCTGGGGTTGGACGTACTATATATGGTGCTGATTTGATAGTGTGGAGTTGGTAACAGATGAAAATAATCTGCAAGTGAAGGAGTGGAAGTTAGATTTCCCTTTTACTATCAGTCACAATGACCTACCTGCAGACGTTGTGTCTTTCGTAACTGCAACTTTAGGCTCTGCTGGATAATACATTCTGATTCCTGCAGGGCAGGATGAGGAGCGCTTTAGCTAGAGGACACAATAAGAATTGCATTGACGGGAAGCTGAGACTACCACCGGTTACCTTTGGGCTTATGACACTGTACCAGTGAGCATTAAAAGAATGATCAGCTAGACCAGTCAGTTTTGAACACAAGGGGATAAGATTACTACTACAGACTGGGTATAGGGAAGGAACCCTAGGCCTAGGGAATATTCTGGGTCATCGTCTGGTGTTTCCATGGCTTGTGGTAATGGTAAATGGACAATTTAAACAGCCATAGCTTCATAAGGCAAGGCAGTGATAGGCCCAAGCCCCTTGGGAATAAATGCATGGGTTACCAAGGCTACCCTGAGCACTGGTCAGGGAGGAAGAGAAACTAAAATGGGAGGTGGAGGAGCGATATAAATATAACCTTACAGAACCAGCTGCAAATGGCGTAGACTAGAACTTGGTTTATTGAGAACTCTTTTTCCGTAGTTGCAAGTCACTCCATGAAGAATTGGGACTTGCATGTCTTAAGAAGAGGTAATGGCAGCCTTCTCCTATGAGATCTGTTGTAGCTTAAGAGAGTGCAAGTCACCTGAGTGCAGAAGGAGGGCGGGATTGTACTAAATCCAGTTCGTGTGCCTTCCAGGTCTTCTGGGTCCCACTGCCCACATGCCAGCAGCTTGCTCTTCTCCTTCTGTAGAGCAGCCTGGAGATCTCTCTGTCACAACCGTGGTGGCCTGCCTCTGCCTTTATCACTTCCGTCTGAGCCGCCTCTGAGGAGATGAGGGCCTGCTCATGCCCCCCTCCATCACTCCCAATGGGGCAAGAGCGTCAGTAGCTCCAGTGCCAGGGTGCCCCCTGAATGCAGAGGCGGTGGCTGCCGAGGAAGCTGCCCAGAGGGGCCATCCTGGAAACATGAAGGAGCTCACACCCTGGGGTGGCGAGGCTGCCTGAAGGGAGATGGGCGGTGGGAAGGAGACAAACAATTGCTTATCTTTCTTTCCTTCAACAGATGGTCTCAGATGCAGTGGTCCCAGCAGCCTTTCTATGTTGTGAAAGATGAATGTGAATTCAGCAGGTAACTGAGGCGGGAGGAGAGGTCCCTGCTGTTCCACATAGAGGATGGCAGTCTCTGTGGCATTATTAAGACTGGAAAAGCCATCTCATGATGGAGGAAGTGAAATTGAACTTTAATCTGAGGCCAAGACATTCTGTCGTGAGTCACGTATCTAAATCTCATTGTGCTTATCATCTGGTATCTCTGTTAACTGGTTAGTGGTGGTGATTGCTTGCAGTCTTGAGTAGGTTAGAGAGTTGAGTTTTCTAATTAAACATGACTTTAGTTGAGATGTTAATGTAAAAATATAACTTTTAGATAGTTCCATACAAATTTTGAAGCAGAATTGGTTATGGAAGCATATCCAAGGATATACAACTGTTTTCAAGTGGGTTCTGCTTTTACTTTTTAGAAAATCACTGTCTCAAAGCAATGGCATTGTTCAGATAGTCACAAAAAAGGGAACATGTGGTGTAACTAATTTCGGTTGGAAAGATATATAGAAACCTTATCGAAACATTAAAAAAAACCCAGTTTGGATCTTGATTAACATTTAGAAGAAGTAAGAAAAGTCATGGCACATCTGAGTATACTAAAACAGTTGGGGAGTTAGAAAACAGTAAGCAGCACTATAAAATGTTTTAGCCTCAGATTTTGCTATTTAAATTTTATGTGTAGTAGATTCATGGAAGTGGTGATGTTACTTCACATGTTTGGAGATGGGCAGTAAATTGCCAGGCTAAGTTTACACGAGCTTTTAAACATGTGATCTTCTGCGGACATGCTATGTAGTTAGCAGTACTTAGGTGAAGTCGTGTTTATAATAGTTGGTTTGGCCCTATTCTGTTGAACAGTAAGTTTGGTGAAATGGGAGACTTGTGGCTGATGTTTGTGGTATCATTGTGTTTCTGAATACACTAGACAACTAGAATCAATGTATGTTGAAGAAATCCATACTATGAGCTTTTCTCAGATTATATACAAATAGGAAATAATTCAAGCCTTTGAGAAAAGGTTTTAAAAATTGTTTATTTAAGGTTGAGTAAAGATCACGACTGAATGAATGGAATAAGGGATGTTATTTAAACATATCTCTGGATTGCTCTTTAATCCCATTGAAGACAGACTTTAAGGTAACAGAAATTTTCCCAGAAGAGGGTATTCTTTCTGTGCTTTTAGTTCTTATGTTGTCCATGTGTTGTTATTGGGCTTCCCTGAGTTTCTAGTGATTCCATAGTTATAATAATTATTTTCCAGTGCTTCTTGAAATCGTGATGTGTGCTATAAGGAGTAATAACAAAAAATCACCTCCAAAGTAATTTTTTTGTTTCATTTATCTTTAACCTGTGATTGTGGTCAGATTTAATAAGATTTACCTGTTTATTAAATATTAGATGTAAAATAGGATTGCATAAAGTATAAATAGTTTGGTCTCTGTTGGAGTACTTAGAGTTCAAGAGATACATGTGTAAGCAATACAATTTAGCTGAAACAATTATTTCTCTATTTCTAGAATATTTGCTTTAAAAGTGCCCAGGGACAATTTTCAGAAATGTATATATTTCTGAATTACCTATTTTGTAAACTGAAGTGCTATGACTGTGTTATGCAGAAGAAATGATACAATGGTATTAAATATGAATTCAAACGGTGTTGGGAACAATTGAGACAAAAATGGCGACCAACTTTGGGCTTGGTGATTAATGATGAAGTGAATTCACATCAGTCTGGGGTGGACTGTGTAGTATTTCCCAAATTTACTTAAGAGCAAGTGTTTCTTGGGTGGTGGAGGGAGGGTATGTGCACTTGAAAACACGTTTTCAGGTCATTTCTGAAGATCTTCTAATTGAGTAGGGTTGGGATGAAGTCCGCGAGTTTGTACTTCTAACACACACCCTGGGTGGATCTTTATTATTAAGCAGGTTTGGCAAACAGAGTCAGGCTGGTGGATAGTGTCTGTTGACTGCAGCTGGTGCACTCGAGCAGTACTTCTGCTATCTGAGGACTCTTTGCCATGTTAGTGGATACATTTTTAATGCTGATGGCGAGAAAATAGCTCTCGCCATATAATTGCATCGTTCCTTTTTCATCATAGCTGGTCAGTCTTTATTGTCGAAGATACGGCAGACATCGTGTGCTGATCACATGTAGCATTTGTGATTATTATTTGATATATCTTATCTAATTTTATCTCATTTCAGAGATGAGGAAACCAGCACTGAGCATTGTGACTTAACTAGGGTCCAGCTGAGTGGGGAGGGGAGGTACAATTTAAACCCAGGCAGTCCATCGCCAGAGTTAGTATTCTCAGCCCAAGTCAAGGTATATCGTATGCTTCAGTTCCCTCTTCCTCTGATAAGAGCCCGCAATTCCAAGATCCTCAACCCCAGCATCCCTGTAATAAGAAAGCAATTCTGGTAAGAATCAGTGTTGGCTGTGGGGGTTTTTGTAAGGCGACTGTCGCCATTCCCTGTCAACTGTGCCCCACAGCACTCAAGAAATGCTCGTAGTATAGAGACAGTTGCAAGAAGCCTGACGTGGTGCTGGGGTATCCCCCGTTCTTAGTTGTAAGTCTCCAAATAGCAGCTGAGAGTTCCACATAAAGCCACCACCCCACCACCACCCCGCAAAAGAATCCAATATCCAGCCTCCCACATCCGCGTTTTCTTGAAGCCCGACAGCGGAATCCTTCCTGTGTGTTTTTACTTACTGACAGACCTTTGGCAGGTTGAGGTGCCTGCATCCCAAGTGATAACTTTTACAGTGACATCTGCCTGTCAGAGCTGCAGAGTGGAGAGTTGAATCAGGGTGCTGATAATCTGAGGTGTTGGCTGTGGGGGAGGGTGAGAGCTGCAGAGTTTAGGTTACCCTTGGAGTCCTCACAATGGTAACTACTGAAGGTTTCTCTTCTCCCCCTCGTACCCAGCCTTCATGTTTTAAAGCAGCATCCTGTATCAACTTGTGGAATCACTGTGTTGTACACCTGAAACTAATGTAATATTGTGTGTTAACGATACTAAAAAAAAAAAAGCAGATTGATTCACCTTAGTTATGAGAATCTGTTCACTCATTCCAGAAAGAAGCATCCAGAGAGAAAAAGAGAAAATAAGCGGTAGTTTCAGTAAGATACTTGGCTTATGTGAATCACTGCATTTTTCATCTAAAATTTCCCATCAAGTATCCCAGGCATGTTTTAGTGCGGTTTCTCAGAGTACCCCTATAAAGCTTTGCTCTAATCCAGTTTGAAACAAAAGAAAAACAATGGCTAGCACTTATAATACACTTTAAGGACATAATTTTTCAATGCAGCCTCCCCTTCATTCATACTTGGTGAGAACTTGTTCTTGGTTGTTCTCTTCATGACTGAAAAGATCTTATCTTTGAGATGGCATGCTGAATACAATTGACAGTGACTACATTGGATAGTAATTCTGACCCAATCTTTTGTCTCCAAGGAGAGAAGACTTTGGGATAGTCCTTCAGACTTTTTAGACAAAGGGGAAATTGAAAGCCAAATTAAAAAGAAAAAAAAAAAGAATTTCACTTTTGTGTGATTTAAAATGACTGTATGTTTTTATTTTTATTTATTTTTATTTTAAAAAATATTTTATATATTTATTAGAGAGAGAGCGCGCACAAGCAAGGGGAGCAGCAGGCAGAGGGAGAGGAAGAAGCAGACTCCCCGCTGAGCAGGGAGCCCATTGTGGGACTTGATCCCAGAACCCTGGGATCATGACCTGAGCTGAAGGCAGATGCTTAACCAACAGCCACCCAGGTGCCCTAAAATGACTGTATGTTTTTAAGTTCATGACTTCTTTTCCTCTGTTACCTCGAGTCCATTTGATTCAGTGAGAGTCGCCTTTTCTAAGTGGAATTCAGTCAGAATAGTGTAATATTTGTGGTTGGAATCAGCGTTTCTGTTTAGGTGGAACTAGAGGATGGTCTCAAATTCCTCTTGGCATTTGCCTTCTTGTCGTTTTCAGCAAAAGGCATTCTTACATTGCTGTGTCTATGGAAAGAAATTCAGGACTATTTTCAGTACCTCATTGGCTACGTGAAGTCAGGATAATCACAGATACCATCTGTGTAGGAAGAGCTTGTGGATCCAGAGGTGAGGTTTTACGGTAGTTTAGAGTTTATATTTGAAGAGTATGTGAGAGATGATGTACTGTATGCCGTTTCAGGGATTAGGAAATAGCCCAAGTATAAAAGTTTAAGGATTGTTTAGGCATTTTCTTGTAGGGGGGAAAAACTATTTTAAGGTCTTTTAGTTGTTTTACTGTTTTCTTTGGTCAGCAAATGGCCTTTTAGTAAAACAAGACAAGAACTATTAAGCATTGCATAGGAGTCCCACACTTTTCTAGAATTTATGCAGGCAGCTGTGAAGGAGTGAGGTCAGCATGCTTGGATTGTTGGGCTGGCCCCTGCCACTTACAATCTGTGTGACCTCAGGCCAGTCCTCAGCTATAAAATGGAACTATCATATCATGAACACGATTTGCTTCCTAACTGGGCTGTGTTGAGGATCAAGAGAAGCTGTCTTTTTAAACTATAAAGCAATCACCTAAAATTAATTGGTGGTATCTTTACTCTTGTTTTTTTGGTGCATCAAAATATATTTGGTATCTCAAGCCTGTATCCTTGAGGAACTTCTAATTTGTATGAATAGCATTTTATATAAAACAAACGTTTATAGAGTAGTGGAAAATAGGATATAACCAAACGCAGTTCTTTAGCAGTTTCTGTGTTTTATAAGGAGATCAGGAAAAGGAGAGGTGCATGTAGGTAGATAGTCAGAGGAGGCTTGCAGGAGAGCCGGGGGATTGAGATGGATAGGGCAGAGAGTGTGGATAGGGCAAAGAGTGAGCCGTGATGGTAGGAAGAAAGGAAGGTGGTAAGCTGATCAACCTGATTTCATTCAAGTGCCATGGGATTGACAATTGTCTGCCTTCATATATTATCCAGAGCCCTACCTAGTGGATCGCCTTGGCATCTGGGACTCACCTTATTACTTTGCACATAATAGTTCCTCTTCATGGAATTCCTTCCCCCATCTCCTTCACCCTCCAATCCAGTATCCTGTATTCTCCTAACTGATGAAGTATCATCACCCTGGTGCCCCGTTGCACAGTTAAGCCTGCTATCCTCTGCCTTCCTACAGTGCCTTCTGGAGGACTCCATTACCTATGACACTTAGCATTAGCTACTGTTAGATATGGTGCCATGTGGTTTAAATGTATCATTTCATTTTGTCATTTTAACAGCTTCATAAGTTAGGTAGTGCTATTATTATCCCTATTTTATAAATAATAAAAATCCTTGAGACTCTGGAAATTCAAATATTTTGTCCAAGGACCTCAAGCTAACATTAAGTACTGGGTCTTGAATTAAGCCTATGTACCCAGTGATGAAGAATGGGGAGATAATTTTTTTTTAAAGTAGGCTCCACACCCAGTGTGGAGCCCAACATGGGGCTTGAACTCATGACCTTGAGATGAAGAGCTGAGCTGGGATCAGGAGTTGGATGCTTAACGGACTGAGCCACCCAGGTGCCCCTGGAAGATATTTTTTAAATCTTGATTTTAAGAAGTTTTTGCATATAAATATAGAGGAAAAATGAACCAAAAATGGTTTGTAAACTTTCCCTATTTTTTTCCCTCCTGGATTTTGCTGATAAAATGAACTTCATGATTAAATAAATAGAGATAAATGATACATTGAAATGATTAAGAGTTACTTACAACTGACTTGGACTTGGGTTTTCTTTTTTCCTTTTTTTTTTTTTTTTTAAGATTTTATTTATATTATTTGACAGAGAGAGACAGCCAGAGAGAGAGGGAACACAAGCAGGGGGAGTGAGAGAGGAAGAAGCAGGCTCCCAGTGGGGCAGGGAGCCCGATGCGGGGCTCGATCCCAGGACCCTGGGATTACGCCCTGGGCTGAAGGCAGACACTTAACAACTGAGCCACCCAGGCGCCCCTGACTTGGGTTTTCAAGTGTTTTCTCTTCTCACTATGTGAAATTTTATACTATGTAAGTCCAAAGAACTCTTTATTCTGGTTATAGGATTCTGTTAATTCATACTTTACAAATGAATTAATATATACCAAGGCAGATTAATTGTTTAAAAGTGATTCTGTTTATTTCTGGCTGGGAGGAATCCTTTTCCTGGGGGCAAGGAATGTTTTGTATCTGGTCGTAGTGTAGTAGTTGCCTACTGTAATTGTGTTGAGAGACAGGTGCTATCGACATCACCTTTACTGGATGTTTGACTTTCTGCCTGGTCCAGGCCTTTGGTTCTGGCTGAACCTCTAGTATTTGTGTTGAGGTTGGTCTGGCTTAGAACTGTGACAGAAAGACAGTTCCCCTTGGCAGCAGGGCTTGTAAGAGGCCTGGTGGGCTCCAGGACCTAGGTGAGCTGTGTCACTCTGGGAAACTCCTCAGTATTGTGTGTGTGTGTGTGTGTGTGTGTGTGTGTGTGTTATAGAGGTCTTTGTCATCCCAGGAGATCAGCCCTCTAGCCTAAAATTATCTTTGTCCAAGGAGGTCAGTGAAGAGAGAGATGAGTGAGGTAAAAATAAAAGACTTTGTGATAAATGTAGCAATTTGAGCTGAACTTTGAGGGATGGTAGGATTTAATTAGATGTGTTGCACGGAGCATATGAGCATAGACCTAGAACTGACACCATATTGACGGTCTTAGTGGAAGTTTTGATAGGATTAGAGCAAAATGTTCATGGGGTCATAAAATTCACTTCTTTTTTTTTTTTTTTTTTAAGATCTGTTTATTTTAGAGAGAGAGAGAGAAAGAGAGAGCTGGGAGAGGAGCAAACAGAGAGAGGTAGAGACTCTTAAACAGACTTTGCACCAAGCATGGAGCCTGATGTGGGGCTCGATCTCATGACCCTGAGATATGAGCTGAGCTGAAGTCAAGAGTTGGATGTTTAACAACTGAGCCACCCAGGCGGTCTCAAAAATTCATTTCTGTTGCAACTAGGTTGTATGGAGAAACAGGTACTTGTAAAATTGATCTGGATTGTCTAGTTTGGCTCATTTACTCATTGCTTAAGAGGGGCAAAAACTCTTAAGCTAATCTAGATTAAAAGTAGTTTTTGAGTCTATAATTTAAGTCTCCTCGGGTAATAAGACTTCTCTTTAGGACACATTGCCCATCAATCAGATCTTTTACCCTTTTTCCAAGCACTTTTCCAAAATGGTACAAGATCTGTGAGATGTACAGGGTAGCAGGGCAGAGTTCTTGACCTTGTGTCCATTGTCTGCTGCCTTTGTCTCTGGGGCAACATCTCTGCTTCCCTGGTTGCTTAGCGTCCTAACAACCTCCAGCCCTCATGCTTTTGACTGATGAACTCAATGGTCCATTCGTTTTTGTTTTTCTTCCTGAGTACTCCGTGGCTAACTCCAGACTTCTGCTTGGCTCTTGCTGGACCATGAAACTCTTGGAGGTCTGGCCGAAACATCCATTTGGTTATGTCCCAAGCAGTCTACCCTGCAGACCTTTTTCCATAGCCACCTCAGTTTATGGCAGTGATCTTCATCTGAGAAGTTTCTTGGCCAGATTCTTAGCTTACCTGGGTTTGGTCTACCCCACACAATAATCTCATGTGTCCAGGAAAGCTAAACCTCTGTGACTCCCCTGCCTGCCTGTAAACTGTAGTTTACTGGGATAGGGCTGCAGCCCAGGAGGAGTATCCTAGACTCCCAAGTGGAGCAATGAGCTTGTGGTCAGAGTGGGCCTGTGATGAGTTAAGCGGAACTGACATGTGTCTTCTCCTCTGGGTTTCCTACCTCTCTCCTCTTTTGTTCCCACAGTTCTTCCAATAGGCAGAATTCCTCCTTCCTTTTCCTCTCAGATCTACCTCATATAGGATTCTGTGGTTTAGCTTAGCAAAGATGGTGAAGGAAAGATAAAGGGTTTTATGAAATCTTCTCTCAAGATTATAATTTAATTTACAAAACTCCTGTCTTGTTACAAAATCTTATTATCTGAATGTTAGAATATTTCTTCTGTCGTGATCCTGGCATTAGTAGTTCTTCTATGATAAATCTTTATCTATCCAGGTTGGAAGTTTGAGGCAGATATGGGAAAAGCTCATGTGCTCAAAAAGTCAAAAGGTAAAAAAAAAAACAACTTTAATGCCAAAGAGTATGTTTGCTGGAAATGGTAAAAAGTGACTCAGAAAATTGACTTAGGCCCTTTAAACTAGATTTTCCAAACTGAATACTGTAGGTTAGTTAATAGCATACTTAAAATGATTCCTTCCAATGCATGGCTAATAGGATAATGGCCTCTTGGAAAGTCATAACAAATATTAGCTTATTAAAGCTTCTGAAAAGTCCTGTATTAAAAAAATATCTTAAGGTGAAGGGGATTAAGAGTATACTTATTGTGATGAGCACTGAGTAATGTATAGAATTGTTGAATCACTATATTGTACACCTAAAACTAATACAATACTACATATTAATTATACTGTAATTAAAATAAATAATTAAAAAAAGAGAAAAGCATCTTAAATTTTGACTATGAGGCTTAAAAAATGTTAACTACCTACCAGTTCTTAGTGGAAAACAGTTTTTAGCCACAGCTGACCTAAATACAGGGCAGGATCCATAGTCATGCCAGTTAGAGCCTAAAACCAAAGAGAAATCAGAGATTTGAATGGCTATTCATATAACTTGCTTTTATAATTACTTTTTTTTTTTTTTTTTTGCCAAGGACCATTACTGAGAGAGCTGCTAATGAAGGTATTTTTCAAGGTAAATATTTGGGTCAAACCTGTTCACCTAGTATTTACTTGGAACTGAATTCCAGGTAGAAATCATTTTCTTTGAGCTTTTTTTTTTGGTAAAGTAATTTATATGGTGTGGAAACTATTTTGTAACACATATGCCTAAGCAGTGAGTCTTTTGTTAGATCCAATTAGTTTTCTCTTCTGATTCAATGTGAGGCTCTGAAATGTTGTTTCACTTGGCTGTAGGCAAACAGATTCACTTGGGACCTCGTCTACGTCAGCTTTCTGCAGACAAAGAGCATAATATAAATAACATTTATGTTTACAAAGTTCTATAATTCATGATAGAAATGGCCAGGATATGCAGTTGTCTGATGTAATATACCAACTAATAGTACTTATTTAAGTGTTTTCTATAATCTACAAAACGAAGATATAAACATGTACCTGCTAAAGGAATAGGTTGATACTTAAAATTCTAGAATTAAAGATGCACAGAATTTTGGAGCTGCAAGAAAGCAAGCCAGTTTCTCTCTATATTGAGAGAGAAATATATATATATATATATATATTTATATATATATTTATTGATATATATATTTATTTATATATATCTCTATATATTGAGGCAGATATATGAGACTCAGAGAAGTTAAATAACAATTTTAAAGTTCTATAGTGAGCACTAAAATATATTACCTTTGTTGGTAAACTTGAATGATGATTTAACATTTAGGTAATTTTATTTTCAGATAAAATATTGCACTTAAATTTAAGGAATTGGATTCATTTTGAGTTTTTTTTTTTTTAAGATTTTATTTATTTGAGAGAGAGAGAGAGAATGAGCAGAGGGGGGAGAGAGAAGCTCAGTGCTCCCCACTGAGCAGGGAGCCTGATGTGGGGCTCGATCCCAGACCCTGGGATCATGACCAGAGCCGAAGGCAGACACTTAACTGACTGAGCCACCCAGGCATCCCTCCTTTTAAGATCTTAATACCAAATGCACATTATAGATATTAAATCTCCCATTGTCTTTATATATTTTATTTCCTGCAAGGAAGTGTATTTGCAAAAGTTTATAAATATGTGAAGAAACAGCCTTGAATTTTAATTTATTTTGAAAATGAGACTATTTTGTTGATGGTAAATGAAAGATGCGACTTTGTCGTAGAAGATTTTTGTTCCCTAATTAGAATGGTTTGTATTCATGAACCACAATGGAACGAATTTATAATGTAGTTATAAGTCAGATTTATGCTGTTGTTCCCAACAGTTGAATGGGTTTTAAATAGAAAAGTCACAAACTAATTATATTGTTCTGATGGGGTTAGGAGAATTACTATGGGGAGTAGTGTGAAAAGTGGGAAAGCAGTGGGGAATAAGTGGAGGTTCTGGAAAAAGCTAGCTTTTAACCAAAAATGTCCTGGGAATGAATAAATTTGTTATATTTTGTCCTAAACTTTTATTCTTCATTTTGAAATTTCCATATCCTAACACATAATAGCAGCTGAAAAGTTACATATAGAATGAATGAAAAAAATGAATGAATAAAAATAGAACTAGAAAATTGTAGCCAATAGTAGTGTAATAGAAGATTTTCCATACAATTAAGACACTCAGTTTCCCTACAGTACATTTATCTGATGTTTTCATTGTCCAGATACAGTGGCAAATCATATATATTGGAATGCACTGCAAGTCAACAGATATTTTCCCAAACAATACATTTTTTCCACTTTTATAACTTTTTTAAATATTTAAAAAAATGTTCCAGTATAATTAACATACAGTGTTACATTAGTTTCAGATGTGCAATATAGTGATTCAGCAATTCTATACATTCCTCAGTGCTCATCACGATAAATGTATTCTTAATCCCCTTCACCTGTTGCACCCATCACCCCACCCATCAGTGGTAACCATCAGTGCCCACTCTCTGGTAACCATCAGTTTGTTCTTCATAATTAAGAATCTGTTTTTTGGTTTGTCTCTTTTTTTCTTTGTTCATTTATTTTGTTTCTTAAATTCTACATATGAGTGAAATCATAGGGTGTTTGTCTTTCTCTAACTGGCTTATTTCACTTAGCATTATACCCCCAGATCCAAACATGTTGCAAATGGCAAGATTTCATTCTTTTTTATGGCTGAGTAATATTCCATTGAATATGTGCATGTGTGCAGCTCACACACACACACACACACACACTACATCTTTATCCATTCATCTGTCAGTGGACACCTGGGTTGCTTCCACTAATTTGACTATTGTAAATAATGCTGTAATAAACATAGAGGTGTATATATCTTTTCAAATTAGTATTTCTGTATTCTTTGGGTAAATACCCAAAAGTGGAATTACTGGATCATATGGTAGTTCTATTTTTAATTTTTTGAGGAGCCTCCATACTGTTTTCCACAGTGGCTGCGCCTTTTCTTTGATTAAATCAGTTTCTTTGATTTACTTTCCTTTGATTTACATTCTTTGATGGTTGAAACTTTATAAATGCATTTGACCACTGATTTTTGTTTTGTTCATTTTACTTTTCACATTTTAATCATGTTTTAGAGTAGCAATGTGCATAGGCTTATGAGAAGAGTCTAATAAATGCTTGTTGCTTGAGTGTTGTATGTAGGTAGAACATTGTATAAAACTGTCCTTGCTAAACACTTCCTGGTTTCTCCTTCACACCATTATAATTAAAACCCCCCCCCAAGTTTGTATGTAATGAGGTTACTATTACTCTGTGAAATGTGCAGCCCGTCAGTTCTTTCATAATGTATAAGCTTCAAATGGTATCGCTTTCAGGTCTCTAAGGATCATGCTAACTGTAAGTCAGAGTGTAGACAACATAGGCCCAGTACAGCTGTTTTCTTCTCTAGTCCTAAATATTCTCGACTGCCTTCTTCCATTCGTGTATGTCCCCTCCCTTTCGTGTACACACCGTACAGTTCCTCCCCGCCAACTTGTGGAAAAGGGAAACAGTATTTTGCATGAATAATTTTATCCTTCTCTCTCTAAAACGAATTTGTTTTACTCTCCAGAGGCCTGGCCACAAATCTGAAGGACTCAAGAATGCCAGTGGAAATGAGCTTTTGCATAAAGTTAAATACCCATCTGGTCTTTGCCAATATCCAAGATTTGAGGCTAAAGTACAGCTTAACGTTTACCCATAAAGACAGGGAGAGACTCAGGTAGCTGTTGTTTATTTTACTCTGGAAGGTGAATTCTTGGAGTATGTGTGTCAGTGCCACCTCTCAGTTATTTTGCAATTGTTTAAAACCGCAGAGGAACAGGTGAATTTATAGCTTTTTTGACCCCGAAACAGATTGGCAATGGACTAAGATCCAAATGGCACAGTCCTTTCTGTCTTCTGTGTTTTAAAATAAAACTCTCAAGGAATAAGGGGAGAGAATTATGTAGGCTCTTGCTGTCTCTTGACTCTCACATATGTAGCGTGTTGAGCCATGTTCCCTTGTCATTCTGCATGTTGGCATTTGTTTGCTTCCAAGTCAGTCTAAGTATTTTTGCTGTTTTGTGTTAAAGAACTGCTACAATTTGTTCAACAGTTGTTGGGCACATACTGTCTTTAATGAGTACCATATTAACTTGATTATACGCAGAATGCTAAGCAGCACATGGAAATTTGAAAAACCTGTTAACTTACAATACTATACGTACGTATATAACCAAATACTGCCAATAGTTGAATAAGTCATTTTGTTCCTCTCTCTTGGAGTAGTGTCTAGTTCCATGATTAGAAAATCAGTACAAGAGGAGAAGGTATAAATTTGGTGTGTGAATGGGAACTGGTAGTAAATTGTGTTGTTTATTGCCCCGAAGTCAGGAATACAGCAAGATTGGGATGTAAACGTACATCAAACACTTCCTCACGGAGACAAATCCAATTTGATTTGTATTTTAGATGTGACGTACACCCAAATGAAAAAGCCTATTCTCAAAATATACGTAATACACTTCATACCTAAATCTCTTCTATAAACACGAGACCTAAACCGTGTTTCTTGAAGCTGTTGATTACAAGTAAAGCCGGAGAAGAAATATGCCAAGTACGCAGTCCTGCTGGGGTGCATTGTGTCCTTTTCACCCTTGTGTGGTGAGTGGCTACCTCAGTGCTAGGCACATAATAGGGTAGCTAATTGATGCTAATTGAATTAGTTTGGCATGAGTCTTTAAAGCAGGGATCAAATTATATATATTAGTATATAAAATTATATTTCTTTTATAAATTGTATATAAATTAAATTTTATATACTTTATATATTTTTATAAGCTTTACCTATTTATATATAAAGCAGGGATCAAATATCTCATGTATAATATGTAATTTATATATGTGAAATCCTTTTAGAGTGCATAACAATGTTAGGAAGATTGGGTAGATTATGGTTACAAGGAAAAATCAGATAGTTATAGGATTTTCTGTGAAATGAGAGAAAGGTAGCATAATAAAGATGATTGAATACTTATTAAGGTTCTCAAAATTCTCAAATGTTAATTTTCAGACTCAATGAGTATATTTAGGTATGATAATGCTAACTTTCACATAACAAGGATATCTCAAAATGTGTAGTGCTTAACTTTTAGAAGAGATGTAAGTTTTTCTTACTCACGTAAAGTCCAGAACAGGCTTTCTGACCAGTGGCTGCCTTTTTGACTAATGTTTCAAGGACCCATGCTAATCTCATTTTATTACTCCATCATTTTCCATGTATGGCTTCCATGGTGCTTCCATGCACCAAGCCAGCGGAAGGGAAAGAGCAGGGAAATTATTGCACATTGGAGGATCTCATGGGTCAGGCCCAGAGGTGCTGCACATACGTTTGTTCACATCCCATTGGTTAGAACTCATGCATAGGTCCTCACCTAACTGCAGGGGATGAAGAATACCCTAGCTAGATCATGCTAGACTACAGGTAATAGGAATACCTGCAAGCCTGTGTTCTTAAATCACTGTTTCTTTTCATTTGTGAATAAAATGACTCCAATATGATACTTGTACTCCATTCCAGGCTGATTATTAAGAGAATTGATGGCTTTTTTAAAACATCAAGCTTTTACTGAATGTTGGAGTGCAAAATTCCTAAATTCAAGAACTGCTAAGCTTCGATACCTTGGTCATGACAACCTTCTCCAGTGCCAAGAGGGAACCTTTGAATCCAAATATTTTTTCTGTGTAAAAGGCCCACCCACAATAACATTCATTTGCAGAAGGAAATGATTTATTGCTCCTTGTGAATGAGTGCCAAAAAAAGTTTTCAACTGAAACATGGTGCCAGTGTTTCCATATAAACACAATTTTACCATATTCAGAGATGTGAAAATTTATTTTTTTCATCAAATTTTATAGGTTTTGAGATGTAAAGGGTCCTCGTAAAGTCCTCGTGCAGTTTGAAATCATGAAAATATTTGATTTTTAAAGTTCAAAAATTTATGTTGTAGAAATGATAGAAATACTATCTAGAGAACATTTAAAGCTTTTTTTTCTTCTAGTTTACATGTTCATAACCCCAATATTCACTTGCTGGAGGATATTGTATTATCTTCTCATTCATTAAACATTTATTGGGCACCAACTGTGTGCTGCGTGAAGTACACACACTTAGTCTCTAGTCCTCGAGAATTTAAAGTCAATTAGGGGAAAGAAGCTCTTTATCTATGAACTCTAACAGATAATCCAGTCTGTTATAGAGGAAATGGTGAAGGAGGAAGAAACTAATGTTTTTGAGGAGAGTTTGTAAAGTTTTCATAGAGAAGGTGTCGTCTTGGCTTTGGGTAATCAATTGGTATTTGCTTAGAATAGAAAGGAGTTAGAGTATTCAAGGCAAAGAACAGCATGGGCAAAATGATGAAAGTTTTGAAAAATCATGACATGATTAGGACCCTAGAATAGGTTCTGAAATGTTAGAAATGGGGCAATTTGGGGAGGAATTCTAAGGTGTAGGACTTTCCCAGTATATTGGGCTGGTATTACAGATCGTACTGAGGCTTTCGTTTTTTCCTGTGGTATTGGGTCGGTATTTTAATTTGGGCAATAATATAATCAGATCTCTATTTTAGGAAGATAATATAATCAGATCTCTATTATTTTGGGCAATAATAGAATCAGATCCCTGTTAGCTCTGCGAATGATGTGTTAACGTTAAAAAGACCAGAGGCAGTAGAGAGAGGATGAGGGCAGACACTGGGAGTGGAGAGCTTAACGTGGTCAGGTGGAATTGCCAAAACCTTGTCAACAGTTAGTTGACAAACAGTTAGCTTTTGGTTGGTCATGAGAAGTTGAAAAGATAATGATAAGTAAAATTGGGTTGCCTATTTAACCCAGACTTTAATAAACTTATTTTAAGTGCAGTTTATAGACTTTGCATCATATATCACATCCAGGGAAACAAAAATATATAAGAAGTTGAGGATGACTTTTATTGCTTCTTATCAGGACAATATCTGATGATTTACTCAAAGGCTTCCTCCCTTGCTTCATCTCACATAAGGATATTAAACACTGTTCTAATTTTATTAATGATTTGTTAATTACATAAATATTTAGGGAGCACCTCCATGGGCTCAGAGATGATCTAGATTGTGAAGATAAACTATAAAACTCCTGCCTGCATAGGGTTTAACACTGTCTTAAGGGGGACAGATAATATATCAAATAAACAAGAAAATCTGTACGATGGCATGTGATCATAATAGCTAACGATAAAATAAAGCAGGGGAGAGGGCATGGTAATAGTTGAAGGGTCTCTTATTTCCCCAAGTGGTCAAGGAGGGCCATTCAGAGAAGGTGGTGTGAGGAAACAAGCTATCTGGATTCCTAGGGGAAGGATTTCCAAGTAGAGGGAGCAGCCGGTGCCAAGACTGAGCTAAACACCCAGCAGGCTTACATGTGGGAAACACCGGGCATGGCAGTGTGGCTGCAGGAGTCTGACAAGGGGAAGGAGATGAGGTCTGAGAGGGAGGCAGAGGCCAGATCTCTGGAAACTGTCGGCTCTTGGTGGGATTTTGGCATTTTCTCAGAATTAAACAGAATGGAGACTTTTGAGTAGAGATGTGACATCATCTGCCTCAAGTTTTAAAGGGATAGTGCATTGGCTGTTGTGTTGACAGTAGAGTGTAGTGGGCCAAGGTGGGAGTCAGTGAGGAGATATCTTGACAGCCCAGTTCGGAGAGCAAGCAGTGGCTTAGACTGGGAGTGGGGGAGGAGGAGGTGAGAAGTCACATTCAGAACATGCATCCTGACAGGTTGTGTATGTGGGATGAGAGAGAGGAGTCAAGAGGGACACCAGGGTTTTTGGCCTTTCAACTGGAAGAATGGAGTTTGCGATATCAAAATGAGGAAAGCAGGAATTAGTTTCAGAGATCTCTAAGTTGCTTTGTCTGTATGCAATGCATGCAGGTGGAAATGCCAAGAGGGGGCAGTTGCCAAGCATAGAGTACCCGGAAGTCTGCAGGTCAGGATAGAAGTATGGGTAGAATATGTGTGATTGTATCTGGAGGAAAAAAATAGAGTTAATTAAAACTGTTGCAAATAACTCAAATAGCATCTGTTCATAAATATTTAAAAAGATTATAGCATTCAAAATGAATATGTTATGTCATGAAAAAATATATTGTTTTTTATAAAAATATATTTCTCAGTGACCTTTTCCTATTTTATTCATATTATCTTAAAGTTATTTGTTAACATATTTTCACTTCTATAAATCCAGAATTGGTAAAGGAGAACTTAAGAGATGGTTTATCTTTAATTTGGGTTCAGAAAGTAAGCTTTCTGAAATCCACAGCATGTTACTGCCATCCGTAAACATTATGCTTACTAATTGTTTACCTATGTCCTTATTCTGCTTTCCAATAATAAGAGTTTTGACAGGATCACATAGTGAGTGCCAAAGAGCAGAATTGCTTAGTTGTTAAGAGTGTGGGATCTGGAACACATTTTGGCTCTGTGCTTTATTAGCTGGCTGAATTTGGGCAAATTACTTACTATCCCTCTGCCTTGTTTTCCTTATTAGTAAACTAGAGAGAATACAAGTAAAGGATTATTGTGAGGATTAAAGATGTGAATACATGCAAAGTCTTTGGTGTGGGGCATATAGTAAGTGCATTAATGTTAACTGTAATCACCTGCTATTATATGATTACTATATGTCAAAATTTATACTGGGAATTTTCCATATATTGTATAATTTTAAACAGTGTTTTCTGCACGGAGTATATTTACTGAACAAAATAATAGCATTAATGGGAAATTTTATAAAAATTCGTGTGAACTCTACTACCTCCGATTAATGAGGTGTCTTCATTTCTGTTTTACTTCCTTTCAGATCTGTCACCTTGCATACTTACTGTATCCTTTTGTCAGTTTTCCATGTTGTAACATATGGTCATAATGATAAATTTTAATGTAACAAAATTACTTGGTTATACTTCTATTGATGGATAGTTTGACTATTATAGTTATAAATACTGTTATTAAATAATTTGAATTTCGCACATTTTCTAGCAAATAATTCTCCTTTATTTGACTGACTTCACTTAATTTTATGTATTTCCTGAAGTTATATTCCTAAAAATGGAATTACTAGGAAAAGGAATATATGCTTTCTTGCTCTAGAAACCTATTGCTAAATTTCTTTCAAAACTGTGTGTCATATCCTATAGATGCATAGTCAATATTGCTAATATTTTTTTATTTTGCTAATTGGTGGTTATTGGTAGTATTGGCAAAGCGGCTTTGGCAATATTATTTTTCATTTTGTTAATTTGAGGGGACATTGTAATAAAGAACATGGGTGCTGCAACTAGGCCCTATAGGTTCAAATCCCAGAATCACACCTGACTAGATATGTGAACTTGGGAAAGGTACTTATCTATTCTAAGCATCGATTTACTGGTCTGTAAAGTGTGAATAATGCCTGCTTAATGTGCTTCTTGTAAAGACTAAGTTAGATAATATGTATAAAAAGAGCGTTTTATAAGGTTATTAGTATTATAACGAATTTTCTTCTTGTAGTACTTTTGGCTACTGGCGTGATCAGTTAATGTTAAACTGTTAAACTGTTAAAATGTTACATTATGTTTAAGTTTTAGTGTTTGTTTACATTTGTGTGTGTGTGTGTGTGTGTGTGTGTGTGTATTGTCTTTTCGGAGGCCTTGGCCTATTTTATCCTAAACCATTAGTATGCTTTTCATAGAATATAGTATATATGTTGACATTTTGTCTGTTCTTTTGGCATTGTAGTTTCTTTGGGGTACTGGTTTTCCTTTCTTTTACTTATATTTTATTTAAAAAGTAAATGTATCTTCTCAACTCCTTCTCATATATCTGATAAACAGATCTAGTTGATGATAGTATTGATAACATTTGAACTGTTGAATATGACTCTTGCTTCTGGTAGGAATTTGGTATAAAATATGCAATATGGATCTAAATTGATATTCCTAAGTTTTTGGCCGTTATTCTTTGCTTTGCCATTGTTTTTCCGTAGCTCAAGCTATTTTCTGTGGCGATAAGAAAAGATGGTATGAAATGTCTCTCAATAAAAATCTAGCTCTTGATTTACAATACGGTCTACCTCTTAAAAAGCAAATGTGTGGAAGTTACAGTCATGTAACTTAGAAGGCCCTATTATCGAGGAAAACAAAGTGGTTCGGGCTCGTTCTGTTCTTAACGTCTTCAGTTGGAAAAGAAAAGTGCAAGTAATTTTCTTTCTCCATGTGTGTGTCTGCGTAGCGATTACACCCATAAAGGCTTTTGCGAATTCCTGGCTGATACGGAAGACAACAGTGTAATTTTGAGAAGAATGTACCACAAAATCCCTAGAAAATGTGTTTTCAGGTACTGGACTTTTCAAATATCATGTGTCACTTTTCTTTCACAGTTTCAGGAATTTCCTCTTTTCATTCTTTGATTGGTTCAGATTCTGGCTCCACTTTTCTTCCGTTTGTGACCTTTGTGATATGAACTTCAAGGCCTCAGTTTCTGTTCTTGGTCTGCAACATGGGAATACTAAAGTCTCCCTTGTAGGCAGGGCTGAGAGTGGACCATAAACTTTTGTTGCATTCAGCTGGTGTTCATACTGATTGATCAGTGCCTAATTGGTTGCTATTATTTGAAAAATTTCTCTGCTTTCTAGGGTTCCTGTGAGGATGAGAGATTGTGTCTGCTGTGTCCTCCAGGTTCAGGGGGATGGTGACGGGAGATAGATAGCCCTCAAGAGAAGCTATCAGAATCCTACAGAAAAACTTCTCTGATGGAGCCACCCTTTTCCCTCTTCCACTCTTCCAACCCCTTCCATGGGGGAGCTTCTCATACTGACGGAATGTGTTATATGCCCCAAATACACTGAGATGCAAAAGACTAGAAGCCATAATTCTAGGTAGGTGGTTTTTAACTCTTCTTAGGATCACCTGAGGAACTTTAAAAAAAAGTCAGAAACTGAAGTGGGTCACAGGTATTAGCTTTTTCAAAAGCCCTGCTGATGATTCTATTGTTAACTTGGGTTTGAAGACAAATACTCAGGATTATTTTTCTATAATAAAAGCAGTACTGTTCTTTGTATTCTAACTCTTTTTATGTATTAGGACTTTTATATGAGTATCCCTGTGGTCAATTCATTATAGTACCTTTGTCTTTTTATTTATAGTCTTAATAGTTTAGGTTAACCTTGTAGGTCTCCTTATTTATTCAGCAAATAATAATATCTAATATTTACATACTGCCGACCTGTGCCAGGCACAACTAAAAGTACTTTATATATTTAACTCATTTAATTCCCATGACAACTACATAAGATAGGTACTGTTATCACCCTCATTTTACACACGAGGAGCTGGAGGCATAAAGATGCTAAATATTTTTCCCAAGTTTTACAGCTAGTTAGAGGGAGAGCTGGATTTCCCTGATCGAGTCTAAGCTTTTAGCTTCGAGGCTACACTTCTCTGTAGCTGAATACTTGCTATGTACCAGAGACATTCTATGTTCTAGGTGCTGATTAAAGCAGTGAACAGAACAGATAGAAATCCTGTTCTTGGTAGAACATACAGTCTAGTGGAAATTTGTAAGTGTGTTACTGATTTTAGTCAAGATCTTGTTTTAGCAAATGCTTTGCCGCTAAGCTGTTTCCCTCATCTTATATAATTACGGTAATTGTATAGTTGTTGAAATAATTAAAATACATAGCTGGAATACATAGTATAATTGAAAATACATAGTATCCTTACTTCAAGAAATGTTTTATTAATCTTTTTTTTTTTAAAGATTTTATTTATTTATGTGACAGAGAGACAGCCAGCGAGAGAGGGAACACAGCAGGGGGAGTGGGAGAGGAAGAAGCAGGCTCATAGCGGAGGAGCCTGATGTGGGACTCGATCCAGGAACGCCGGGATCACGCCCTGAGCCGAAGGCAGACGCTTAACGACTGCACTACCCAGGCGCCCCAAGAAATGTTTTATTAATCTTGACTGATTTTTTGGTGGGGGGAGATGAATAAGTGGATATTTATAAAAAAAAATCCCATGCCCATTCTCTAGACTGTTTAATTTTTTTCTAGTTTTTTCCTATCGAGTTAGCCTTGAGCTAGAGGGTAAAATTTTATACTTTTGAACTTGCTGAGTTCTCTCAGAGTAAAGGACCTTAGTGTATTTTTGCCTCTTTTTTCCCTCGCTAGAAAATCTCAAGAATCCAGACCTTTATCAACACTCATTCACCTTTACAACTTCTCCTTGTGGCATCTCATTGTCTCCAAGCCCTGTGGCTGAAGAATGAACCTAAGTTGAGCTAAAACGTTATCCACTGCTAATAGCTTCAGGAGCTCCCCATTTTGGTACCAGTTGCGCTTTAGCAGGCATTTCCATGTGAACCGCACAGAAGGAATGGTGTGGGAATCTCTGGCACTGGGGCACAGCCACTGGAAGTATTTTTAGCCCAGAGGCCCTTTCATCACCCCCTCCAGTCACGCCACTTAAACAGCTGCTTACTCTGTGTGTGTGTAAACAAGCTCTTCCCCCTCCTCCCCAAGGACCTAGACTTGAGACCCTTATTCGGTCCTTCACAAATATAGCATGAGTTGTGACCTTTTACTCTAATCTGGATGCTCTTGAGATTTTCAAGTACATGCTGACAGAGATTTTATGGGAATATGTAAGTATCTGCTTCATGGTGAGAAACAAACCTTTTAACAAGAAGCTCAGCCAGTACTGTTGCTTTGGACACAGTTGGTAGTACCTTAATAGTGGAACAGAACACACCTAATGAAATTGTGTCTTTTGAAAGGTTGTCTTGAAAACTGTTTTATTCAGTAGTAGTTAGAAGAGAGCTTTTCTGCCAAAAGGAACAATTGCTGAAACAGTCTGTCATTCTGAGCTTTTATTCTCTCCTGCTCATTCTCCTTGGCTCCATCCAGTTTGCCTCATAACTCGTGAGTAGCTAACAAGTCAAAATTGCCTGCAGATATTATGTCTTTACTACAAAACTGTAAGATCCTTGAAGCCAGGAAAGACATCCTGTTCTACGTATTTTCTTAGTACTTCCCACAGTACGGCCCATTAAGACCCTCATTAGATACCTGTGGGACAGTAAGGGAGGCAGGAAGGGATTTTCCTGGGGTGTTAGACCTTGACTGTGGGGAATAGGAATTTTTAACCGAGGTGGTCCGATTCCAAAGTTTGCAGTTCAGCTTTATTTAAAAAATCATATTTTTTATAATGATCCAGTAATTCTGTACATAAGTCAGTGCTCATCGTGATAAGTGTACTCGGAATCCCCTTCACCTGGTTCGCCCATCCCTTCCACCCATCAGTTTGTTCTCTATAGTTAAGAGTCCATTTTTGGTTTCTGTTCTTTTTTTCCTTTGTTCCTTTGTTTTGTTTCTTAAATTCCACATAGGAATGATATCATGTGGTATTGGTCTTTCTTTGACTTATTTCACTTAGCATTATACCCCCTAGATACATCCATGTTGTTGCAAATGGCAAGATTTCATTCTTGTCTATGGCTGAGTAATATTCCAGTGTGTGTGTGTGTGTGTGTGTACACATATACACATCTTCTTTAGCAAAAAATCAATTATGAAACGAATTAACAGCCACTGGAATATATACCACCACAAAAGCCCTTTGTTTTCTTGGGGAGCATTATAGAGCTCATGACCTATGAGCAATCTACCAGTTGATGTAACCTGACTGCTTTCTTTCCAGTAGGAATATAAGCACCTCACGGTCTGGGAGAACGCTTGGTTTATTCATTCTCAGGACTGTGGAGAGTATTCCATGAACAAATGTTTTAAATTAATTTTTGTCTTATGATTAAAACATTTTTCTTATAAAGATACAGTAATGCTTTGCATCAACAACAGAAGCCTTTTCTCTCAGTACTTGAAAGGAGATCCAAAACTTTGGGAAGGGTACTAACTCACTTTTACAGAGCAACGGTACATAGGATTCTTAGGTTGTGAAATAATAAGTAACAGAGTCACAAATCTAGTAGATGTATTTTCAGTTCTTATAAGTGTTGACAAAATCACAGAGATACTTAACCTGTTATCCTCAGAAACCTTAGGAATTCAAAGAAGTGACATTTGAACAGAATAGAAAAAGAAACCTGATTAATTCACTTTTAGCACTAACTTCCACCAAATAACATATGCTGTTAAAATTGGAATTTTTAAAAACTGTGGTATTCACAATAATTAGAATAATGGATTCTAAGAGAGATCATTAGAGCTCACAATGTGCTTTAACTCTTACCAGCTCTGACAGGGCAAGCCATTGCTATTCCTCAGATTTTGCCTAGAAGCTTTAAAAGAATCTGTTTATAAACTGGAACCAATACTTAAGTGTTACTGGATTAACACTTCAGAATTTCATGTTTACACATATATTTCACAACTCTCTTTAATATGCTTTAAAGCTGTCTGAGACTTATTTATGTGTTACACAGCTATAGTGGGTTCCATAATCTATAGCTACTTTCTTTTGAAATTAAATTTATTGCTACAGAAAATTGTGGCGAAAATAAAGCCAAAAGGTGTTGCAACCTACTAATTGAAAACACGTATTCTGTAACTCGTAAGCATTAGTAAGCACTTAAGAGGTAAGTCTTATTTAGTTTTTTTGAAGTTTAATACAAAAAAGATTTAAAAATATTAATAGTAGAGTTTTCTCAGAATGATTTTAGCTAGAATATATACATACATGGCATAATTTTTTTTGACTTAAAACAATTTTAAGCTCTAGTCCCAAACAGAATTCATGCAAAAGAGTTAAAATTTGGCTGAAGATAATGTGGGAAGGGGTTGCTCCCTGTAAGGATCTTAAAAAAATCAAAATTAATCCCAATTCAGTAAAATAGCAGTATACATAAGCCGTTGAAGAGAATTGTGTAAAACATTTGAGTACTTACTATTTGCTAGGCATTGTGCTAGGGTAGGCATTATGGATATAGGAATGAATAAGATATATGTGCTAAATTGTATGGTTTAATTAGAAGCGTAATAAGGACAAGGTCATCAATGTTTTCTTCTGTGGCCTGGGTGGAGCTATGTATCAGCAACTAGTTCAAAAACAAACAACACATATACAGAGTTAAGATGGCGGAGGGGTAGGGGACCCCTTTTTCAGCCGGTCCCCTGAGTTGAGTTGGATAGGTACCAGACCAGCCTGAACATCCACGGAATCAGCCTGAGACGAAGGAAGATGCATCTGGATCTCTACAAATGAACATCTCCAGCGCTGAGTATTGAGGTACGAAGCGGGGAGCCGTGAAACCGCGCACAGATATCGGAAGATAAACGGAAGGGGGAGGGAGCCGCCGCATTTGGGTGCTGGGAAGCGGTGGCCGCCTACACGGGGGAGCGGGCAGACTCGTGGACCCGCACCCACGAGAGAGCAGAATGGGACTGTGAGCAGGGAGCTCGCGCCACCAGACTTTTCACGGAGCTCCGGTGCGCTTACTGGAACCAGACTGAGACCAGGAGCTCCGGAGCGCGCGGGGGCGGCTGGCGGCTGGCGGCGTTAGAAACACAAAGGACAGAGGCACATCCCGGGACGCTGCAGGGTTGAGCAGCACCAACAGTAACAGAGTTAAAGTGGCCAGAACATTAGTAGAGAACGGGCTGCAATCCCTCTGTTCTGTGACAGAGGCTGAAATTCAGGCACTGCTGCTCTGACTCTCAGAAGAGGCACAGAAAACCTCCAGGGAAAGCCGCTAGAGAACAAAAGCCTGGAAAGACCGGCTCACAGCGTGCCCATCCCCATCCCCCCTCGCAGGGGACACGGAGACTCTACCCAAACAGGGTTGTCTGAGTATTGGCGCACAGTCAATAATTTGGGCTCTGGAAACCCCGCAACCTCTCTTCATCAGAATGACAAGAAGGAGAAGCGCCCCCCAGCAAAGAAAAGACAGTGAGTCTGTGGCCTCTGCCACAGAAATAATGGATATGGATGTAACCAAATTATCAGAAATGGAATTCAGAGTAACGATGGTCAAAATGATGAGTAGAATTGAAAAAACTATTAACGAAAAGGTTACTGAGAATATAGAATCCCTAAGGACAGAAATGAGAGCGAATCTGACAGAAATTAAAAATTCTATGAGCCAAATGCAGGCAAAACTAGAGGCTCTGACGGCCAGGGTCACTGAAGCAGAGGAACGGGTTAGTGAATTGGAGGATGGGTTAATAGAGGAAAAAATGAAAATAGAAGATGGTCTTAAAAAAATCCACGCCCACGAATGTAGGTTACGGGAGATTACTGACTCAATGAAACGATCCAATGTCAGAATCATCGGCATCCCCGAGGGGGTGGAGAAAAACAGAGGTCTAGAAGAGATATTTGAACAAATTGTAGCTGAAAACTTCCCTAATCTAGCAAGGGAAACAAACATTCGTGTCCAAGAGGCAGAGAGGACCCCTCCCAAGCTCAACCACGACAAACCTACGCCACGTCACGTCATAGTGCAATTCGCAAATATTAGATCCAAGGATACAGTATTGAAAGCGGCCAGGGCAAAGAAATTTCTCACGTACCAAGGCAAAAGCATCAGAATTACGTCAGACCTGTCTACACAGACCTGGAATGAGAGAAAGGGTTGGGGGAGCATATTTAAAGCTCTTTCAGAGAAAAACATGCAGCCAAGGATCCTTTATCCAGCAAGGCTGTCATTCAGAATTGATGGAGAAATAAAGACATTTCAGAATCGCCAGTCACTAACCAATTTTGTAACCACGAAACCAGCCCTACAGGAGATATTACGGGGGGTTCTATAAAAGTAAAAAGGCCCCAAGAGTGATACAGAACAGAAAGTCACAGCCAATACAAACAAAGACTTTACTGGCAACATGGCAACATTAAAATCATATCTCTCAGTAATCAGTCTTAATGTAAATGGTTTGAACCATCCCATAAAACGCCACAGGGTTGCAGATTGGATAAAAAGAAATGACCCATCCATTTGCTGTCTACAAGAGACTCATTTCGAACCCAAAGATGCATTCAGACTGAGAGTAAGGGGATGGAGTACCATCTTTCACGCAAATGGACCTCAAAAGAAAGCTGGGGTAGCAATTCTCATATCAGATAAATTGGATTTTAAACTACAGACTATAGTTAGAGATGCAGAAGGGCACTATATTATTCTTAAGGGAAGTATTCAACAAGTGGATATGACAATTATAAATATATATGCCCCCAACAGGGGAGCAGCAAGATACACAAGCCAACTCTTAACCAGAATAAAGAGACATATAAATAAAAATACATTAATAGTAGGGGACCTCAACACTCCACTCTCAGAAATAGACAGAACACCCTGGCAAAAACTAAGCAAAGAATCAAAGGCTTTGAATGCCATACTCGACGAGTTGGACCTCATAGATATATATAGAACACTACACCCCAGAACCAAAGAATACTCATTCTATTCTAATGCCCATGGAACATTCTCAAGAATAGACCATGTTCTGGGACACAAAACAGGTCTCAACCGATACCAAAAGATTGAAATTATCCCCTGCATATTCTCAGACCACAACGCTCTGAAATTGGAACTCAACCACAAGGAAAAATTTGGAAGAAACTCAAACACTTGGAGACTAAGAACCATCCTGCTCAGGAATGACTCGATAAACCAGGAAATCAAAAATCAAATTAAACAATTTATGGAGACCAATGAGAATGAAAATACAACAGTCCAAAACCTATGGGATACTGCAAAGGCAGTCCTAAGGGGGAAATACATAGCCATCCAAGCCTCACTCAAAAGAATAGAAAAATCTAAAATGCAGTTTTTATATTCTCACCTCAAGAAGCTGGAACAGCAACAGAGGGACAGGCCTAATCCACGCACGAGGAAGCAGTTGACCAAAATTAGAGCTGAAATCAATCAAGCAGAAACCAGAAGTACAGTAGAGCAGATCAACAGGACTAGAAGCTGGTTCTTTGAGAGAATCAATAAAATTGACAGACCACTGGCAAGACTTATCCAAAAGAAAAGAGAAAGGACCCAGATTATTAAAATTATGAATGAAAAAGGAGAGGTCACGACGAGCACCATTGAAATTGGAAGGATTATTAGAAATTTTTATCAACAGCTATATGCCAATAAACTAAGCAATCTGGAAGAGATGGAATCCTTCCTGGAAACCTATAAACTACCAAGATTGAAACCGGAAGAAATTGATTCCTTAAACAGGCCAATTAATTATGAAGAAATTGAGTCAGTGATAAACAACCTTCCAAATAACAAAACTCCAGGCCCGGATGGTTTTCCTGGGGAATTCTACCAAACATTCAAAGAAGAGATAATACCTATTCTCCTAAAGCTATTTCAAAAAATAGAAACAGAAGGAAAGCTACCAAACTCATTCTATGAGGCCAATATTACCTTGATCCCCAATCCAGGCAAAGACCCCATCAAAAAGGAAAATTACAGACCGATTTCCCTAATGAATACGGACGCCGAAATCCTCAACAAGATCCTGGCTAATAGAATCCAACAGTACATTAAAAGGATTATCCATCATGACCAAGTGGGATTCATCCCTGGGATGCAAGGGTGGTTCAACAGTCGCAAATCAATCAGTGTCATAGATATTATGCAGAAGGAAAAAGTCAAAAATCACATGATTCTCTCAATAGATGCAGAAAAAGCATTTGACAAAATACAGCACCCTTTCCTGATTAAAACCCTTCAGAGTGTAGGGATAGAGGGTACATTCCTCAATCTCATAAAAACCATCTATGAAAAGCCTACAGCAAATATCATTCTCAATGGGGAAAAGCTGGAAGCCTTTCCCTTAAGATCAGGAACACGACAAGGATGCCCACTCTCACCACTATTATTCAACATAGTACTAGAAGTCCTTGCAACAGCAATCAGACAACAAAAAGGGATAAAAGGTATCCAAATCGGCAAAGAAGAAGTCAAAATGTCTCTCTTTGCAGATGACATGATACTCTATATGGAAAACCCAAAAGAATCCACTCCCAAACTATTAGAAGTTATAGAGCAATTCAGTAATGTGGCGGGATACAAAATCAATGCTCAGAAATCAGTTGCATTTCTATACACGAATAATGAGACTGAAGAAAGAGAAATTAGGGAATCCATCCCATTTACAATAGCACCAAAAACCATACGTTACCTTGGAATTAACTTAACCAGAGACGTAAAGGACCTATATTCTAGAAACTATAAATCACTCTTGAAAGACATTGAGGAAGACATAAAAAGATGGAAAGATATTCCATGCTCACGGATTGGAAGAATCAACATAGTTAAAATGTCCATGCTACCCAGAGCAATCTACACTTTCAATGCTATCCCGATCAAAATACCAATGACATTTTTCAAAGAGCTGGAACAAATAGCCCTTAAATTTGTATGGAACCAGAAAAGGCCCTGAATCCCCCAGGAACTTTTGAAAAGGAAAAACAAAGCTGGGGGCATCACAATGCCGGATTTCGAGCTGTACTACAAAGCTGTGATCACAAATACAGCATGGTACTGGCACAAAAACAGACACATAGACCAATGGAACAGAGTAGAGAACCCAGAAATGGACCCTCGGCTCTTTGGGCAACTAATATTTGATAAAGCAGGAAAAAACATCCGGTGGGAAAAAGACAGTCTCTTCAATAAATGGTGCTGGGAAAATTGGACAGCTACATACAAAAGAATGAAACTTGACCACTCACTCACACCATACACAAAGATAAACTCCAAATGGATGAAAGACCTCGATTTGAGACAGGAATCCATCCAAATCCTAGAGGAAAACATAGGCAGCAACCTCTACGACATCGGCCAAAGCAACCTTTTTCATGACACATCTCCAAAGGCAAGAGAAACAAAAGATAAAATGAACTTGTGGGACTTCATCAAGATAAAAAGCTTCTGCACAGCCAGGGAAACAGTCAAAAAAAATAAGAGGCAGCCCACGGAATGGGAAGATATATTTGCATATGATACTACAGATAAAAGGCTGGTATCCAAGATCTACAAAGAACTTCTCAAACTCAATATGCGAGAAACAAATAAACAAATCATAAAATGGGCAGAAGATATGAACAGACACTTTTCCAATGATGACATACAAATGGCTAACAGACACATGAAAAAATGTTCAACATCATTAGCCATCAGGGAAATTCAAATGAAAACCACACTAAGATACCACCTTACGCCAGTTAGAATGGCAAAAATTGACAAGGCAAGAAACAACAATTGCTGGGGAGGATGTGGAGAAAGGGGATCCCTCCTACATTGTTGGTGGGAATGCAAGTTGGTACAGCCACTCTGGAAAACAGTGTGGAGGTCCCTTAGAAAGTTAAAAATTGAGCTACCCTATGACCCAGCGATTGCACTACTAGGTATTTACCCCGAAGATACAGACGTAGTGAAGAGAAGGGCCATATGCACCCCAATGTTCATAGCAGCTTTGTCCACAATAGCTAAATCGTGGAAGGAACCGAGATGCCCTTCAACAGATGACTGGATTAAGAAGATGTGGTCCATATATACAATGGAATATTACTCAGCTATCAGAAAGAACGAGTTCTCAACATTCGCTGAAACATGGATGGCACTGGAGGAGATAATGCTAAGTGAAATAAGCCAAGCAGAGAAAGACAATTATCATATGATTTCTCTCATCTATGGAACATAAGAACTATGAAGATCGGTAGGGGAAGGAAGGGATAAAGAAAGGGGGGTAATCAGAAGGGGGAATGAAGCATGAGAGACTATGGACTCTGAGAAACAAACTGAGGCCTTCAGAGGGGAGGGGGGTGGGGGAATGGGATAGACTGGTGATGGGTAGTAAGGAGGGCACGTATTGCATGGTGCACTGGGTGTTATACGCAACTGATGAATCATCGAACCTTACATCAAAAACCAGGGATGTACTGTATGGTGACTAACATAATATAATAAACATTAAAAAAATAACAAAAAACAAACAACAGAAACCAACTACAATTGGGTTGTTTTTGGTAGATTCATGTCACATGCCTCTGTTTTAGGTGGTAGGTAAGTGAATCTTCAACCCCCTGCCTCCCTCTCTCCAGTTGATGAGATACTCCTTTCTACATGCTGGTACAAAGCTCTGTGGTAGCACCCATTTTATCTGTGGTGATTGCTTGTCTGTCTGAATTTTTACTGGAGTGTGAGCTCCTGGAAAGCACAGACCGCTTTTGTGTTTCTAGTCTACAGCTTCCCAGCACATTGGGCATATTTAACTGTGGTTAGATAGATGGGTAAATTAATAACTTGGAAGGAAAGGAGGAAATGGGAAAAGAGAGAGGAAAGAATAAGGAGGAAAATGGACAGGGTGGAAGAGAGTGAGAAGAGGAAATATAAGAGAGAATAGGAGATGGCTGGCCATTCTTCTCCCTTGTCCTCTTCAGATGAGACTCGCTGTGACTTTCTGTCCCTGGGGTGAAGGGCATGGCGTGATGGTAGTGGCATTAGAACTTGGTTTGGGCTGAGGTGAGTCTCTGAGATTTCTAGAAGCATCACTTACTGTTGGTTTGTACCTCGATGACTAGTTTGGGTGCATTTCAGGAATGTACTCCAAGCTAGGCAGTTGGGGGACCTGTTTGTCTTTACTTCTAATCTTGGGAATAGCAACATTACCTCATCAGCTGCTGAGCCAGTGTGAAGGCTACTAAGGCTTTTTTAGGGTAATGTTCTTCAGACCAGGTCCTTCCCACAATGCTGTGACGACTTCCCTCTCAGCTCAGCTTTGAATGAGGATTGCATTTGAATGGGAAATGATATTCCTAAAATGTGTGCTTTAGATAAAATTTTATTTTTGCCTGCTAGTTAAAAAGCATTTATGTCAAGAAAGAAATGGTATCAGCGTTTGGCAAACATTTCCACGGGCAGCCACTGTTTACGCCACACCACAGGCTTTCCTGTTCACCAGCAACCATTTGAAATGCTTAGATCAAATATTTTGAAGTCATTTGTTACTGAGGTTGTGGTGCCCTTTCTCACTCAGCTCACATCCTAAATTCGCCTCACCAAAGAGTGATATAAGGTCTTAAAGAATTCTGAGACAAAGCTACTTTCCACAATTCGGTTAGAACCAGAGTGGAGTGGGCAAAGGGAAGGGGTCCTTTGCTGCTGAGGGGCTGGTGGGAGAACTGACATAATGGCAAGTCAGCTTTGGTTCCCCTCACTTCCGAGCTTCTCTCCTGATGGGCTGCTGGGTTCTGGGGTGGATATGAGTGTGAGCTATAGGGAAAAGCTGGGGGCAGAGCTATTTTTAGATCTGTGCTTTGAGGAGCCAGTGGCTGGAAAGTGATTCTTAGAGGCAACTAGTAGAGGAGAAAGAAATAGTGGTCACAGATTATGAAGAAAAAATAAAAAGACCTGCGTTTACATACTGAGAGCCCTTTACTGCACACAGCCCCACCTTTCTTCATGGCAAAGTCCTGGCCCTGCATTTATTTCTCATGGTGGCTGGTTTCTGCCTCAGATACTGAATAGAGGAAAGGTTTGATGGGCATATCCAAGCAGCCTACAGGATAGTGTATGTTCATGTCCTTTTAGTTTTTAAAGTCTCATATGGTGTTTAAATTTCTTTCAAAATTATAGACAAGTGAAATCAAATGTATAATTGAGCTATGAGTCCAAGGGTTTAACAGTTTAAACCAAAACAAAGATGTTTGGATTTCGATGCATTAATTTAGCACATGGTTACCCTGATCCTTGCCAGCACTTTCCCGTACATCTGTTATTCCGGAGGAAGCTGTAACTCTCTTCTGCTTCATGAACTCCTCACTAAGATCACCTCTTCTTTGTAGTAGGGAGTAGCACTTACTTTATTAGGTGAAATGGTCAAATTCTGTCCAGTTTCTGTTTTCTACAAAATTTTGGTTATTGAATGTTATAGATAGGAGTCCTTGAGTCAGCTTAACTAATTCAAATTAGGATTTTATTTCATTGGTTTATCACTTAGAATAATTTTGCATACAAACAGAAAATTCCAACTCAAACTGACTTGAATAAGAAAGGAGTTTATAATCTCTCTCTCTCTTTTTAACCAGCAAAATTGAGTTTATTTAGGCATTACCAAGAATCGCGATCCAGGATAAGCAGACGATGGCAAAATCCTAGGCAAGTCTCGAGTGTATAATCTCTGAAGTGGGTGGATGTCCAGGGAGGGTGGTGTCAAAGCTGATAGGTTCAGACAACGGGCTCAGTAATGTCACTGCAGGGTTTTTTGTTGTGCTTGTTCATCTGTGGTCTCTGACATTCCGTGTTGGCCTCATTCTCTGGCTGTTAGCACCTCACACCACCTTCAGATGTGAGAACGTTCCCAGAAGAACAGATACCATCTTTTATTATGTCTCTTTCCCAGAGTGGAAGAAACCTTCCCCAGAGGCCCTACAGTAGACTTGCCCTGTCTTCTCATTGGGAAGAATTAGGCCACTTGCCTCTTCCTAAGCCATTATTGACAAGGGAAATGAATGATAATGACTGGTTTAGATTTATTTGTATTGAAATCGGAGCGGCTCCTATCATAGCTAAGTCTCTATTGCCTATGTACAAATGTCAAAGTGCTTTGCCGAATATGGAAGCAAAATGGATTTCATTGCCCATGAATGAAAATAGTTTTATGAGAAAATAAAAACAAATGTCATAAATATGCATTACATTTGTAGGGAATTAAAAAAAAAACACCACAACAAAGGAATTTTTTCTTGTTTTCTAAACTTTGAAGCCAGGCATGTGGTAACATTTCTTATTTATTTCAGGCCTTTGCATTAAGGATATTATTTTTTCCCATGTCATTAGTTACTGGGACAAGATTTAAAAGTATATATTTGTTTGTATGAAACAAGTTTTAAAAACAATTACATGAAACAAATGAAATCATATTTCACTCATGTTCTTTGATAAGTGAATCGACAGAATGGTACTGAATGTAGAATTTAGGTTTTTGAAAGTACATCGTGAAGCTTAAATGAAACGTTAGTTAAATACTTAGGGACTAACTAGAAGTCTTACATGAGATTTGTGGCTGCAGTCTGCTGGTGGTAGAGTTTATGGCTCGGGAGGAATGGTAAGGTTAAATAAGGGTTGAAGGGATATTGCAGATGTTGGTCCTCTGTCAAGTGCCCTCATTTGCACACCTGCAGCACTGAGTCTTCTTTCAACATGCGTAAGAGCTCGCTAGGGGCCAGACTGCTTCCAGATTTACTTCCTGCTTGCTTTGTTCTCTTTCCCACTGTGCTTTTCTGCTGTGTCCTTGCTTTCATTTGTTTAAGTCTTTTTTTTGGAGGGAAAGCTGTTCTTGTGGATTTCAGATTTTCTTTTTATATAAAAATTATGGAATTATTGAGATTCCCACTAAAATTTTTTTTTTTTTTCCCATTCAGTTACTGTTACCATTAGCAAGGTGATTATAAAGGGAACCTAGTAAATGTATTCTTCGGGGAATTACCAGAGAAGGAGGAACATCTGGAAAGTTCTGTACAATAATAAAAATGGAAACAGATGCATAATTGCTACGCTGACTTCTGTCAGAAGTCTCTGTTATTAGTAATTTAGGAAAAATTTTATTCTGCCTTCCCACAAGGAAAAGGTAAATATATGCTCATAATATTGTTGAAACTGACATGAATAGTTTTATTTAGTCTTAGAGATTTCAGTGAAAAATCTTATATTTCCAAGAGTAACAATTTTGCTAATAAAATAGAGGAATTAAAATACAGTAACTTTGATATGACTTGCCAAACAGATGTAGATTCTTTAACTAAAATAGTTTATGTGATTAAAAGTGTAGCCTGTTACTGTTTTGAAAATGATATAATTATAAAAATAAGCTCAAAATATTGAATTCTAAAGAAATCTATGAGTTTTTAAGGAAGTAATTTTTCTAATATGAAATATGATCTAATGTGGCTCGTTAAATGCGTGCTGTTCCTCGGATGGCTGTCTGTGTAATTGGTGTTCTCTCTGCCCCACCCCTGAGCCCCTGCTGTGTTTCTCTGTTGGAGCTCATGGACACTTGGGTAGCAAAAGCACCTTCTTTTGGAGGGAAGGTTTGAAGTGGTAAATCCTCTGTCCTTGACGTTAGACGTTTTGTTGATGTTATATAAGGTTTATATTGCCCTTTGGAAATAGAAGTGATCGTTTCAAATTAAGGGACTAAAACTCTTTCGTATAAGAGTATACAACTCTTTTGTATAAGAGTTGTATAAGGGACTAAACTCTTTTAAACGTATAATTTGTTTCTGTGCTGTTTTCAAATTACTGCCTCTCAGTCATTGACTCACAAGGTCAGTAAATACATGTAGGGCACCTACAGGCTGCCAGGCACTGGGTTAGGTACGGGAACCGACAAAAGCCTTTTTCCTCACGGAGCTTAAATTCTTTAAATCCTCTTAAACATTCACTGATACCTTAATTTAGAATTGACTCTTTTCTTTCTATTTTCCTAGTAATTCATTTTTGCCATTCTCACGGTAGCCAGGAGTGCTTAGCTTCTAACATAGCAGTATTTGTATCTGTCTGGACTGTAAGGTGAAAGATTTTAAATATGTATTTCATATGCAATTTTTGTGATTAAAAGGAGAAAGAGAAAAGTTGCTGGATAAAATGAGCAGGACGAGCATGAAAGTTACAGCAAGGCGGTGTAGTGTAACGAGAGACGACTGGAACGTTAGTCAAAAGACATGTCATCACTTAGTTCCTTGAGTGGGTGACTCACTTTGCTGCTCCTTTTCTCAGTAAGCCAGCGGGGTAGCAGAGTGAAATGCCTGCTATATCAGCTTCACTCAAGGTGTTTCTAAACACCCGATAAGATCGCGTGTGAGAGAATATTTCGACCTGAACAAACTTAGGTTCTTTTATTCCGTTGTTTTAAAGCATTTTATCAGTAAATGTGAACAAATAAGGTGGATTTGTGGCTTTCAGTAGTGCACATTCAAAATGATATTAAATTATGCATTATTTCTGATTAATTGAATTAATGGTTGAAGCGTTGTGTGATCTTGGTATTGACTTCACACACAGAGCTACAAAAGTAGCACCACAAGAAATGGTGTACGCGATTGGGTGAACTCTTCTGAGAGTGAGATGCTATTTTATCTGGACAGGAATCATACATGGTATGACATTGGATCATTTCCAAGGACAGAATTCTTTTCTGCTAAAAAACATTTTAAGGAAACAGTTCTAAAGAGTCAAATGTAGAATGTTTCCAAAGTGTATTCTACAGAGCATGGTAAGATGTTAATAATTGCTCTCGGATTAAAAGATTCCAGGTTAAATAATTTTTTGATAAACAGTGTAAAACTTAATTTACTGCAGAATATTTCAGAGTTTTTAATATGCTAATGTGTATGGTGAAATCTTAAGAGGCATATAGAATACGTACCGTTTTCCAACAGTATTTGAGAATGGGTATTTTCCTCTCACGAAGCATCTCTTCACAGCACACTAGGGCATTAGACCCTGTGCGGTCCCAAGACCAGCAGCATCACCACCACCTCTGCCCCACCCCAAACCTCGGAATCAGATTCTCTGCAGGTGGGGTCCAGCAGTCCGTATTTTCACAAACCCTCCGGGCGAATCTGATGCATGTTAGGACCACTGAACTGGGTTCCTGGAGCATACTTTGGAAAATAAAGGCTAATGAACTTAAAATACTCATACTTTTAAAAGAAAGTCGCTATTCTATTCTGAGTAGTGATATTTAGGTCTCAAGTTTCATCAGGGGTGTGTGTGTGTGTGTGTCTGTGTGTTTGAGAGAGAAATCATCAAAGAAAAAAAAGCAACTGCATTCTTGCCAAGTAGAATAGGTGTGGTAGAATGTAAAAGGTGTTGAAAGTTTATGATTCAGGATTTAGTAAAAGTAGAGTTGGATTAGCTTTAGATTATGTATCTGACTTTATATACCACACCCTGACTACTTGAGATTTATGCTTCCGTAAATTGAGGAAGTGCATACTTGCACATTGTGGATTAGAAAGTGGAATTCCTCAGGATTTTAATTTTCATAAGGAACTATGCCTTTACTTATTTATTTTTTAAAAGTATTCTCTCTCTCTCAATTTATTCTAGCAGGTTGTTCTGTTCTTTGTGATGATTCTGCTCTTAGGAAATTTTCAACAGTTACTTGCTGGTTGCATAGTAGGGGCTTGGTAGGCACTGTGCTAAGTGCTGGACGTACATGGGTAAATGCAGTGCCGATCACCACAGAGCTTACAACGTATGGGAAGGGAGACGCAAGGAAATAGGCATTGCCTAAGGAGTGATGTGCTCTGGTAAGGAAGTCCAAGATGGCAGGGAATAGGAGGGGCACATATTCTGGACCTTTGGAATTAGAGGAAGTTTTTCCAGAGGAAATGTAGAATAAGACATTGTGATACGGTCCGTGCAGTTTATTATACTGCACGGTGATTAACTTGGAAAATAGTACAGGAATACGCTATCACAATTCTAAATTTGGGAAGGAAAAACGGTGCCCAGTTTGGAAGCATTTCTTTAAGTTGTGGGCAGTTTATCATGTCGCATAAAATTCAGTGCATTGCTCCTTTGTAGGTTGACTTGTAGAGAAAAACAAAGACCATAATTATCCTGAATTTTAAAATGATAGGAAATGAAACTTAACTAAATTAAGTGTGTGATCATGGAGTTATCCAAACCTGTTCTGATAGGTAATATGTTTAGGCTATTGTAAGAAAATATTTCTAGGAAATAAATCTTGCATATTTTTGAGTTACAGTGAATTTCCTTAGAAACAAATAATAAATTATATATTGGACATCTTTAAAAGGGAGAATTCCAGATTTAGGGAAAATAATATTATGAATATTTATGACTTAAATCTTTTTCAGAAATGTTAATGTGTAAAACCATGTGTGACTGTAGTCTTCTATCCATATATGTGTTTACATGTATGTGCTTTCAGTGTAGTTTATATTCATGAATATAATTATGTTTCTTTTGATGAAGAACCTATTCATACTGTGTCAAAAAAAGCTAGACTTAATTTTAAAATTCTAATGTTTAAAATATTTTTGAGTCACTAGTTTTCATTAATTACCCGTTAATTATTAGCATCATAGGTAAGATTTGATTCTGTGTAGTTTATAATTTTAGATTCCTCCTCCCTTTCCTTTTTTTTTTTTTTTTTTTTTGGGGGGGGGGTTGGGGGGGGGGGGAGTGGGGGGAGGGGGGGCAAGAGGGGGAGAGAGACTCTTAAGCAGTCTTCATGCCCAGCGCAGAGCCCAATGCAGGGCTTGATCTCCTGACCCTGGGATCATGACCTGAACAGCAAAAAATAGTCAGACGCTTAACAGACTGAATCATTCAGTCAACCCTCCCTTTCCTTTTAAAACTGTTTTAGGTATGATTATTTCTGGGGCCTCCTTTTGGAAAATTTACCTCTATATGGATATTGCCATAATGTCTAAAATAGTAAAGGTAGATGTTAATAATGTTGATTTAAGTATTACTCTTTTTTTTTTTTTTGGACTTACTTCTGAAGGTAAATGATCATCTACTCCAGGCACTATTACTATTCCAGCCAACTAGAGTCCCAAAGGATCCATAGAGGAAGGTTTATTTGCACCATGGAGCAGATGACTTATTTATTTGATCAGATTGGTCTCAAAAATAAAGGAAGTATAAAAGTCACACTCTATGGGTCAGATCCTACTCTGCAGTTACACTCAGCCCATCATTTAACTTTCTGAGCATTAAAGAGGTTCCTCTTCTTTAAATGTAGGTATAAATAGTACCTGCTTCATAGAGTTGTTATGAGGATTAAAAAAGTTAATCACTATGAAGTACTTATAGTGGCACACAGTAGATGATCAGTGAATATTAGTAATTATTATGCTATATTTGACCTTCAGTAACCTTTCATTATTCTTGGGATATAGAAAATATTCTCAACAAGGCCTGTAAAACAGCCCTGTTATCTCGCCCCTATCCCTTCTCTACACTTTTTTCCCCTGGACATTCCAAGCTCCTTACCGGCTTTGGGGTATTTTGACCTGCTGTTATTCCTCTCCTGAAACACTCTCTTCTTCATCTTCCCTTGGCCAACTGATTGCTTCCTCATGCTTCAGATTTGAGCTCAAAAGGCATATCCTTAGCCTAACCTTTGCTGCTAGTCCCACCAGTCCTCCACACCCCAAACTACATGCTGCCCTCCCCATTACTAGCTGTGTCCCATATAGAATTTTACAGTTTGTAATGATCCAATCGAGTTATTTGTTGTCTTTCCACTACGTAGCATATTATGGACCCAGAACTATTTCTTAGCACATAGGCACAAAAAAAATATTTGTGGAGTGTGTGTGTGTGGGAGTGAGTGAATTATGAATGAATAAACTGCCCTGTATACACTTGGGAACTATGCATACTTGGGTATTATAAACACACTTACCACATAATCCTGATACATGAGATTAGACATTTTTCATTTTCTTGAAAGTTGAGAAGGTAAATACTTGACCGTGCACAAGTGCACTTGAGAACTACCCATACAGAGTATAATGTTTGGTTTTGTTGATTAAATGAAAAACATTTTTTGTTTGATATTTGCAAATTGTGCAAAATACAGTAGAAGTATTATACTTCAAATATGCTAATCACAATTTGAACCTTGCCAATCGGTCTCCATCACGCCTGGGGATTTCACTGGCGTGAGCAGCTCTCCTGGGTGGCTCTGGGGTTGCAGGAAGCCCGGCTGTGTCCCTGGGTGTACATCTGCAGGGGATCACCCTGAGGCAGTTGCCTGCGGGAAGTCACTGAGAATCAGAGCGAGTTGGACCCCGAGGCTCCTGCCGAGTCTTACAAGCACAGATTTGTTTTGGAGGACAGGTCAGTTCATAATCTGTGTCCATCTTCCTTTTCTCCTGTCCCCGTTTTTTCCTTATACTTGTCCTACTGTCTCCCTGCTCTTGGTATGTTTTTCCTTCCTTTTCCTTGCCTTCCTGCAACTTCGCACACTTGAAAACTTCTCTTTTCTCACCTTTACCTCCTCTTTGAAAAGTAGAGGGAGGTCCCCCCCCCACTTTGAAACTCTAAGATTTTTGTGTGAATCTCTGAAGACCTCTACAACTTTGACATTGGCAGTGAAAACCTGATCAAAATTAGACGCATTTAAAGACATGAGACTTCTGTTTCACCTGGAGATTCAGGTTTAGTGTAGGACATGAAATTCTATAATGTAGAACCTTATGAACCAGGACCAATAAAATGGCTCGGCAGAATGGGTGTGTTTTATACTTTCCGGCTCACTGATTGTCCAGCGCAGCGCCTTCCGCATCAGCAGCCCACAGCAGCGAGCAGCCCTTCTAGGTCTTACTCAGAAAAGGAAATGGCGCGTCTGCGTTAGATACCTTGATGACAAAAGGAGCTCATCCTCCCCCACCCCCCGCCATTGAAACCAACAGCTTAACAATGAGGCTGTCCCTGAAATCACAGAGGACCCTTTGCCACTTGTTAGTTTTTCTTTGATTTGAAACTACCCTTCAAAGATCGGGAATAGCTGCTTCTCACCTTGATGGGGCATTATCTACTTGACAACCAGTTTCTTGGCCTGTTCTGGAAGATACGGAGATTTTATTGGTTGTCTGAGTCCGCTTTGATTATGTATGTAGGCAGTTGTAAAGATTTTTCTGTAGAGCGTTTTAATGTTCCATAGAACAGTGGGGGTTATTTTTACAGCAATTTTTAAAATGTAAGACCTGCTTTGTGGACACCTTTTTTGGCAGCAGTATGCTCACGAGATGTTTAACTACAGAGTTATTCCCTGCGTGTGCTAACACTTTGCCTGAAGTGACTTTCCAAAAGAAATGACTTTTAGAAGTGGAATAATCTAGTAATATTAACAAGTTTTCAGAAATGCAATTAATTTTATCAGTTGGCAAAATATTTTATGTTGTCATAGTGATAACGTCTTTGGTGATAAGCAAATGTGGACAGGAAGATGCAATAATATTCTTTTAGATGCCAATTTCTATTGAAAATATTCAAATAGAGATTTTGTAAAACTCTGCTATTGAAAGATTTTTATCTCCTAATACCTGCTAATTGTTATTAAAAAGAGAGATTACCAACCACTTAAGAGCTATCATGTTTCCTATTGTTGGTCGTTAATTGGGTAATGATTAGAATAGCTGTAAATGAAGTCATTTTCAGTGATGTTTTTGGTATACATTCTAACCCCTGTGGAAATCTTCTCTAGTGAGTCACTTAAAGGAGATGACTGCTGGAAAAAATGAACAATATTATCACCTACATGTGGTCCTTGAGCATGGATACATGCTTTGCTGGGGGCTTGGTACAGCAGAATAAAAAGCGCTCAGAAACTTGGTTTAAAAAAAAATTACTGGGTGAATAGGTTTTTTAGGTGCATGGTACAAAGCTGGAAGGCTGCAAAAAGTAATCTTTCTCCTTGTTGCTGTCTCCCATCCACTCAGATGTCCTTCCCAGGGACAAGGGCTGTGACCAGATTCTTGTGATTCTTCCAGAGGGTATGTGTATGTATATATGTATATTATATATGTATGTGCATATACACATATATGTGATATACAGCAGTGTATACGGCACACATATTGTATACAACATAGATGTCTTTTAAAAAATTTTTAATTAAAGATTTTATTTATTTATTTGTCAGAGAGAGAGAAAGAGCACAAGCAGGGGGAGCAGGCAGAGGCAGAGGGAGAAGCAGGCTCCCTGCTGAGCAAGGAACCCTATGCGGGACTAGATCCCAGGGCCCTGGGATCATGACCTGAGCTGAAGGCAGACGCTTAACCCACTGAATCACCCAGGCGTCCCCATATATGTCTTTTAAATAGAAATTAGAGTAGCTGTATACACAGGTCTGTAGCTTGCTTTCAGTTGACAATGAATGTCAGGCATTCCACATTAATACATCCAAAGCTGCATCATTCCTTTAAAGGCTACATACAGTTCTTTTAAATGCACTCAATGGATAGAAAGTGTTGGGTTTTTCCAGTCATTTTTTAATTTATATACATGTAGGCATAGAACTGCCAGAACATTTCCTAAAGCATAGAGAGTTTGTACAGCACAGGGCTCTGCCAGTCTCCATGCCCACCACAGTGCGCACGGGAGTGTCTGCCTCTCCCTCCTACCAGTGACTCTGTTCTCCAACTCCTAAACTTTTGCAAAGCTGGCGAAGAAAACATTCTCTCTCTTTGATGTTTTACTTTGCATTTTTCTTATGAAAGTTCAGTATCTTTTCACATACTTAAAAACTACTTAGGTTTGTTTTTTTGGTAACATCATTTGTGTTGATGGACTAGTTTTCATCAGTTGTTAGTCTTTGTTCTTGCTTATTGTTTAGGAGCCTCTTATATTCAAGGGAAAAAATAGCCCTTTGTGAGGATGTGGAAATACTTACTCAGTTTGTATTTAACTTGATATATGGGTTTTTTGTTTGTTTTTTTTTACACCTAGAAGAAGGTAATTCTTCCTAGAAGAAATTTTTACCTAGAAGCATACCTAACTTTTTTTTTTTTTTGCCATTTGTTCTGTGCCAAGCACTCTTTCAAACCTTTTCATTTGTTCTCATAAATTCATCGAATCCTCAAAAAATAAAAACCACAAGGAGTTAAGTGCCCAAAATTTCATAGCCAAGTTGAGCTTAGACAGTCTGATTACAAGGCCTATTCTCTTAACTATTATACTGCTTAAATCTGTTTTCTTTAAAGAGTGAAAATGTATTATTTCTGAAATTTTTTCAAAAAATTCTAATTCACAGGATTTTTTCTTCCTGAAGTGGGACACTGATACTTAGCAGGTATCCATTTTAATTATAATTTTTTTTCCAAATAGAAATACTGATTTAATACTCACTTCAAAGTAAAATGGACAATTATTTGTTCTTATGGTTAGAAAGGCATTTTTTTTTTAAAGATTTTATTTATTTATTTGACAGAGAGAGAGACGGCCAGTGAGAGAAGGAACACAAGCAGAGAGGGTGGGAGAGGAAGAAGCAGGCTCCCAGCAGAGGAGCCTGATGTGGGGCTCGGTCCCAGAACGCCGGGATCACGCCCTGAGCCGAAGGCAGAAGGTTAACGACTGCACCACTCAGGCGCCCCTAGAAAGGCATTTTATACTCAGATTTATATATTTGATGAAAGAAATATTTAGGCATGGAAGAAATGGATATCTGAAAAGGTTTTTATTTATAAATATTTATAAACATCTTGATTTATCTTTTTCCATCTGAAAAAAATAAGAATACTTATTTACCGTGATTGGGTTTTAGGTGAAGTGTGTAGACTAATAGGAATATTTTTGGCATAGCAGAACCCGAAGGCAGGGTGCAACACATAGATGTGCAATCATGTTTTTATGGGGTTCCTAACTTCAGAAAGATGGGCAAAAGGCCAGAGGCTATTTAAATAACTTAGATCTCTATTACTCTCCTGGATAAGCCTATTATTGACCAAGACCTTCTGTGAATAGTTGATTGTTTTCTGTCTTAAATGTAAAAAAAAAAAAAAAAAATTCTTTAAAAAAAAAGATGCTGTTTTTTACACGCTTGCACTTAAAAACATTTGTTGTCTTAAACCCGGTATAATTTGCTGTAGTCAAGTTTTATGAGTCTCCAATAGAAATCAGTAAGTTGTATGGTGAGTCATAGGGGCAGGTAGGAAAAAGCTTTGTGGATGAAACGGTGCCTGTATTAAATCTTGAAAGAGGAGGAAGCAGCATTACACAAATAGGAGTGTCCTCACTGCGTCGCATCTTCATGCCATGTTTCCAGAGTAACAGCCATGTACATTCGCTCCAGAACGTCTAGTGAGGATGCTGAGACTCACTCTGATGGGACTGCAGCTGGAATGCACATTCCATCCCTGGTCCCAGGATTACACGCATCCCCATTGGAAACTAGGGCTTCTTGGGAAGTAGGAAAACAGACTGATGATACAGTTGGGAGTTTCCACGGGACCAACGGGAAGGGAGAGTGAACACACATCCCGGGGACCTTGCACAAGTAACCTGAAGCACAACTTTTAATATCTCCTGTTTTATGTTAAATATTAATGATAATTTTATATTATCTTCCACGGTACATTTCAGTATGGATCAAAAATTCTCTTAAAATCCTTGAATAGTAAAAGGAATGATTCAAAGCTGTTGTTTAACCTGTGTTCAAATATCCCTCAGTACCAGTAGGTATTTGTAAACAAATCTTAAATAATCCTAAGTTAACACTCTTTAATGTAAATACAAATTGATGTGTAAAGAGAACACTGAAAGATATCAAATACTATGTCCTACGTATATTTTAAGCCATGAAAATATTGTCCATTTTAAGGGTAAGTTTTCCACAATTCATTTTTATGTACAACTGCATATAAGCACTGGAATTAACTACTTCTTGGGTATTAATAAGCATAGTAAAAATATCTGAGGATACTTATTTTCAAAACATGCTTTGTATCCTGGGTCATTAAACTTAGTCTGTGAATGTGTTTAGTAGCTGTAATTGTGCTGCAGGACATTTTAAAAACCAGAATTGAACTCTTCACCCCAGTTTTCTCTGAAGTAATTATAGGATGAAAAATAACTAAGAAAAAAATCTATTTATCTTCATTAATGAAAGTGTCTCACAGTACTGTTCAGTACCTTTTAAATTTAATGATATTTTCATTTTACACATGCACATACAAACAACACACTTAGGCTTATCTGTCTGTTTTTAGGAAGTAGAGTTATCCATTTACTCTGATACTCAGATCTCATACAAGACTTGGAGAGTAAAGAGAAACTCTAAATCATTTTTAAGCAGGAATAGGACTTACTACATGCCAGCCAGTGTTTTAATGTTTAAAATATAATCATTTGATCCCTACATCAAGCCTGAGAAAGTCAGGTTCTAGTGCGATTCAGTAACTTGTCCAGAGTTATGCATGTAGCTAGTAAGGAGTCATGCGACAGAACCCAGGCAGCCAGACGCTAGGGCCCATGATCTGAACTGTACAGTGTTAGATTCTAGTTTTTCTAGTAATTAAAAAGGAAACCTTTGCCAGCTCAATCTAGGGAAGTTTATTGTGAAAGCAATTTGTGGTGATACCGTTCAGAGGCTTTTCCAGTTTGAAAGTGAGCGGCCAAGCCCGTGTTTGAGTCCTGGCATCAGAGCAGGCTCTTTGCTGGAAGCTCACATCTGTGCTGGGCCTTTTGAAGTCATGCTTCGCTGGGTCTTTGATGTGTTTCTTCTGTCCAGGTTGCTTTCAGGTGTCTAACTTCAAATGAATGGTAATGGTGCCATTTTTTACCAATAAAATAGAATTCGGATTCTTTTATCCTTGTTGTTATGTTGGTTATAATACGCTGGATTGTTAGAGAAGTTTGTTTTAACTAATCAGCATGTTGAATTACAAGGTTCATTTTTTGGTTGTTATTCTATGTGCTTGTTCATTCAGTGATAAATTAGAAACGTACAAAAAATGTTTTTGGCAACGCCAGCTGCTCTTCAGAAAGAAGTGTGGTGAATGACTTTCATTTTTGTGTTGGTGAGCAGCAACTGGGGGAAAGCCGGAAGAACCATTCGCTCTCTGAGCCTCACTGAGATGCATGCAGCTTACCTTCACCTTCTCTACTCTGGGTGCTCACCTCATGCTGCTGTCGGCTCCATAATGCGTTTCCAGGCTTGATGGAATAGTGAAGAACGAGCGGGGGCTGTAAACCCTAAGACCAGAAACTTTGAAGAAATATTAAATGTAAACATGCATTTCTATTTCGACTCATCAATATGATTTGAATAATCATACTTTATATGAATAATTATTTGCATAATTTTATTGTGGGCTGCTTACTTTCACTCATCTTCCTTTGCGGCTTTTTCTTGCCCTGTCTTGCCACCCCACCCCAGCCACCTGTTACAGTTACAGGAAAGAGAAGCTGACCTTAAGGAAAATAGGTTTATTGGGAGAATTCAGAGTGGCCCAAAGAAAGAATTGAACAACAAAGTTTTAGAATTGAAGCCAATTGCCAGTTGACCTGTGTCTAGACGTCCTTCAGGTGGATGAGTTCTTTCTGGTCACATTCTCTGTTCCAGATTACAGTGTCTGGCAGAAAGTGTGGGAGGACCTGGTTAAGTAGTTCTCCACTTGACCCCATATCTGGGCCAAAGGGATGGGGTGTACGTACTGTGTAGAGGAGCTTGCCACAAAAGACTGTGCAGATGGGCTGTTGGCCACTCTGTCCCTCTCCCTCTGGATTCCCTGTACACGCCCAGACATAGGCAGGCTAATTTGATATAGGATTTTGCTCTGGGGAAGAAGGATGTGCTGAAAAAAGAAAGAAGTAATGGTTCTGGATTCCAAATCAATTTCATATTGATCGCTGGATAATTCTCAGTGAGACATGTTTTTCACTAATCAGGAGTGCAGATTGATAAGATTAATGTATGTGGCTGAGATAATAGTCGGCCAGAATTTAGAAGGCATGTATTTCCACCTATGCCCCTCTTCAGGGAAAATCAAGAGAGGAAGAAAGAGGAAGAATTAGATTAGTAATTGTACTGTTCTTCTGGTTTCGCTTCTTGCAAGACTTCTCTGCTGTCACCAATTAAAATATAGCAAAATAGAATGTTAACACTAAGGGACAAGAGAAAGAAAATCATTGCAAAATATTGATAATTAGAATTTTGTAAAATTATATGTCACAGATAATTATTTTTAGAGGAATTAAAATTATATAATTTAAGGAGTAGATGGGTAGAAATTTATGAGGGAATATTTTTCATACTTCTTTTTTTTTTTTTTTTTTTTTTTTAGTTCTTCCTTGAGTGGTTACAAGGATTAACTGATACAGTTTATATCTCCTGCTCTACTCAGTGCCTGGCACATGATAGTAGGAGACAAATTTTGGTCCCTTTCCTTTCCTTTTAATTCCTGGCTAGATTATAAAATCTTAGAGGACAGAAAATTGCTTCACTTAACTTTATATCCTGTTCAGTATTTGGTGGTAATTAAATACCTTGTGAATACTTACCGAGTACTTGGGTATCAATTTTTATTGAAGTATCATTAACATGCAGTGTTATATTAGTTTCAGGTGTACAATACAGTGATTCAGTAATTCTATACATTATTCAGTGCTCATCACTGTAAGCATACTCTTAATCCCCTTTGTCTATTTTACCCACCCCTCCACCCACCTCCCCTCTGGCAACCACCAGTTTGCTGTCTGTATTATTATGAGTCTGTTTTTCACTTTGCCTCTTTTTTCCCTTGTTTGCTCATTTGCGTTGTTTCTTAAATCCTGCACATGAGTGAAATCATGTGGTATGTCTTTCTCTGACTGACTTACTTCACTTAGCATTATACCGTCTAGTTCTAATCCATTTTGTTGCAAATGAGAAGATCTCATTTTTTTTTACGGCTCAGTAATATTTCATGTATATTTACCACATCTTTATTCATATCACCACATTCATCTAATTGAGGGACCCTTGAGTAGCATGTTCCACATCTTGGCTATTTAATATATTTAAATTTATATTTTTTAATAATTTCAACTCAGTGTCAGAAAGTTGTTGAGTTTTAAGGCAGTTCAAAGTAAATTGTTAGGTTAGGAAAGGTGAGACTGAAAATAACTAGAAACTTCTTATTTTAAGAAAGGCCATTTCAAAACTTAGGGAGACTCCTATTTGTTTCAATCACAGTCTAAAGTTTCTACTTTATATTCTCTATTTAAACTCTATAAAACCAATTTTTATTTAAAATTCTACTTAGGTCTAAGCAAAATATTGGGATATATAGTCCATTTACATGAAACTATTGGAAGAAATACTAAGCAAGTGTTATTATCTGAATTTAATGGAGGATCAGGATATAGGTAAAGAATTTGGAAGAGTGATTTCCCTTTAGGAATCTGTGTTTAGTCTTTGTTACTTTATGAAGCATATTAGATTCTTGCAAATTCCAGGGAAGTAAGAATAAAAATACCAGTTAATATGGTTGAGGTAAAAAAACTACATATTTATATAGTTGAAGTATTTGGTAAATAAGTGCAGTTCCAGTCTCTCTGTCCAAACCTTTGTAATTCAGTTAGGAATTCAAAGAAAGGTGAAGCTAGATTTCAGTTAAATTCTTTCCTTGAGTCTAAGAGGGAATTAAAATTAACTGAACTCTGTATATAACAGTTCTTCATAATTAATCCCCCAAAGTACCCAATGGGGACATTTTTCAGTAACGGAAATTTCTGAAACGGAAGGGAAAATGTGATTTCAAAGAACGATCACCGCAGTGATTTCTGTGTATGAAGAATGAGGTACATTTCATTTTTACTGGGGGAAGACGGTCCTGACAGAGGGAAGAACACATGCAGGTAAGTCAAGGCAGCAGTGTGACCAATGTGGTTGAAGACCAGCGAGGAAGCCAGGGAGCCTGGAGTGGGGTGTTCCAAGGGGAGAGTCCCGAGAGGGCAGTCAGAGAGCTAACAGATCATGTTCGGACTTGTAGGCATTCGTAAGGACTTTAGCTTGTATTTTTAGTGATATGGAAAGTCATTGGAATGTTTTAATCAAATAAGTAACATGAGTTGTCATTGGCTTTAAAAAGATCATTCTGGCTGCTGCGTGGAGAGTCATGTTAGGACTAAGGATGGCAAAAAAGAGAGGCTTGTGGAGTCTTCTGCAGCAATCCCAGGTGAGCCAGGGTGGCAGGGGTGGGGCTGATGAGAAAAAGTAAATTCAGAATGTATTACAAAGGAAGAACTAAAAGAATTTGAACTGTACATGGGACATAAACGGAGAGACGTCAGAAACAAGTCAAAGGTTTTCCCAGATTAAAGGATAAAGTTCCCATTTATGGTGCCAAGGGAGACTGAGATGTGAAAGTGTGGGTAAAATCAGAAGTTCATCTTTGAACATGTGGAGATATCAATTAAATTGGGTATGTGAGGCAGGAGTTCAGGGAAGGGCCTGGCTGGAGATCGAAATTTCGAGTTTCATTAGCATATAGATATTGCCTAAAACCGTTAGACTGAATGAGACATTTAGAGATTGAGTATAGATAAAAGAGAACTTGAAGACTGATCCTAGTGCACTCTGGTATTGGAAGTTGGGAAATGAAGAGGAACCAGCAAAGGGGGGGATGGGAAGTAGTGAGGTAGAAGGGCATTCAGGAGGTCATGCGTATCCAGGCAGCCATGTGATGAAAATATTTCAAGGAGAAGGACTTGATAACCTTATTAAATCCTGTTTAAACTTCAGCAACGGGGGGTGGGGGGGTGGTCAGCTGATGACCTTGACGAAGCAGACTGGAGTTGATGGAAAGCCTGAAGGGTTGGAATTGCAGGTAGCAAGTGTAGACAGTTCTCTAGAGGGAAAAACGAGCTGAGAAATGAATGGTATTTGGAGTAGGAAATGAGGCCAAGAGAATTTTTTGTTTTAAATGAAGGTAATTCAAGCATGGGAGTGATCTAGTGGAGAGAGACAAAGTGAGGGACGGGGCGGGGTGGGGAGGGGAGCTGCTGTAGTGCTCTTGCTGAGTTAGCCAGACAAGATGGAATCTAGTGCAAAGACGGGACTGGGGGGTGGGGGGAGAGAGGGGTCTTACATAGGTGCACAGACTGTTTGTTCAGTTAGGAGGAAAGGCAGAGTATACGGGCACAGTTGGAGGTGGGCAGTTAGGTGTGGTGAGGAAAGATAAAGTCACAGGGTTTTTTTTTTTTTTTTTTTTTTGGGTGTGTGTTTCTCCTTTTATTTTTTTAGTTACTTAGTTTCTGTGGGCTGTCCTAGATAAAGGACTAAGGGTATGGGAATGAGAAGTAAGGAAAGGCTGGAGAGAGAAAGCAGTCCTAGAAACAAAGTAAAAGGTCTTTGGTCAGTGGATTTTTACAACAGCATTTGCCTGTCCTTGGGTATATTATGTTTGTTCTCTTTTTGTTTGTTCCAACCTTTCAGTCAAAACCTATAGCTCATAGAGGATTGTCCCCTGGCTTGCTTCTTTTCCTTCCTCTTAGTTCTTGATGCCATCCCTTCAGTCTCCCACAGTGCCATGAATACAAGGGCCCTTGTGTGCAGTAGACTTTGATCGAAGAGTTGAGGCAGTGGAGGGAGAGGACAACATTATCCTTCCTGCCTTAATTTTTCGTCTCATGCTTCAGAGTTCTTCATTTCTTGTGCCATGGATCCCTTTGGCACACCAGGGAAGTCTATGGACCGTCTCCTCAAAATAATTTTTAAATTAAAAAAAAAACCAAAAAAACCCATGCTATTATAGAGAGTAGTTTTCAAAATATAACACACTTGTAACATGTGAATATTTATTGTGCTTTAAATAAGCTCTAGTGGCAGGTCGTGTGACTGTCTTACTTTCAAAGTAGTAAGGTAAACAGTATTTTGAGATACCTGTTAACAACTGAGATATGACATAAAAATGTGATTTCCACTGGTGACAAGGTTACTGGTATTGGCACTGTGATTTGTTGCCTGCCTTCATACTGAAAGCAAAGCTCAATTTCCTTTTGCTAACGGTTTGTAAACACAGAGATGCAATCTTTTCCCCATCCGTGTTTGATCCTGCATTCTGTGTATGCACCCTTTGCAGGGCTGTGGGCTTCAGGGAAATCACTCCTGCCTCAGAGGGGGTCATGCTCCTCTTCTGTGCAAGGCTGACCCCACCATCAAGGATTTAGCCTTCTACGCCCATTTTCTCTGAGACTTACTCCAAACGGATATCCCGGATTGCTTTTACCGCCTGAACTCTTTTTCTATTCATGGGTTTTTTCTTCTTTTTTTCTTGCAATATACTGGCCTTTCCTCTATCTTTCATTTCCCATATGGGCAATAAAGAGCCTTACTTGCCTGGGTGTGGCCAGCCGGGTGACTGGCATCTGCTCTTTACATGTTAACTGCTTGTAGAAGGTGCTCAGTCAGTGTTGATTAAATAAATAAATAGATGCGTCTGTTTCTAATAGAAATTCGCAGGCTTTTGTATTAGGGAATATTACCGCTGTCTTCCTGCTGGCGAGGGGACGATCCTCACAGGACTAATGAACATCGTGCATGCCCCCCTGGTAAATGCAGTAGTAGAGTGAGTAAATTCATCAGGCAGTCCATGGAAAGGTTAACATCCCCATAGAGGGATATGCTAGATTTCCATATTTAGATAATTTTGATAAGGACAGTTCAGATTGACTCTTGGTCAAACCAGTTCATTGGTTTTCATGAAAGTTTCCTGATAAGGAAGATAATTTAAAATGATTTATAGCTTGCTGGACTTGAGGATTTAGAAATCTGGTTAACCTAAATTTCTTCAAGTTGCATGTTTCAAAATATAGTTCTGGTTTGAATTTTGTTATTAGATTGATGTGGACACGAGGTATTTTAGATTAAAAGGAGAGAATTCCGCGATGATAAAATATAGTTTTGGGGAAATATTCAATATTAGTATTAGAACATGTTTTTTATACTTAATATGAATTTATTTTTTTCTATCATAATTTTCCTCATGCAATAACTGATATTTGAGCACATACCTCTAATTTATATAGTTCTTCATCATATTTTATCTTGTAATATTTATTCTTTTGTTATTTTCTTTTAATTATTAATTGTTACTTGCCTTTTTATTTGTGTATTTATGAAAACATAAACGAGTCAGTGATGTAAAGCTGTCACATTAGTGTTTGGCATATAATCACTATACAATAACATAAGGAGCCACAAACATACATATACACAAACATTTTTTTCTCCAACTAGATCATAAACTTTGCGTTAACTCTGTGAACATGGGATCTTGTTTGTTTTGTACATCTTCTTCTCCCCAGTGCCTACCACAGTGTCTGGCCCATAGTAGGTTGTCAATAAACATTTGTTACATGAATGTAAGCCCATAGAGAGTGGTGGGTCATACAGTTTAGGGACAGAGATGGAGAAAGTAGAGTTTGTTTTGGTAACTTGTGCTAAGAGTGAATACATTTCCCCCTCTTACCTTTTTATATTCAGTGAAATTAGAATTTCTTACAAATACAAGAGTATGGTTATTGCAGGTGGATGAAGTGTAGGGAGGTCCAGTGTTCAGCCCGGACACACTGGTATGGCTGTCTTGGTACTTTTTGGCCATCTTGCATTCTTACTGGGTGTATACAGGCCACAACAGTTGGACAGCATTTTGAATATCATCTGCGGTCTTCAGTGAATATTTGGAAAAAAATTATTCAGTTAAGCTGTTTGGTCAAAAATACTTGCACACACATATGTACACAATATATATATGAATATTACTATGTGTAATTTTAAGCCGTGATAGAAATTTTAGCATATGTTCAATATAAACCATTTATATGTCAAAGAACTTACATAAATTAGTAAGCTATGTCTTAATATGACTAAAAATAAGATATCTTAACATTTAAGATGTTACTTTTTCTAGTTCCAAATGACAGGCATGGTAATGAAAGTACATTATTTGGTTTTATGATATTTATGTACTTGCCAGTCTAGTTGGTAATTCAAATATTTTACAAGGTCATGAAAATCAGTAGGATTTTCTTCTTGTAATGACAAGCACCCACATTAAAATGATCACATTCCATGTACCTTAGTTTTTGATCATTGTCGTATTTGTCCTCCTTAAAAAAAAGGCAGAGCAGCTACTACACTATATAAAGGTAATTTTATACTTGCCAATTGATCTTCCCTTGGGGGCTACTGAAGTTTTTATAAATAGCTCACTGACTTCGAAGAAACATAGTTCTGTTCTTACGAACTCATCTGGAAAGGGCATTTCTTTGGGGATATGGAGACCATGTGTGGAATTTCAGCTACAGGGAAAATTCTAGGATTTAGACAAAGAAATATTGGGTGGTTTAAAATTGAGAGTCCATTTGTGAAAAATTGGTTTGCTTTTAATAGTCATATTTTGTTTTTAGAACTTAATATATGGTAGACTCATGATCCCTGGTCTGGAGTTTTCAGACTCCTAGGGAGCTGAAAATGCAGATTGGTACCACTGGTCATATTATCCTGGTCAAAAGTACTGATTTAAAGTAGTGTATCATTGATTTATTAAATATGAACAAATGTTGTTTATTGCTTAAAAAGGGCAATTTGTTTAGTTTACTAAATTTTTCATAACGTGGACTTCATGGAGTAAAACTAACAAAAAGTTCCCTTAGGAAAGATTCATACCAATTCGAAGCCTGACCTATACAACTGTCACAGATGTGAGATTGTTAACTCCAGAGGTTTTTATTGATTGAGTTAATAAACTCACTCGTAAATCTACGAACTCAAACTGTTAAACTGAATTTTACTTCAGTGAATATCAGAGTTTGGTGAACTACTTTTTATCCCAAATTAAATTTTTTGATGAAAGATGCAAGTGGTCTTATGAGATTTCTGTGATAAGAATATTTGTGGGGGTGGTGTATCTTGTATATATTACCATCCTTAATGCAATGGATGTGTGATACTGAATCCATAATTTTTAAAGTAACTTTTATTGTACTTGGATTAAGAGATACCCAAAATAAGATTTGCTGTTTTGAGTGTCACTGTTATTTACTCTTTCTCTCTCTGCCCTTGGGCAGGGAGGTGGGGGAGGTCATGGTTAGACTAGCAGCACATGCCACCATCAAGCTTCAGACATTCTGAATGGATAGGACACTCCACCCCTAATTTCTTTAAGTCATTGTAAGAACTCTAAAGCTGTTACTTGAAGAATGAATTTTGTATGAGCTCATTATGAAACATTTTAAAACTCTAAAACATGAAATGAATCACGATAGATTTGCCATGGTTTATGGTACAGCCTAATTTTTAAGAAAGCTTAGCTTATCACATTCTTAAATGGCTTAAATATACTGATAAGAAATTCTCATTGTGGCAATTTACAGTCCTTTCGTTCAGGATGGTGTTTAAAATATCTAACCTAATTTCTTCTTACTGCTAGTTCAAGTTACTCTTTACTATTCAGTGTGTCATTGAAGGAAAGTAACTCTGAGTTACTTGCATTTCCTCTGGGCTGTCTTCCCGTGTTTGGGGACGTCTGTGAAACTCTATTCCTCTGCTGCGCTCTTCTCTTCCTTCAAACCCTATGCTGCTTCATCTGTAACAGTCCTTTGGTATCTTAATGATAAAAAAATTCTACCGTAATCCTCCTGTAATAAAAAGGAGAAATTACATGAAAATGTATTTTTTACCAAAGACTTTAACAAATACATTTTCAAAAATAATGTGAATTTCAATATGGAAATGCTGGGACCTGACTGGACCAGGAATAATGAAATAGATTCTTATACATACATTTGGCGTCTCTAGGAAGATCACAGCTACAAATGCAACTACCCGCTAAAAAAATTTCTTAGCGACTCAAAATGAGTGGTTTTGAGATTGTGGGTGTGACTTTTCTTAAAACGTTAAATCACCTTTGACAAAGCTCTGAGCAAAACAAATCCCTTCACTTTATATAGTTGTGTTCTTGAAAAATTCAGTGCATATTAAAATTTTTTCCTTAAATACTATGTGTTTATGTAAAATGGTGTAAGGTTCTAGACTCAGATAATTATAAACATATTTTTCACCCTAATGAGTCTCTAGTCATTCCTTCAGAAGACGTGAGGGACCCAAGGAAATTCTTTGTTTGGGACTCTTCTTTGAGTCGCAGTAAATGTAGCAAGCTTCTTAGCCTATGAAAAGCAGTTACTACTCCGTAGTCATTGTGTAAGCTAAAAATGTGATCACTTATTTTCAAAAAAAGTCTAGTCCTAGGTGATTTTCTTGAGAACCTTTGCTCTAGGCTAAGCTTTTAAGTTTGGGTCCTATTTTCTGAAGCATCAGTAGTTTTTTGTGTTTTTTTTTTTGTTGTGGTGGTGGTGGTTGTTCTGTTGTTGCTGTTTTGTCCTCAGTTGTCTAATTTTTCTTATACTTTAATGTAATCGATAAGGACAAGCGATTCATATTTGTTTCTCAGAATCTACCTACGGTGTCTTGAATGGTGCAAGCTAAAATAATCTAGGTGTGAAAATAAATCTAAGCCAATTCCTAGTTGCTAGCAAATCATTGTAGGAGACTATCGAAGACATCCTTTCATTTTCTTTAAGTGGAATTGCACTTCATGTAAAGATCGTTTTATTTTAGAATACGTGGGGGGCGATCACACCAAACATTTATAGAGCACTTATCTAACAGTGATGTTGCTTGCCTTACTTTTTAAGTCTGTTAACCATCTGATGAAGCGGGCGTTTTTAATATCTTTATTTTACAAAAGAGAAATCAGAGCCATGGGGAGGTTAATTACCTTGCTCAAGGTCACACAACTATTAAGTAGTAGAGCCCGGATTTTATCTCAGGTTTCTTTGACTTTACAGTAATTACTCTTCAGTTTCAGTGGTGTTCACATGAATCTTTTCAAAGGTGAATCACCACTGTTAAAATGTGTCTAGCACAGCCCTTCAGAGAAGCTCTCCCTATCTCTTTTCAGGAACATATTTATCTGCAATTCCTCTTATTTTCCATTCTTTTGAGTTAGCTAGATGTGTGGGATAGAAACGCAAACTATACACAAAAATTCTACTTTGTGTTATTTAAGTGTCAACATGGCAATGAGAAATGGGTGCAGCCAAGTACTAAAGCTTGCTAGCATCATGACGGTCATCGGTAATCAGCAGGTAAGCTTCGTTAGCCTGTGTGGTCTAGAATGATAGAAAATATGAAAACACTGCCATGTACTGAACAAAACTGTGTGAATAATAAAACCCAGAAAGCAGAGGATCATGTTTATTTTTTTGTTAACCACTTTCAACTTCAACTCGTGGGGAAAGTCTGCTTTTTATCCTTCTGGTGCCGTTACCAGGGAAGAAAAGGAGTTTGCATCTCTGCCCTGGTGGTATTTGTGACTTCCAGATAAACAGGGCCTTCTAGTCTCCTGTGTGTTGTTCTTTTCAGGATTAATAAATTTATTTAAAATAAAGTTATATTAATGGATCAAATGAGTTCTTGTAGAGAGGCTTCCCATTAAAAAATAGCATTTGGTTGCACTTGCTGACAGCCTCTTCCAATTTTCTGCTCAGAGATTAATGAAGACTTAGAAACAGACTCACAGTAATGGGAAAAGAGACTGATACTCAATTGCTAGAAATTTTGATACATTTCTTCCATCTACAAGGAACTGGATTAGGAAAAACAAGATTATCTGATGAAACAACTCATTATAAAGTTGGAAATGTAGTTTGCTTCTCTCGTAACATCATCTGCTTCTCAGACACCCATGATCTTGAAACTTTGAGGAAATGGGGCAGCTCTCCATCTGCTGCAGGGGTGCTGTTTTCAGGGGAAGCTATAGTATCACCATCACTTATGCCTCTACTCTCTTAGTTTTTCTGACTGTTCAGAGGTTTTAAGAACATAGAAAACAGCAAGGACATTCAAGAGGACGATAGTTGGAGCCGCAGACCACTGCGTCCTGAAAGGAAGATGTCTCCCCAGGTAGAGGGCTCAAAGTGGGAATGGATAACTGAACGGTAGGCATTTTAGACTTCAGATGATTCTTTTTCAGACCAGCGGTATGTGATGAGAAGAGTCCTTTGCCATCCAGAAGGCAAGCTTTAAGTTATTGCCTGACAGCCACCAAGAATTGGACTTTCAACTCTTCATATCTATCTACGTTCCTGCTACAGCACTGAAAAGGGATTTCTGTAGCCATTCAAGAACACAGTGAGCCAGGCCAAGCCGTCTGTTGGATGGTGGACACTGTCACCATCACAGACAGAGGCAGTAGCAAACCTGAACAACTTTTGACTTGTTAACTAATATTGTACTTCATGGCAGGGCCTATTATCCTGAAGATGCAAGAGCAAAGCACGTTTTGAAGAGTATTTACAAAAACTAGAAGAGCATTTAGAAAAGAGTTTAACATAGCATCAGGTAGAAGGTGGGGTATCTGTGAGCCTGCAGCAGAGAGCTGCAAGGGGAGAACTAACTCATGTTTCTGTAAAGGTAAGGGGTGATTGCTGGAAACAGTAAAACCGTGAAAGTGAGATCTAAGTCTTAGAGGAGGCAAGACAGAAGAATTGATGTTTTGAAAAACTAAATCAGTGATGAGAAGAACAAACTTGAGGAACTTAGATTTCAGAGAAAGGTCAAGAAGTAAAAACAGTGAGATAAAAGATAATAAATACGGGGAGAGAGAACTGAAGTCCCATCTAGGAAAGATAAATACAAATGGCCGATAAAAATATAAAAAAAAATCAGCCTTACTATTTTGCAAAGAAATAAAAATAAAAATGAGTTTTAACTTTGAGCTAATCAAATTAACAAATATTAAAGTGAAACGCCCGTTTGATACAAGCTCAGTGAAAAAGTGCTGTTTGAAATGTATAGTCATTTAGACAGTTTGGTAACATTTTCTTAAAAAGGTTAGCACTTTATCTAAAGGTTATAATCATGCATATGTAACAAGATTACTATATAAGGATAACAAAGTGGAAAAATCCTAGTAAACTATGAGACACTTAAATGTGGTGATAATTTATATATCTAAAGTCATGGTTTTGAAACTATTTAACAATATGGAAATGTCCTTCCAATAGAATGTAGTTTCAGTGTTTCTCAAGCTGGAAGTTAATAGATGAACAAAAAAGGTGTGTATAGTGAGCAAAACATTTGGGAAGCTGCTTGTTCCCCAAATTTGTGATGACTTGCTTCCCAAGTCATTTACTATGAATTAAGTCATAATAAATGTTAGAACCTTACAGGGTCTGAGAGAGCTGCAATGGACATCTGCTCACTTTGCTTAAACCTTTTTATACCATTTTCAATACCACAGACCATTGTTTTTAGTGGAACAGATATTAACATTAACATCTTCCACAAGAATGTTATTTAAATACCAGTTTGGGAAACATTATGTTAAATGAAAAAAAAATTATGAAATCAAACCAAATAATTTAAAATTATCTCTGTATGATGGAATTGTTTTGTACTTATATGTAGCTCCTAAATTTTTCTTCTACCGGTATTTCTCTAATAAGAATGCAATACTTTTTTTATAAGAATATTCAGCAAATGTATTTAAAAAGAGAAATTTGAAGAACTCTGGCTATAAAATTAATAGTCATTAGAGGGCATAAAATACAATCATTCTGATGGAATTCATGTCATGATTATTTGCTGTTATGGAGTTTTAGATTAGGCATTTATTTTTAAATATGTAGGGGGATATTTTGACCAAATATTTAATCATACACAGAATTTGTTCCTCCTTAATTGTGAATGAGTTCCAGTAGACCAAAAAATTAAGAGTTATCCTGAATTAAAATAGAGTGAAATAGTTGTTTTTTGTTCCTTTATTTTGCTTTAATCAAAGAACTGAATACAGCCCTTATCTTACTTGTTATTAACCCCAACCATATGAGAAATGGGCCAGGGAGGTTAGCTGCTGTGATGGTTGAGAGCGTGCCTGTGTATGAGCCTGTATGCATGCACACACGAGTATGTGTGTCTAATCTTTCTTCTTCCTCATTTTCTTCATTTTTAATACATCAAAGTAAAAGACACTGTAATCCTATCTCCTCAGAATCTTTCCTCCACCCCTTCCAAATCAACTTAAATTCTTCTAATTATTCACAGATGAGATGAGGTCCAGAAGCATTTTTGTTCATGTTATTGTTCTCTTTCTCATCTTTGTTTATTCTCGTAGAGATGACTACCTTTCTTTTTTGCAGCTACGTTAATAGGTAAGCATGTCCACATGGTTTGCTATTGCCATAATCCTATTATTTTATTAATGCAAGAATTTTAGACTAACAGAGGCATATCTGGAAGTGATTTAGATCATGGCCTTTTTGAAGAATTTGAATTGTGCCCCCATCAGACTGTCTAGAGCACGTTATGTTGGGAGGTGTGAGAAGTAAGCATCAAGAGGCTACACTTTGTTGGAATGGGTGGTATTCACTGTAAATTGTGAAGTTGAAAGAAATGCATGTTCTGGTTAATCTTTTTTTTTAAACGACTTTTAATTTTCTCAATTATTCAAGTTCACTTTTTGTGATTTAAACTGAAGACTACAGAATACAACATTAATTCCCTTCCCATGAGGGATGCTTTTCTACTGCAGATTCCATAAACCAGTCTTATTTTATGTACTGTAGTGTGTATAAGGGAACTCCCACATTAGTTTGCTAGGTAAGACATAATTTCAGAATACCTCGTACACATTTATTTTTAGAGCATTCACAGGTAGAAAGTACTGGAACCCTCATATGGTCAACTCCTGCATTCTTGATGTGGCGAACACTTTGATCAGTGGAGTGTGGCAGTTTTGCAGCCAAATCTCAAACCAGGTGGCATAACGATGATGAACTTTAAAACAACTGGGTTCAGTGACAGCGTTTTTTTTTTTTTTTTTTTTTTTGAGAGTTAATATGCCGTAATAACTCAATACTAATACTTGAGAAACCTGTGAAAATAACAAAACATTTTTCAGTTATTTTGGCCAAATCTGTGAGCAAATTACTTAATTGTATATAAATAGCTAAAGGGTGTTGTGGTTAGGATTTCAAAAGTGAATCATTTCCATTTTATCATGAAAAATCCTTCTCTTCCTGGGTCTCCAAGGGCTCAGTTAATGATTTGCATTGTGATCAGGGTGGTTTTGGGGATTTTCATCTGTAACTAATTAGAACTTGGTTTTTTTTATTTGAAATTCCGCCTCCTTGGTTAAACTTCCTAATTGGAATAAGAGAAGCACATTTTTCTGCCCCTATTCTCCCTTCACAAATGATTCCCTAACACTTCTTAACCTGGGTGGAAGTACTTCTGATGAAGGGGAGAAATTGAAGGTTGAAAGAATTTAATTAACGAGGCATTTTGTTTTGTGTCCAGATTTTTTTTCACCAAGGGGAAATCTTTGGTCTCTTTTGCATAGGGATGAAATAAAATAAGGTCTGAGAATTAGCTGATGTATGCTACAAACTTGAAGAGCAAAGACTGTGTATTTAGAAACATTTGGAGATCCAGAAATATTAAGATGATCAGCAAACATTATTTCCAAAATAGTTATCAGATGTTACAGAATGACATATACATAATCTCAGGGCAGCTTGTGAAGACAAGGGCCATTTCTTATTTATTTTTTAATTCCTAGGTCTTAAATAGCAGGTTCACATAATAGGTTTGCTTTAATATCCAACACGAAAATTTAAAAATTGAGGCACAGGTATTCAGTTGATTAACTGATTTGTTTATATCTGTCGGTCTTTGTAGCCAGGCATATTCCTTTTTTTTTCTTTAAGAAGTTGTCTGCTACTAATAGATATTATTTTTTTTTCAGTTTTCATAGGAGTTTGCTCTTCTTCCTATTAAGCATTGAAGTTATAGTAAACTCAGTTTTATGCAGTTCAAACCAACTTTGGGGTTTGGCAGACCTGGGTTTCCTTGGTTCTAGGCATTTCTGGTGCTGATCCATCCTATAAGTTGTTCCTGGACGAAGTCTACCTAAAAGTCCAATTTCATATGTCTGTCTCTTTCACAGATCCCATTCCATTTCATTCCATTCTGTTCTTTATTCCTTCACATATGTGTGTATGTTTTTCACTTCCAGCTTGAGAGTTATAGGGAGTATGGTGCAGTGATTATGGGAAAGGGTGCTGCAAATACATTGGATTCAAATCCCAGTTCTGCTCCTTCTGAGCTGGATGATCTAGGGTAAGGTATTTAATCCCTCTGTGTCTCAGTTTCCTCACGTATAAGATTGGCATAAGAATATAACTTACCTCTCAGAGGTGTTAGAAGATTAAATGTGCTAATACATATGAAGTGCTTAGAACAATGTATAGTGAGGAACTAAATCCTTTGTCTGTCTCTGAAGGCTGATTTGACCTTGATATTACCTGTTTCATCCCAGAGTCTTTTCTGACCCAGTTTGGTGTTTGTATTTCACTTCAACCAAGGTCAGACTTTTCCTTTGGTATGCCCCACCTATGCCCTTTGAAGTCCTGGAACACTCTCCACACAGCCAGCTGAATTCTGTTTATCTGGGAGGGTCCATGTCAAGCCTCCCGTCCTACTTTTTTATTACCAAACTAAAGACGTGGTACTAGAACTCACCGAACACATACCACCAACCTAGACTGCAGCCTTTGTGAATGTAGACAAATAGTGATTTTTGATTTTCTATAAATATTCTTTACTGCAGCATGGAACAGGAAAGTTACCCAATAAACCCATGCTGATTATAAAATTGCTGCTAATCTATTTTCTAAAAGGGAAATTTAGAAATGATATGCATTGATCTAAGTGAACTGACTTATGCTATTTGCAATTTTATTTGTGCATTAGGGATAATCAGAGGGGGTTTCACATTGTGTATTCCCTGAATCTACTGTTTGAATAAAATAGGGTTATCTTAAACTGCACATCATCCAGACAGGAAAGTAGTTTGTATTTACTGTGCATTAGACTTTGGTTGTGAGGAAACTATACAGAGCAACTGACGATATAGTGTTTACTCTGCAGTGCTTATGGGCCACATTGTGCCTGCCTACCAATACTGAATTACATAAATTATATAATTTTGAAAATTATAAATTTTGGAGACATTCTTTTAAATGAAAGATTTTAATGTAGACAGTTTTGTGTTCAGTAGAAATAGTGCTTCTCGATAGTTTACCAGTCTCTACCTGACTCTGGAGGATATTGTCTGGTGGTGGTCACCCCAAGAAGTCAAATGGGACAGTGAAGTACACTGTTCTTGGCAATATGGAATGGTGAATAACAGTATTAGGATTTTCTTTTCCACTAAATTCTAAGCTCTTTGCGCTATTCAAAGTGAAAGGTGAAGAAAATAGTACTACTCAGTATTTATTTTGCACTTTCTAATTTAGGTTGTGTGTTTTCCTTTAATGTTTCATTTTGACATCATATATTTTAACATGGACTTTTCTTGTGGATAAACATTTTATGATATAATTTTTCTCAAGTTCTAGGAGACAATGTGGCTGTGTTTTATTTACTTGAATCATTTGTGATGAGAACCAGACTCAAACTCATTTCAGAAATATTGTTAATTATACAACCGAAAGAGGCAGATATCTTTTTGATTCATTTACACATTTCAGAGTTGCTCCATAGTGCATTCCTGAAGCCATATCTAAATAATCATACAGTATCTTCTGATGTTGGTAGGTATTTCAGACTTGACCAATGGAAATTATATTTCATTAAGTGACTACACAGTAATGTGTGGCTGTCAGGCAGAATGAAATTCAGTAAATGGGTAGTTAGCACATGGTAACGAGGTTAATGGTAAAGGAAGATGGATTCAAATATACATGATGAATTGTATATTCAAATCTTTGCTTTAATTATTGTAGATTTTAGTCAATATCCTATTGGTATTTATAAAACAAAGAAAAGTGAAAAAAATGGTAGGTCAGATTATGTTTTTGGTTATTAACATTTTTAGTGGGGAAAATTCAAGGAGTATGTGTTGCGATAGCAATACTGCGAAGAAACAGTTGTCTGTGGCTATGGGTCGAGCGCCCATCATTGTAATTACTGGAGTCCAGTTTTCAGAAAACCTTCTGAATGGATTCGAACCTCTCCCATTTTGCATATCTTTATGGCGGGTGGATAGTAAGTAGTGGCAGGTGGGAGGATGTCAGGATAAAAATCAGAATTAAGAAAAACTCCTAATTATTAAAAAAAATCAACATGAAGGTACTATTTAGAAGATTTGAGGTATGGGGAGGAATAGAAGGAGAGGGAGGATTGGGAGAGCAGTTTGGGAATTAGGGAGACCTGAATCCCATTGGAAGGAAGTGCTTATTAGCTACTATTTCTAAGCCATGTAGTGTTGTTTTGTATTTCTTTTTTTTTTCTTTTTCCTTTTTTTGGGGGGGGGGGAGAAGGGCAGACGGAGAAGGAGAGAGAGAATCGTAAGCAGGCTCCACACCATGTGGAGCCCGATGTGGGACTTGATCTCATGACTTTGAGATCATGACCTGAGCTGAAATCAAGAGTCAGATGCTTAACTGACGGAGACACTCAGGCACCCCTCTTTTGTATTTCTTTTAGAAATGGATCCTTTAATAAGAGTCAAGGACTTACTAAAGGACTTAAATTGTATTTAACAGGTAATTTCTTAGAATTTTTAATTTTTTTTATTTAAAATTTTTTTTTTAATTTTTAAATTTTGACAGGGAAGGTCATAGGGAGAGGGAAAGGTAGAGAATATTAAACAGACTCCCCAACTGTCGTGGAGCCTGACATGGGGCTCAATGTCACAACCCTGAGATCATGACCTGGGCCAAAATCAAGAGTCAGATCCTTAACTGACTGAGTCACCCAGACACCCTCTTAGAGTTTTTCATGGTAGGTTAGGAATGTATATTATCATTGCATTTGACAAAAGGGGTACAAGCTCAAGGTGCTTTTTTGTTTTGTTTTGTTTTAGAAATATTAGGACAGAGCCTAAATGTCACAAGAAGTCATGCTTGCCTGGTGGCCTTTTAATGAAGTTTATTCAAATCATACTTAGAATTGTAAATATGGTCAACACTCGGGAAATCAACTTACTGCCTTTTTCTATTCATATATTTTTACATTATACGTAAGAAAATGTTTTTAACAGTTTAGTGGTATATCGAGGCTTGTTTTATAATTGACAAATCGTACACTTCAATACAATATGGAATTTTAAGAATCTTCAGGTTTTATGAGTATAGTTCAGAAAAATGTAGATTTTTATATATTAAAACTAGTATAAACATGTAGCATATAGTTCAAAACACGAATCTGCTCCTGCTGTTTCTTAAACTCTTCCAGTGGCTCCCATTGCCTTCGAGATGAAGTCCAGCATCTCTGTCATGGAAGCCTTGCCGTCTTCGTTCAGTTGCAGCACTTCTGTCTGTTTGTCTCCGGTCCGCTTCTGCTCCCATTCCTAAGAAGGATTATGTCACCATTCATCTACTCACATGCTCCACGTCAGTATATCCTTGTAGTTTTCAGAGGCTGACCATTTTTTTTCTCTAATTGAGAGAATAAGCTCTCTAGCAGCTTTCTGCCTCGTACCAGCATGCACCTATATTCCCATATATTCATGCTGCCTTCCCTCCTTTCTGAGTATAAGCTTCCTCTCCACACTGAGATAATATTCTTGCTCAGTCATTTTCTATCTCCTTTCACTCTCCCCTGCCCTTTTTCTCTGTTAACTCCTTTTTTATAAACTCTTTTCCCTTAGCAAAACCCTTCTTTGAACCATTATTAGCCTCTGACTGCTGCTCTAACTCTCCTTCTGGAAAGAACCTGTGTGTGTTCCTGACCACCCATTCATTGTTTATTTCACTGTCTGAAGCTGGAATTGCTTTCACCAAATCACTAATGACCACTGATTTGCCAGATTCCCCTAGACACTTGTTTTAGGCCCAGGCATATTCCCTGTATCCAGTGAAAATGACACTTTTCACCAATATCATCATCTTTTCTATTTATTTATATAGCTTCCCCTTCACTAGGCTCTTTTACTGGCTTTTCCGTATGCCTTGTAAATATGTATTCTCTGAGGTTCTGAGAAACTGCTTTATCTCTCCAGCATGATTTACTCTTTGGATAGATGCCCTCTTCACAAGCATGACTCAATATAGAAAGTAGGTCTCTCACCTTAAGTCTTGACCCTCATTGAAAAGCGTCAGTCTTTCTGTGTATTCCATAATACCTCAAACTCAATATGCCTACTTTTGAACTCATGATCAGTCCCATAAAATTTAGTCCTTTTACGTTACTTATTACCTGTGTGTGACATTCCTATACAAGACACCAGATACACAAACACTGAAACCAGAAATCTAGGAACAAATCTCTAATTCTTCCTGCCTGTAGTATCTTAACCTTGAGTCTTCATCTTCTCTTTATTCCTACATCTTATGATCCTTGTTAAATACCATCTCAGTTTTCCCCTAGAATAGTCTTAATTTAGTCCCCCTGCCTGCCTCTTGGGCTTTGGCTATCTAACTTTTGTTATTTTTTTTCTTCTCTTTTAATTTTTTTTTTTTAAAGATTTTATTTATTTACTTGACAGAGATAGAGACAGCCAGCGAGAGAGGGAACACAAGCAGGGGGAGTGGGAGAGGAAGAAGCAGGCTCATAGCGGAGGAGCCTGATGCGGGGCTCGATCCCATAACGCTGGGATCACGCCCTGAGCCGAAGGCAGACGCTTAACCGCTGTGCCACCCAGGCGCCCCTCTTTTAATTTTTTTTTAACTTAAAACCTTTTAGTTTCCTGATGCATGAATTTTTGTTTTGTTTCGGAGCAAATGGAAAATACTTGTTTGTGAACCCTTCAAAAAACAGCATTTTTCATAACCTTCAGAAAGTGATCAACACATTGCTCAAATACATGTTAATGATTTAGGTGTAACTTGTATTTTTGAAGGTTAGGGTTAGCTACACATCGAGACCATAATTGAACAGGATCATGATCTAACAGGATCACATTTCCTGTGAAGGGACAGAAGTATCCTTTGTTGTCAGTGCTGGAGGATAAGCATGACTTTAACAGTCGTATCTGAAAGAATGGCCACTCTAGGCAGAAGGAAGACAAAAAAACCAGCGCTTACTGCCATGAAAAGAAGCAGGGTAAAAATATTCTTGGAACATGAGAATAATGTTTCAGTTTATGAGAATGCATCTGGCTTATTATTAATCAAAAGTATTGGAAAAGAAGATGGGTATTTATGTTCAACTAGTGACTTTACAATTTATTTAGACAAATATTTCATCTTAGGGATTCCCAGTTTGGTAGACCGGACATGATGGATTGAATGCTGCACATTAATTTCTTCTGCAATTTCGAATTTCTTGTTAGTGCTGCTTATTTACATAGTAATAGGAGTCTCCACAGAGTAATTATTTAAAAGTTAAATGTTAGAACACTTTGAGGACAGATACAGAGACTGTATCTTAAATTTCTCTGAAACCTCTTCTAACTAAAAAGGCTGTGATTTGTCTAAGTTAATTTCTTACTATCTAAACACACACACAAAGTTGGAATGATGGTTTGTGAGTTTCATTTTATTTTTTTCCACAATGTAAAAGATAAAACCTCTTAGCTTTTCTTTTAACGTCTAGATTCATTATTCATATATTGTATGAAAACAATTTTACACTTTTTTCTTCTTCAAACCTTTTTCCTTTATATAACTAAGCACCAGAAGAAAGTCATACTTTTCCTGTGATGCTAAAATTTCTTCCAGATCACATGTTGAAGTACCCTTTCTTTTTTTCTTTGAGGCCTTTCTTAAATGATCAGATGTAGACTTTTAAGTATATATGGCCAACTCTTTAATCTGAACTACTTTGTCTAAATGTATGCTATTCGGACAGCATGTATCTTCAGTGTTCAGCTTTGCATCTGGGCTATGCTTTAACCAGGTAATATCTATTTTTCTGCTTCTTTTAGATTTGACTGAAATTAGAGGTGTGTTACATCTATATTGTGTGCGTTCAAATGGCCTGTTTGATTTCGAAAGACTCAGTTTTACTCATTATAAAATAAAATGTGACTGTGTTTCTAAGTACAAAAACTTTTCCTAACTGGTAACATTTTAATTTATGATTTTTCTTGACATCACCTAAGCATTTCTTTTCAAAGTTTAGTTTTTATAAAATGGTACGTTTTATATATGCTTGGCCTTTGTTTTTTCTAAAGATGCAAAGCTGAATGAATGGTTGTAAAGAACAGTGGCACCTCTTCCCTCTTTGGGTTCTGGTCAATATTTGTGTAAAGGATAACTTATATCTTTCAGATTGAACAAATTTTCAGTAGTGCTTTCAAGTGATGTTTAGCAATCCTTATGGGTAATAGGGTTGAAAATATGCATTGTGTGTTTAAAAAGTAATGTTACTTATCGAAGCTGCAGAGAAATTTAGATTTTGAGCAAAAGAAATTTATCTTGTTGTCCTTAACAGCCTTTTAAAATTCTATTTTTATAAACTCTGACCAGTCTTAACTAAATTTTTCTTTTTAAACCTTTGGATAAAAATTCATTTCACTCTTCCTGCAGTGTGAACTTAGTGCCATATTTGGACTTGTTTTTGTGATTTTCCTCCACCAAACTTGGAATGCAGTCTCGAAGAATAGGTTTTTGGCTCTCAAGGGCCCTCATAGTCACACATGAGTTCTTGATCACCGTGTCTGTGTAGTGTCTTGCTGATGGAGCTCTCCTCGTATTGACTTCCCTTTCTATTTCCAGCCAAGATTTTTTTGAAATGTTTCCACTAAACAAAAAACTACAGTTTTACCCCTTGTGATAGAGAACACCTTTACCTGGTTATGCTGTTTGCTGGATGATGATTATGGAATTACCATTATAATAGAAACTGTCGGCTTTAAGTTCCATGCGTGTTTTGGATTAATAGCGTCCTTTGCTTTTTTTTCTCTTCTCAGTCATTTGGCTTGTTCTGTTATACCTCAGAGAATGGAGAATTGGGAATAAAAAGAAATGATATAGTGTTTCATCATTTCAATAAACATTCTTGAATATGCCACAGTATGTTAAAAGTTTCTGTTACAATGAGACTTTTGCATTATCTTTGCATTGGCTTTTCTTCTGGCAGAAATTATCCTCTGTTAGCACAGCAAGTTGATAATTGCTCCAACATAATTGAAAGCCTTGCTTTGGATTCTGGCCTTAGTCTGGGAGCTTTTTTTCTAAAACTGAGATGATACAAAGAAGGTTAACTTGACTCGGTTTGGGATTTCCCATGTCAGCCCTGGAAGGTGTCTCGTGGTTGGCTCCTGAAGAGCAGTTAGGGACAGTGGAAATGCCTCCACGACGGGATGATTAACCACCTTTCTCAAGTAGACATTTACCTGTAAACAGTGATGATAGTGTGTGTGTGTATGTGTGTGACAGAGGTGTCATGTCATGTGCTGCACACGCATTAGCTTATGTAACTATTACAGCGCATGTGAGCTAGGCATTATTATCCCCATTAACAAGTGAGGATAAGGCTTGGAGAAGTTAAGCAGCTTGTCCAAGGTCATACAGCCAGTAAATACAGAGCTGGCATTCATACCCAGGGACTGTTTGACTCCAAGACTTGGCTCATCCCTGCTCTGCGTTGTGTTCCACGTAAAGTACCGTGTGCTTATTGTGAAGATTAAATAAACTAATGTGTATACCTTGTAAAGCTACTACTCTTGATATAGTAAGATATGGATATGTTTTGAACGTGGAACTGTTAATCCTTTCTGCTATTTTAAGGATTGTCATTTACTTCATAATTTTATATATAAATATTTTCACCTTCAGGATTATTAATATTTTGTCAATGTCCTATTTGATTTATGAAGTGTGTGTATATATATATATATACTTCATATAAGTACTCATATATAGATACACTTCATATAAACATATATATGTGTGTATATGTACACACACGCACACACACACACACACACACACACACATACTTCTAAAAGGGAAGGGAATCTCTGATGTTTTCCCCTCTGTCCCTCTATGGATTATTTTTGTTCTGAAAAATAATTTAATAACTTTACCTCAGAATCTCCTTTTTAGGATTTTCTGGACTTCAGGATTTAATAATTTATTATATATTCACTTAAAATGTCATGCTGGAGAAAAGGATCTTTAACATTTCAGTGTTTTAAAGAATCGTACAAGGTAAACACATATAAAAAAGGATTGATTGTTTCAGTAAGGACACTGAATAGTCAGCAATTTTTAAACAACTTAGTTTACTATATACACAAGCTATTTTGAGTGTTGGGTATTACTGAAATACTTTAAGGCCTTCTTTAGTTTGTATGGATTGCTGAAATACCCTAAGGTTTGATTCTAGAATGCTTGAAAAACTTTAAATTGCGAGAAGAAAACCAGTGAGTACTTACTCATGTTGTAACACTTTTCTGTAATTTCCATCAATTTCTGAGGTTGTCCTCTGGTACCTTTTATTCAGGTTAGGGATAGATTTTAAGTACTCTTGATTCCAAGTAATTTGTTTAATTGTCTTAATGCTATCTTTATAATGATTTTAAGCTGTGGCATTCTGTGAGCGAGTGCCCAGGGGCTTGATAATTGACATTCAGGCAGTGAGGTCTGCTTTCCCTTACTGGCCTCTTGGCAGCCTCTATGACCTCACAAGGGCATTTAAAAAAAATCTTTTAACCTCTAGTAGCTTTGAAGGCAAAACTCTAGATTATGGTTCGGGAATTCAAAAATGATAATTTAAGTAAAACTAAATGTAGATATTTGTAGACAAAGCCTTCAAATTTAAACTGTAGCTAAATATCTCCTAAGAGTATAACATTTTTTCCAGAATTATTTTTTATAGTTTGAAAAGTTCCTGTCAATATCACATGTTTAGTAATGGTGACAAGTATTTGTTTGAAATATACATTTTGAAATTCTATTTTTTGATTAGGGTAGAAGTATGTGAAATTATTAACCTTACTTTTCAGGTGAGAAATAATAGAAATTTCTCATTTGTCTTTCATAATCAGTATGATTTTATGAATCTACTGCTTTTTGTTATATTTAGGATTTATCTTTTATTGATAGTTTCAAGTGTTTAGCATAGCCTCATGTAAACATTCAGCAGTAAACGATGGTTGTTTGTTGCCCAGTTACTTATATATGCCTTCTGTGAGCATAAAACTGAACTTTGGATGAAGGACATAAGAGATAATTCCTCTTCCTGAAACATTTGGAGTGAAAAAATTTTACCTTGATACAATTTAAAGGAAATGCAAGTCCATACTGGCTTTGAACGGTTTTCTAGGATATGTCTTCATTTATGGGAAACTCAGCTGATTTGGTTGCCTTTGGGGTCCCATCTCACACATGCTTACACTATGTCTAGAAATAATCTATCTGAATTTTATTCGTCCTAAGCCAGTCTTCTCTGGTCAGCATTTGGCAATCTTGTAAGTTGTTCCCGATGACATTCTCTCACCTCTGCTCTGTCTGGCCAAAGCTTTATTTTTCTGTCACCTCGGTGACTCCCTTGAGTACTGACCACCTTACCAAATGATTCTCAGTCTACTTTTCTAGTTTCATCTGGGCCACTCTGCTCTTTTTTTGCCTTGTCACCTGAATTTTTGCTCTTCTCCTCCAAATACCTTTGAATAGGTTGGGTCTTCTACCTTCTACCTGGACTTTCCTCTCTTTTCTTTTTCTGAATCTTGTCCATACTTCAAGAATGTGAATTCTGACTTCATAACCTCATATATGTCACTTATTTGCCTATGCCTTGTTGCCTTAAAAAAAATGTGATAGAAAACACAGCATAAAATTTACCATTGTAACCATTTTTAAGTGTACAGTTCAGTAGTGTTAAGTATATTTACACTGTATGGAGCAGATTGTCACAACTTTGTCATCAAGCACAACTGACACTGTGCTTATTAAACAATTCCCATCTCCACCCCACCCAGCAACTGGCAAACACCATTCGAGTTTATGAGTTTGACTTTTGATATCTCATGTAAGTGGAATCATACAAGATTTGTTATTTATTTATTTATTTATTTATTTATTTATTTATTTATTTATATTTTTATTTATTTATTTTCCAGAGAGAGAGAGAGAGAAAGAGCACAAGCAGGGGTAAGTGGAGGCAGAGGAATAATCATGCTCCTTGCCAAGCAAGGAGCCCAATGTGGGATTCAATCCCAAGACTCTGGGATCGTGACCTGAGCCGAAGGCAGTCGCTCAACCAACTGAGTCACCCAGGCATCCCAAGGATTTGTCTTTTTTAAAAAGATTTTATTTATTTTGGAGAGAGAGAGCATGCACAAGTGTGGGAGGGGCAAAGGGAGAGGGAGAAGCAGACTTCCCGCTGAGTGAGAAGCCCGACCTGGGGGGGAGGGACTTGATCTCAGCACCCTGAGATCATGACCTGAGCTGAGGCAGACTCAACCAACTGAGCCACCCAAGGTGCCCCAGGATATATATATCTATATTTTTTTGTGACTGGCTTATGCCAGTTTGTATAATATCTTCAAGGTTCATCCATATTGTAGCATATGACAGCAATTCCTTCTTTTTTAAGGTTGAAAAATATTCCACTGTAGGTACATCCTGCATTTTGTTTATCCCTTCATTTGTCTGTGGGCATTTGGGTTGCTTTCACTTCATGGCTATTGTTTAAAATGCTGCTGTGAATATAGATGTGCAGATATTTCTTTGAGATCCTGCTTTCAATTCTTCTGATATATACCCCAAAGTGGGATTGCTGGCTCATATGATAATTCTATTTTTAATTTTTTGAGGAACTGCCATACTGTTTTCTGTACCATTTTATATTCCTACCAGTATTGTACAGGTGTTCAGATTTCTTCATATCCTCTCTAACATTTATTTTCTGTTTTTTTTTAATTGAAGTGTAACTGATATATTGCATTAAATTAGTTTCAAGTGTACAGCACAATGATTTGATATTTGTATACCTTGTGAAATAATCACAATAAACCTAGTTACCATCCATCACCATACAAAGTGGCAAAAATTTTTTTCTTGTGATGAGGACTTTTATGATTTACTCTTGTGGCAACTTTCAAAAATACACTACGATATTATTGACTTAGCGTCACCATGCTGTATATTATGTCCGCATGACTTATTTATTTTATACCTGGAAGTTTATACCTCTTCACCTCTTCACCCATTTCATCTATGCCCCAATTACCCTTCCTGCTGGCAATTGCCATTCTATATTCTGTATCAGTGAGGTTTTTTTTTTTTTTTGGATTCCCCATATAAGTGAAATCATATGGTCTTTGACTTTCTCTGTCTTATTCACTTAGCATAACATCCTCAAGGTCCATTCATGTTGCTGCAAATGGCAAGATTTCATTCTTTTTGAAGGCTGAGTAGTATTTCACTGTGTGAAAATACACACACACACGTGCACACATGCATTATATAATATATAATATTTATCCATAGATGGACACTTAGGTTATTTCCATATCTTGGCTATTGTAGATAATACTGTAGGGAACATAGGGGCATATATATCTCTTCTAATTAGTGTTTTTGTTTTCTTTGCATATATACCAAAGAGTGGAATTTGCCAGATCATATGATAGTTCTATTTTTAATTTTTGAAGAACCCCCATACTGTTTTGCATAATGGCTGTACCAATTTACATTCCATTTTTTGGTGGAGTCTTTAGGGTTTTCTATATATAAAACCACGCTGTTCACAAATAGTGATAGGTTTACTTCTTTTCAGTTTTGATGCCTTTTTTTTCTTTTTCTTGCCTAATTGCTTTGACTAGGACTTCCAATACTATGTTGAATAATAGTGGTGAGAGTAGACATCCTTGTCTTGTTTCTTATCTTAGAGGAAAAACTTTAACTTTTCACTGATGTTGGCTGTGGGCTTGTTATATGGCTCTTATTATGTTGAAATATGTACCCTCTATACCCACTTTGATGAGAGTTTTATCATAAATGGATATTGGATTTTGTCAATGCTTTTCTGTATCTTTTGACATGATCATGTGATTTTTATCCTTTGTAATGTAGTGTATCACTTAGTATGGTATGTAGAGTTAATGTAGTGATAGATTTGCAGATGTTGAACCATCCTTGTATCCCCGGAATGAATCCCACTAGATCATTGTGTATTGTTGAATCTTTTTAATGTATTGTTGCATTTAGTTTGCTGATATTTTGTTAGGAATTCTTTGCATCTTTGTTCATCAGGTATATTGTCTGTGTGTGTGTGTGTGTGTGTATGTGTGTGTGTGTGTGTGTGGTGTCCTTGTCTTGTTTTGGTACTAGTGTAATGCTAGTCTCATAACATGAATTTGGAAGCATTCCCTCCTCTTCTTTTTTGGGGAAGAGTTTGAGAAGAATAGGTTTTAAATGTTCTTTGAATGTTTGGTAGAATTCACTGGTGAATTGTCTGGTCCTGGAATTCTGCATATTGGGAGGTTGGGAGGTTTTTAATTACTGATTTAGTCTTCTTACTAGTCTCTATTCCGTTTAGTTTCACTCCAATCTTTGTTATTTCCTTCCTTCTACTAACTTTTGACTTTGTTTGGTCTTTTTCTAGTTCCTTAGGTGGGAAGTTAGTTGTTTATTTGAGATTTTGCTTCTTGACATAGGCTTGTATTGCTATGAACTTCCCTCTCAGAACTGTTTTTGCTGCCTCCTATATGTTTTGGGATATTATATTTCTATTTTCATCTGTCTCAAGGTATTTTTTAATTTCTCCTTTGATTTCTTTTTTGACTCTTTGGTTGTTCAGTAGTATGTTCTTTAATCACATATTTTTGATTTTTGATTTTTCTTCTTGTAATTGATTTCAAGTTTCACAGCACTGTGGTTGGAAAAGGTGCTTGATATAATTTCAGTCTTCTTAAATTTATTGAGACTCATTTTGTGGCCTAACATAGGATCTATGCTGGAGAATATTCCATGTCCACTTGAGAAGAATGTATATTCTGTTGCTTTTGGTTGGAATGTTCTGTATGTATTAAGTTCATCTGGTTTATTGTGTTGATTAGGGCCAATGTTTCCTTACTAATTTTCTGTCTGGAGGATTTATTCAATGATTTAAATGGGTGTTAACTTCCTTACTATTGTTGTATGGCTGTCAGTTTCTTCCTTTAGGTCCGTTAATACTTGCTTTATATATTTAGGTAATCCTATGTTGGGTGCATAAATACTTACAAATGTTATATTCTCTTGTGGGATTAGCCCCTTTATCATTAAGTAAGGCCCTTCTTTGTCTTTCATTACAGTCTTTGTTTTATAGTCTATTTTGTGTGATAAAAGTAAGCTACCTCAGCTCTCTTTTGGTTTCCATTTTCATGAAGCATTATTTTTTAGTTGCTTCACTTTCAATCTGTGTGTATCCTTACCTTTGAAGTCAGTCTCTTATAGGCAGTGTATAGGTGGTCTTTTTTTTTTTTTAATCCATTCATTCACTGTCTTTTGATTGAAGAATTTAGTCCATTTACATTTAATGTGATTATTGATAAGTATGCACTTATTGCCATTTTGTTAAGAGTTTTCTGGTTGTTTTGTAGTTTCTCTCTTCCTTTCTTCTCTTGCTCTCTTCCCTTGTGGTTTAGTGACTTTATTTAGTGTTATGTTTAGATTCCTTTCTCATTATCTTTTGTACTATCTACTATAAGTTTTTGCTTAGTGGCTACCATGAAGCTCACATATAATAGCTATTTATATAGCAGTCTATTTTAAGTTGATAGCAACTTAAGTTTGAATGCATTCTAAAACTGCATTTTTGAAACCCCCCAACATATCTTATGTTTTTGGTGTCACATTTTACATTTTTTGATTTTGCGTATCCCTTAACCAACCTTTGAAGTTGTATTTTTACTACTTTTTTCTTTTAATCTTCATACTAGTTTTATAAGTGATTAATCTACCTTTACTACATATTTACCTTTACTAATGAGGATTATACTTTCATTTGTTTTCTGGTTACTAATTAGTGTCCTTTTTTCCAGCTTGCAGAAGCCCCTTTAACATTTCTTGTAAGGCTAGTTTAATTTGCTTACTTGGAGAACTCTTTATCTCTCCTTTAAATCTGAATGATAACCTCATCAGGTAGAGTATTCTTCTTTGAAAGTTTTTTCCTTTCCATACTTTGAATATACCTTGCCACTCCCTTCTGGCTTATAAAGTTTCTGCTCAAAAATCTGCTGATGGTCTTACCAGGGTTCCCTTATATGTAACAAGTTGTTTTTCTCTTTCTGCTTTTAGGATTCTTTCTGTAACTTTTGACATTTTAACCATAATGTGTCTTGGTGTGGATCTATTTGGGCTCATTTTTTTTTGGAATTTTCTGGGACTTCTGGATTTCGATGTCTGTTTCCTTCCTCAGGATAGGGAAATTTTCAGCCATTATTTTTTTCAAATAAGCTTTCTGCTCTTTCTCCATTTTCCTTCTTGGACCCCTATAATGCAAATGTTATTCTGCTTAATGTTGTTCCGTAGGTCCCTCAGGATAGCTTCATTTTTTAAGTTCTTTTTCTTTTTGTTGCTCTGTTTGCTCTGTTTGGGTGAGTTCTACTATCCTGTCTTCTAGATCACTGATCCTTTTCTCTGCTTCATCTAGTCTGATGTTGAACCCCTCTGATGTATGTTTCATTTCAGTTACTGTGCTCTTCAGCTCTGATTTCAGTCTGGTACTTCCTTATATTTTCTCTCTTTAAATTCTCACTGAATTCATCTGTTCAACCTCCCACCCCCCTAGTTAGGTGAGCATCTTTTATGGTCATCACTTTGAACTTTTAATCAGGTAAATTATTTATGTCTGTTTTGTTGAGGTTTTCTTCTGAGGTTTTATCTTGTTCTTTTGTGTGGAAATATTTCTCTGTTTCCTCATTTTGCTTGACCCTCTGTGTTTGGTTCTATGTATTAAGCAAAATAGCTACTTCTTACAGTTGTGAAGTAGTTGCCTTGTGTAGAAGATGAATGTTATCATTCAACCTTGCCCTAACTTTAGATGGTGTCTTGAACCTTTGTGATTGTCAAAGCAGCCAGATTTATTCTTGATAGGTCCCAGTTGTTGAGGGTGTGCCAAGACCTGTCAGTTTTCCAAAGGGCAGGATCTCAGTCAGCACCTACTTGTAGGCTGATTAGAAGCCAGACCCTAAGGCAGCAGCTTTTAAAGTATGCAAATACATACAGTCTTGTGGGGCCACAATTGTGAACCCTGCTATCTTCTAGACCAGGTGATCTGGAGGTGCCTCCTGAGCAACAGCTGGAAAAATCAGGGCTCTGGGTGAGTGTATAAGCTCCTTTCTGGGAGATACTGACGAGGTATAGTGAGCCCAAGGGAGAATGCAGATTGTGTCCCCTGGCCTATTTTCCTTGCAGCTCTAAATGTATGGCAAATTGAGGCCTGCTTGTCAGGCTGAAGTTCCAGGACAAGTAAATAGTCCTTTTTCACAGATAGACTTTCAGTCTGCCATCTGTGCATTGCCCTGGAGGTGGTAGCCTGTAAAGGACTGTCTCTATGGTTACTGTCTCAGGGATCCAGGAACACAAGGGCCACTAGAGCCAGGTAATCAAGGAGTTTTGCCCATATGGACTGTGTGTGCCTGCTGGCTTTAGCAAGGCAGAGGAAGAGCACTAGGTTGAAATGCACCTGCTGGCTTTAACAGGGCAATGGAAGAGTGCAGGGACCATGTGTGCCCCCTGCCCAGCACTAACAAGGTAGAGGGAGAGAGCAAAAATGGCACCCACCAGTGCCTCCATCAATACAGAGAGTTCCAGGAGGCCTCCTCCTCTCCAACAGATGCTTTAAGATTAGCAAATGAATATTCTTCACCTATGGTCTTGGTGACTTTCAAACTGCTGCCCTTATGCGGGGCTCCAGGGCAAGCGAGTCTTTGTGTGAGCCCTTTAAGAGCAGCATCTCAATTCACTCCAGCCTTCTGGACATAAACCTTGTTGATTTTCAAAGAGGGACGTTTTGGGGGCTGATGTCCCCAGTGCAGTCCCAAGGGTTGGGGTGCCTGAGGTGGAGCACAAACCCCTTGCTCCTCAGGGAGAAGCTCTGGACTCGTGAGATCCTTCCCAATTGTGGGTTGCTGTGCTGGTGTTGGGGTTTTTGGTGAGACTGCATCTCTGCTTCTACCTTTCTCAGCGGGCCCTTTTATTGTTTGTTGTGAGGGAGCTGTTTCGCTAGTTACCAGGTCTTTTTCAGAGGGAAATTTTCCACATATAGCTATAGGTTCAGTGTGTCCGTGGGAGGAGGTGAGTTCAGCATCTTCCTATGCCTCCATCTTGGGACACCCCCCACTTTGTTTTAATAGCAGCCATCCTAATGGGCGTGAGGTGACACCTCATTGTGGTTTCAGGTTGCATTTCCCTAATGATTAGTGATGTTGAACATCTTTTCTTCTGCTTGGTGGCCTTTTTTATTATCTTGGGAGAAATGTCTTTTCAAGTCTTTTGCCCATCTTTTAATTGGGTTGTTTTTTCATTGTTGATATGTAGGTTTTTTTTTTTTTTTAATATTCTGGATATGAAACCCTTTCCAGATAAATAATTTGCAAATATTTTCTCCTGTTTTATTGTGCCATTGCACTCTGTTGATTGTGTTATATGCTGTGCAAAAGTTTGGTATGGTTCCTTTCTTCTATGTATGTTTTTGTTGCCTGCGCTTTTGGTATCGTATCAAAAAATTCATTGCCAAATCCAGCATCATGAGGCTTTACACCTATATTTTCTTAGAGCAATTTTAGTTTAAGTCTTAACATTTAAGTCTTTAATCCATTTTGAGTTAATTGTTGTGTAAAGGTCCCGCTTCATTCTTTCACATGCAGATATCCAGTTGCCCCAGCACCATTTGCTGAAGGGATTGTCCTTTCCTTCTGAGTAATGTTGGATCCTTTGTCAAAGATCATTTGACCACATTGTGAAGGTTTATTTCTGAGCCCTTTATCTGTTCCATTAGTTGATATGTCTTTTGCTTATGCAACACTTTTTAAAAAAAACTGTAGCTTTGTAATATGTTTTGAAATCAGGAAATGTGAGACTTTTCTTTTTCAGGATTGTTTTGGCTGTCTGGATTATTGTCTTTTAAAAAAACAATACTTATTGATATGTACCTTATTGATATTTGTGTCTCCTGGACTTAATCACACTGTCTGGTGCAATCTCAGTTGATGACATTAATTTAGAAAATACTAGTTGAATTACTGCTGTAAGCCACTTTTGCTCTGAATTTGTTTGAGTTGGTTGGATTCTTAGGTTAAGTGGCAAGCAAGTACAGTTGGCTTTTGAAAAATGTGGTGTTTAGGGACACTGATCCCCTGAATAGTTGAAAATCCGTATAATTATTAACTCTCCAAAACTTAACTATTTATAGCCTACTGTTGACCAGGAGGTTTTACTGATAAACAGTCGATTAATGCATGTTTTTGTGTTATATTTATTATATACTGTCTTCTTATGATACAGTAAGCTAGAGAAAAGAAAATGTTAAGAAAACCCTAGGGAAGAAAAAGTACATTTATAGTATTGTACTGTATTTATATATATATAAAAAAATCCACATATAAGTGGATCCACACAGTTCAAACTTGTGTTGTTCAAAGATCAACTGTACTTGTAATCTGAGAGGCTCAGCGGGCTGATCTTCTGGGATAGTTGAATCCTATACAATCTATATTCTATCTGTGTTGGAATTAAAAGAATATAGCTGAATAGTGAAAATTCCTTTTCAATATGCAAGTGAATAAATAAGCAAGTGAAAAAAACTGTTATTCAAGCAAGTCAGAAAACTTGTCATAATAAAAATACAATTTTTAGAGATTTTTCTCTAAGAGTTAAAATAATGATTCCTTAAAGAGGATAAAACATATTCTGGTGTGTTATGAGTTAAGATGCCTAATCAGTTTCACACAAGCTTTTCTTTGGTGAATTTTCTTCTTTTTTAATTAGTGATCTAGATTCTAAAAAGTAAGAACATAGCATATTTCTAAGGCCTTCCTTAATAAAAGATATGCTTTCAACATTTATGAAAACCCTGGTGAATGAAAGGAAATATGAATATTTTATAGGTTTTTGCTGTCTGTGAATTCAGTTCTTTAAGCAAGGAGAATGTTTCATATTTTAAATCATTTCAACATGAATAGGTAAGTTAATGAATGAACAGCTGATGTTCAACTTTCTTCAAATTGCATACCTGTAGTGCTCCTTGTTATTAGTTGTCAAACCCAGATCATCAGAGTCGTAAAATGGTTTCAAATTCCTGAAATTAACATTGGTTCCTGTTAGACGTATTCTTATGATGTGCTCATAGATATCTCCATAGAAATTCTCTGGAGACTTGATTTTTGACCCTAGAGGGTCAAGGCAGATTACCATTTGGGACTAAGGCATGGAGCTTCTCTGAAGACAGTGCTGATGAGAACTGTCACCACAGCAGATGACCCAAATTAAAAAGATTTCTGGGATCAAGCAAGGAGTCTCAGCCTAACAGTTTTGTTTTATACGCAATGCTATCCTTTTGATTTACTGTCACAAACCAAACTTTTACCTCCATGCTTTGATGAGTTTAGGTTTGTAAGAAAATTACTGGAAGAGGCTGGGGGCCCTGATCAAAGCCATGTTCTCTTATTCCTCTCAATTTCAGGGAAGGTTATTGTTTCTCACAGTCAAAGTTCATTTTTTTCCTGCATTCTCTTTTTGGAGACGGGGAGAAAAAAAAAAGCATCTTATGACTTAGATATTTGTGCTTGATTTTAAGGCTTTTGCAAATTAGATATACTGTCTGTGTTCTTTGACAGTCATGAGGGGCCCACTCTTTGGAAAGAGATTTTTATGGGAAGATAAGAAGAAAGGAAATAATAAATATTTTGCTTTTTGAAAGTTGTAATTTTGGGTGGTCTACTCTAAATCAAGATTCCTGGTAGAGAGTAGGCACTCAATATTTATTTGTTTAATGAACAAGTGCATTTTTAATGTAAATTAGACCTTGAGAATTATTTAATCCACTTTATTAATCACAATGAAGCTAATATTTATCATTGAGTATTAGGCATTTTTGAAACACCCTAACTTTTTACAGGTGAGGGTGTTGAAACACAGAGGGAAGTTCAGTAACTCATCTAAGGCCAGGTTGAGACCTGTGTATCAATTCATCAATTACCAGTTACTTATCAAATTTGCTGTGTACTAAGCATACATTTCTAGGTCAGTCGGTCTCGTGTAAGCATTTCAGGCAGGATTGCCTACTGTATTTGTGTTTCATTTTGATGTTCTTTCTAGAGTCATGTGATTTATGTTGATTGTGCCATTTATTAATGCCTATTTTTTTAGATTTTTAAAAAAAATTTATTTGTTAGAGCACAAGCAGGGGGAGCAGCAGACAGAGGAAGAAGCAGGCTCCCTGTTGAGCAAGGAGCCCGATGCAGAACTTGATCCCAGGACCCTGGGATCATGACCTGAGCCTAAGGCAGATGCTTAACCAAGTGAGCTACCCAGGCGTCCCTATTAATGTTTTTTGTATGTAATTTGAATGCTCTTAAGATTGCAGTAGCTTTAAAACATAAGGTAAATAGAAAGTAAATCAGCTAATTTCATACTTGGCATCACCATCTCATATAATTTTGTTTTCAGACTATTAAAATGTTCTATTTTGTGAATCCGAAGCAAGGTCTCTCTTGATTTTGGCTTAAATATAATTATATTCTAATAAAGTTCTGTGGGACATTTCTATATGACATGGGTTTTATTTTGTTTTGGGATTATGGGAATCTTATTACACTAATTCTGGCAGTCAAGTCACTTTGTCAACTTAATTTATACATTAATTTGTTTGCCTACTTAATCTGATAACATTAGAATGGAAAATATTATCTTATTTTTGACTTTATTTGACCATGCAGGCATTTTGCTTCTAGTCATCTTTCTTGTTCTGTGGCTCTCTTGTTTATGTGCTTTAGCTGAAAAAACATATTTCATACCTAATTAAGGTCTAATTGTAGCTTATACAAATTTTACTAGAATATTTGTGATATAAATTTTATCACAAATATAAATATTTGTGATATAAATACATTGGTGATGTAAATACAAAGGGCTATGAAAATCTGATTATTTTTCTTTCTGTTTTTTAAGAAAATAATTTCAGTTAGGAAAGTATTATAGGTAAAAATCTAGTTTATTATTTACTTTGAAAAATTTGTGGCTATCCTTTTGTTTAAGTAAAATTTTTGCTTTAAATAATATCCCCAAACTACAAGACTACTTAGAGTTAATATTTGCTTCTGTTAGAGCACACTTCATATGCTGTCCGTAATTCTATTATATAGAGTACTGTATTTTCTCATGTTTATAAGCTAAGAACTCCAAAGTTAGGGTTTTGAGATGCTGCAGTACAAATATGCTTTCCCCCCTCAATTTTGTTATGTGTTATCATTGGCTCTGCATTTGAGTTGGTAAAAGATCACTCACACTTCTCTCACTTTTCTCAAGCCCGATATATTAAAACAAAGAGCAACTCAGTTTCTCCCCTTTTGTTGACAAGGTGGACTTCAACTAACTCTTTCTTAGATGTGAAAGGAAGGGAAGGTCATTTCATGCTTCATTGATAAAAGTAAGGTCATAGTAACTATTAAAGAGTTTGGGATGTTTGTTAGGGATCATTTTTGCTTTTTGACATTCTGACTTTGTGGTATGCTGAAGTCAACAGAAAGATAATATATTTTATACAATGAATGGAATGTACAATTGTTCCTTTAATTATCAGTAAAAACACAGAAGATAAGGAAACTGGTGTAAATCAGCATGACAGAGTGGTTGTGGATTTGTTATGTAATGAGAAAGGAACTTGTGCCTTTCTTTTGAAATGTTGGCTTACACACTTTGTCTTTTCATCTAACATTTACGCATTTGCTAATAACCTTTCGCCAAATATTGCTGATATCATCATGATACCATGTTTCAGGTTAATACAAACTAGATTACAAAATTATGCTGTTTTCCAGCAAATCCAATCCATTATACTTTTAGGCTGATAGTTCTAATTGGCTTCACTCATGTGAGAGGATAAATGTGAAACAGGTGGTATGGACTTCAGAGGCTCAACCCTCGGTAGATTGCCATAGACCTCGGTGGCTGTTGAGTTGGAAACTCTTTTCTAACCAGTTTGTCCCTACGTGTAGCTACTTCATATAGTGTGGTACAATCTCCAGGCAGTGTTACAATGCTTCATATACATTCAATTTACGCTTTACAGTAAGTCTTTGAGAACTACTTCGTTAATATTTCCATTTTATAGGTGATAAAACTGAGCACTGGAAGGTTAAGAAAGCTGTCCAAGATTATATGGCTAGTAAATAGTAGACCTGGGATTAAACCATGATCCTATGATCTTTACTGCTATACTATACTGGAGACGTATGACACTATTTGAACAAATATTCTGTAGCAGACCCTTGGTTATCACACATCAGTTCACAGCTCTAGCTACAAATCCACATTGGTGGCCTGATCCTGCCTTTATGTAAAATTTTGTATTTGATAAATATCTCACAATTCTTGGCAACCTTTTCAGTCAAAAGCAAATATATAAAAATTATTTCTGTGGGAATATCAATGTAATGACTTTCCCCCAATTTAGTGTCTACAGTTCTATTCATGTTTGTGAAGATTTAAATTGTTGTCCTGAAAGGTAAAGATAATATTCAGTAAGAGAATATAATTTTTACCTTTTGATGAGTGATCATATTTCTTTGTTTTCTTTTAAAAAATTGCTCTGGAGCAATGCCTGGGTGGCTCAGTCGGTTAAGCTTCTGCCTTTAGGTCAGGTCATGATCCCAGAGTCCTGGGATGAAGTCCAGCGTTGGGCTCCTTGCTCAGCAGGGAGCCTGCTTCTCCCTCTGTCTGCCGGTCCCCCTGCTTGTGCTCTCTGTCTTTCTTCCCCACAAATAAATAAATAAAATCTTCAAAAATAAAATAAAATAAAATAAAATAAATTGTTCTGGGAAATATTTGCATCATTGCTTCATGTTTCCTAGAATATTTGCTCAATGTTACAAGATTAATGGCAAACTCTATGAGGGGAAATCATTGCATATTTCTTTGAAAGTGAAATATTTAGGAACATGGATAAAATACTTGTTGGAGTGATGCAGTTCATTTTCACAACATGACTGATTATAGAGGCAGGAAACGTTGGTCCAGAAAATCTTCTGAGTGGGGAATATAGGAGGCCAAAGAGATCTGAAAACCTGCACGTAAGGGGCTTTGCCATTTTCAAGAGTGTTTTATATTATACTTCTATTTAAAGGCTCAGGGGTGCTTCAGTAATTGTTTAATTGTTATGTGTTTATAGTTTTCTATAAAATTATACCATACTAGAGGTATGCTCCTTTCTTTCAGCTCTTCCTGTAACCGAAGGTAATACCATCCATCTGGTGGCACTAACTGAACCATAGACCGGTCCAGGGAGGACAGAAGCCTCTACAAGCTTTCAGACCTCTCACCAAAGACACATAAGGTGAAGCAACACCTCTCTGATGTGAGACAAATTGTTAGATGAAGAAAAAGAACAGTTAAAAGTGAATTAACAACTCTTAAGGATCTGAATGTCGGAGAATTTACAAGTCAGTGTAGAGAAGTGTTTCATTTGTTCTTTGTAGTTAGAGAATAACTGATATCTTAATGCAATTTGAAAAGAGGATTAGGATTTTTCACCAGGTACCATAGGGGGATTGAGCCAATTTATTTTCATAAGAAGGAAATAAAGAAAAGCTAGATGAGAGTTGATTGTTCCGTGTGAGCATTGCAGGGTAAACTGGTTCATAATAACAATGGAAAGATGTACTGTATTTTTCTTATATGCTTTTTAGTAACAAGTGAGTTGATAGAATGTGTTTGACTTTATCAACATTTTTAATTCTTTAAATCATTACTCGATAGCTCAGTAAAGTTTTCAGAAAGTTACCTAATTCATATTTATATGATTCCATTGCTGGCTTGGAAATGATCATTTTCATAATATAATTTTAAGTAAGAATGTAGAAATAATGCAGTTGAGAAGTATTATTATTATTTGTTTCTTGGGGTATCAATACAACTTAAGTTTTTCCCCTGGGTTAAGTGCTTTAAGGTTAAATTTTCAACATGGTAAAGTCTAGAACCATAACTTAATTGCCCCTGTACTTCACAGCCCGCATTGACTTGGGTGTCTGAGTCATGGGATTTTCCTCACAGGGAGAGATGGTGGGGAAGAAGGTCAGAAACCAAGTCTAGATCTGGTGGCTGTCTCTTTCCAAAGGATAGTATCAGGGGCCTGGGGCAGGGCATCCCAAATCTGCAGTCTCAGAGTGAAGTGTTTGGAAAAGGTTTCATCCATTTTTTAATTTGTGCTCAGAGTTATTGATGGATTCAGATTTCAGTCCCAAAGGAAGAGGGGTCTTTTATCAGGACTTGGGATAAGATCAGAGAACTAGTCAAATGGACTGGTTTCAGGGTTGGAATTTCCTGCTAGCCAATGAACCAGAATAAATTAGAAAAGCAGGCAGAAGCTCAGCCTGTGGACTAGGTTCTCATAATTCTGCTGGCAAAGAGGGTACCTATAGGCTTCTTGCCCTAGAAGTAAAATGTAGGATTAATCTAGATCCCACCCCACAGTATGGAAGGCCACTAACTGTGTCTGGCTTTGTATAGTTGTGCCTGAACAGTGAGAGTGGCTTAGCCTGTTAATTGAAGTTTTCACTACATTCATAAAACAGTGAGACCGTGGAAAGTAGAAACTGAAATGTAGATATATTTCCAGAGATATCAACTATCCAGTGTATTAAATTTCATATAGTTTTCTAAGAATATAGTGTTTAATAGGATAATTAAAACAATATTTTATTAATGAAAACAATACATGCTTATTGTAGAGTTAGCAGAAGGTAAAAAGAATTCTACCACTTCAATGTTAGCATTTTTATATCCCCTTGCCCCTTTCTGTATTTCAGTTGGAATCATATTGCCTTTATTTTTGGTCTTTTAAAACACCATTTTAACGGCTGTATAATCTTTCTGTTGTATTATTTCAGATTATATGTCTAGAAAATATATTCCTGACAGTGAAATAACTAGATCAAGAAATGGTAACATTTTTTTAGGGCTCTTGAAACATATTGCAAAATATTTTCCCAGAATGCTATATTTTATATTTGTTTTATATGGAGTGTATGAGGGGACTGGTTTCACAGAGTATTAGGATTGTGAAAATCTTTGCCAATTAGATAGAGGGAAATTGTGTTTCATTATTTTACTAGTAGTCTTTGATCCCTTCTGAGATTCTACTTTCTTTTTTACTTCCAATACATTTTTTAGACATTCGTATTTCATCTTTTGTGAGTTTTCTATTCCCATGTTTACATATTTTTAAAATTTTTTAAAATTAATTAAATAAATTTTTTTTTTTAAGAGAGGAAGAGTAGAGGGGAGGAAGAGGGAGAGAGAGAGTCTTAAGCAGGATCCAAGCCCAGCACAGAGCCCGATGTGGGGCTCGATCTCAAAATCCTGAGATCATGACCTGAGCCAAATTTATAGTTAGATGCTTAACCAACTGAACCACCCAGGTGTCCCCACATTTGCACATTTATCTATTGCAGTTTTAGCTTGATTAATTTGTATGAGATCCTTTTGAAATTAAGATTAATAATGTTTCAGCTACTAAATTTTTTTATAGTTAGCTGCTTTCTGTTTTAATGGATTTATTAAAATATAGAGGTTTCCCACTGTATGTTCAGGTCTAAAGAATTTTTCCTTATTTCTTCTAATATCCATATTTAGAAAGCAAAAAATGAGCACTTAGGTGGTAATAATTGTCAATGGATGGAACATATACTTTATTTTGGGGCCTTTTTTGTCATTTACTTCTCATAATAATCTTAGGAAGTAATTGCTTCTAGTACTTTGATCTGTAGATGGTGAAACTAGAGTGTAAGTCAGCAAATGCATGGTAAACTGGCCTTGGAACTGATCGTATGACTACGGATCCCGTGCTCTTCACTAGTCCTGCACATCTGGTAGAACAGAGCAGACAAGCGTCATCCTAAAATGAGTAAGATAGTAATGGAATGCATCATGGAAGACACTAGATTTAATATTTGAATTTGATTTTCATTTTTCTAATATTAAGTATTTGTTGATCCAGAAGATTTTTTTTTTTTTAAATTTCCATGATAGAGTTAGAACAGTATCTTAGGACAATATTTTGTCTAACCATATTGCTTTGTATTCAGTGTCATAAATCAGTGTGTGTGTGTGGACAAGATTTAATTACACAATGGAAAATTCATTTTTAATACAAGTTTGATCTATTAAATAAAGCTTTCTACATTAAAAATGCTGCAGTTATACCAACCATACAGATTATCTATATTTCCCAGATTAAATTAGAATTTAAGTAATTATAGATTTTTTATTTGTGTCTTTCATCCAGTACCTAAGAGAAATGATTATCACACCAACAAAATAATTTTTATTGAACATTTTCTTATATAAAATGGCAAGACAATAACAACAACAAAAACCCCTCTAATTTTCTTAGTATTTTTAAACTTTATTTATTTTTTTATTTATTTTTAAAGATTTTATTTATTCATTTGACAGAGACAGCCAGCGAGAGAGGGAACACAGGCAGGGGGAGTGGGAGAGGAAGAAACAGGCTCAAAGCAGAGGGGCCCGATGTGGGGCTCGATCCCAGAACTCCGGGATCATGCCCTGAGCCGAAGGCAGAGGCTTAACAACTGCGCCACCCAGGCACCCCAGTATTTTTAAACTTAAAAAAAAAAAAAAATCCCAGATGCTGTTGAGGTTTGTGTATTTGTCATTTACTCAAAAATTGAATTTTCCTAGAAGGAAAGTCCTTTAAAACAGATGAACTCTGTGTATCTATGATGGGTTCTCATTCAATAACTGGCAGAATTTCAGAGACTACTTTTTAAATCACGGTTATCTCTATATAGGCATACTTCGTTTTACTGCTTTTTCAGATACTGCGTTTTTACAAATTGAAGGTTTGTGGCAACCCTGTGTGGAGCAAGTCAATCAGTGGCCTTTTTCCAATAACATTTGCTCACTTTGTGTCTGGGTCACATATTGGTAATTCTCAAAATATTTCCAACTTTTTCACTATTTATCATGGTGATGTGTGATTGGTGATCTTTATTGTTACTATTGTAATTGTATTGGGGTGCCATGAACTACACCCATATAAGATAGTGAACTTAGTCTATAAATATTGTGTGTGTTTCCTCTGTTCCGCCCATCAGCCATTTCCTAGCTCTCTCCCTCTCCTTGGGCCTTCCTATTCCCTGAGACACAGCAATATACAAATTAGGCGAATTAATAACCCTATAAAGGCTTCTAAGTGTTCACTTGAAAGGAAGAATCACAGGTCTCTCACTTTAAGTCAAAAGCTAGAAATGATTAAGCTTAGTGAGGAAGGCATGTCAAAAGCCAAGACAGGCTGAAAACTAAGCTTCTTGCATCAAAGTTAGTCAGGTTGTGAATGCAAAGGTAAAGTGCTTGAAGGAAATTAAAAGCGCTATTCTGGTGAACACACAAATAGAAAGCAAAACAGCCTTACTGCTGATAGGGAGAAGGTTTTAGTGGTTTGGGTAGAAGATCTAACCAGCCCGAACATTCCCTTAAAACTAAGGCCTGATCCATGGCAACATCCTAACTTCCTTCAATTTTTAGAAGACTGAAGGAAGTGAGGAAGCTGCAGAGGAAAAGTTGGAAGGTAGCCGAGGTCGGTTCGTGAGGTTTGAGGAAAGACGCCGTCTCCATAACATCCGAGCGCAAGGTGAAGCAGCAGGTGCCGATGTAGACACTGCAGCGAGTTATCCCGAAGATCTAGCTAATTCACGACGGTGGCAACACTACAGAACAGATTTTCAGTGTCTGCAAAACAGCCTTCTATTGGAAGAAGATACCATCTAGGATTTTCATGGCTTCAAAGCTTCAGAGGACAGGCTGGCCCTTGTTAGGGACTAATGCAGCTTCAAGTTGAAGCCAAGCTTCATTTGCCATTCTGAGAATGTTAAGGCCCTTAAGAATTATATTAAATCTTGTGCTCTATAAAAGGAACACCGAAACCTGGATGACAGCACATCTGTGTACAATGTGCTTTACTGAATATTTTAAACCTGCTGCGACCTACTGCCCAGAAAAAAGATTCCTTTCAAAATATTCCTGCTCATTGGTAATGTAGCTGGAAGTTCAGGAGCTCTGAGGGAGATGTACAATGAGATGGATGTAGTTCGCACGCCTGTTAACACAACATCCATTCTGCAGCCCGTGGATCAAGGAGTCATTTTGACTTTCGAGTCTTACTATTTAGGAATTACATTTCACATTTCAGAGGGCCGCAGCTGCCACAGGTAGTGATTCCTTTGATGGATCTGAGCAAAGCCCAGAGTTTTATCTGGAAGGGATTCACCCGTCTAGGTGTCATTATGGACATTCATGATTCATGGGAAGAGGTAAAAATACCAACATTAAGAGGAGTTTGGAAGAAGCTTATCGTAGCCCTCATGAGTGATTCTGGGGTGGGGGGCGGTGGGAGCGGGTTCAGTACCTGAGTGAAGGAGCTAGCTGCAGGTGTGGTGGGAATAGCAAGAGAACTAGGAGTAGAGTGGAGCTGAAGATACGACTGAATTGCTGCGATCTCATTTTAAAACTTGAATAAATAAGGAATTGCTTTTTGTAGTTGAGCACAGAAAGTAGTTTTTTTGAGATGGAACCTACTCCTGGTGAAGATGTCGTGAGGACTGTTGAAAGACAGCAAAGGATTTAGTATATTACCTACACTTAGTTGATTAAGCAGCGGCAGGGTTTAAGAGGATTGGCTCCAGTTTTGAAAGAAGTTCTGCTGTGGGTAAAATGCTATCAAATAGCATCACATGCTACAGAGGAGTTGTTCATGGAAGGAAGGGTCATTTGATGCAGCACACTTTGTTGTCATCTTTTTTTAAATTATTATTCATTTATTTGAGAGAGATTGTAAGAGAGCACAAGCCAGGGTGAGCAGCAGAGGGAGAAGCAGGCTCCCCGCTGAGCAGGGAGCCCCATGTGGGGCTGGATCCCAGGGATCTGAGCCCGAGGGCAGACACGTCACCGACTGAGCCACCAGGTGCCCTGTTGTCATCTTAAGAAACTTCCACAGCCACCGCAGTGTTCAGCAACCGCCACTCTGATCAGTCAGCATCTATCAACATCGAGGCAAGACCCTCCACCAGCAAAAAGATGACAACTCACTGAAAGCTCAGATGATGGCTAACAATTTTTAACAGTCAAGTATTTTAAAGGTAGGTACATTTTTTAGAAATAATGCTGTTGCTTATTAGACTAGAGTGTTGGGTAAACATCACTTTTCTATGCACTTTGAAACCAGCAAATTCACTTGACTTGCTTTATTGCAGTGGTCTGGAACTGACTCTGCGATATCTCTGCGATATGCCTAGAAATTCAAGTAGAACAGCTAATTTGCCCTCAATACAATGAATCAAAATGGTGTTTCAATCAATGTTGGAAGGTAGGAAACCCCCTTTTTTCTTTCAGAGGCTTGAAAAAGATGCGACACAAATATTTGGCAATGAAAGTCGTTGGGTCCCAATTCTAGGCTCAGGCAAATATTTTCATCTCTCTAGGCCTTTTTCTCTTTAGCAGTAAAATAAGGCTATTGATTTCACCTTAATAATGGCTGAGATCCCTTCCAGCTCTAAAAGTAATCTTTGTAAAATAGACTGACATACCCTGCAATTGTTTGCAAGTGCTATGAAAGACTGAAGGGTAGGAAAGTGTCTCAACCTTGGCTGTGCACCTGGCCAAATTTGTGAGGCTTTGAGAAATGCGTTCCCTTATCTAGAAGGTTGTAGTTCAGAACTCTGGATAGTCCAGACTCAGGACTATATTTTTAAGAAGTTGTCATGTGAAGGCCTTGGGTAGTCAGGTTTGGAACTGCTGGAATGAAGAAGGGTCCTATGTGGCCGTCTGTCACTGTTCTTTCTCCGTTGAAGGATTGAGGAGGAGGATATCCTTCCACGGACTGTTTCATTTTTAAAAATTTTGGTCATGGAGGAAATTTTCTTAATAGCATGCTGAGGGAAGTGTAATAGTCTTTTGTGTCTTTTCTATTCCAGGAGGCAAGAACTATTCCACCATCAGAGACATGCTTTCATATGCGCACATATATAGCTCTGCCTTACCTTGGAAATAAGAAAAATTGCGTTCATCAGAGTTTAGTTTGAGGGTGGAGAATAGAGATGCGTAAAGATTTGGTGGGAGCTTTGCCCTTTTGCCTTTCCCCTTTATTGTTGTTTGTCACAGTTTGTTGTCTACACGTTAGGTAGAAGACACTGAGCATATATTGTTTCATTTCATCTTGTCAATAAGTCTTGAAATAAGGGGAGATATTTTAATATATTCTGTTTACAGATGGACAAGATCAGAATCAGAGATTTTATTTACCTGGTCCAGAATAACTTTGCTAGAATCAGAGTGGAGATTTGAATTTAGGTCAGTTTGACTCAGAGTACTTTTAAAAGATACAGTGTCTGTGGTTTTCAAATAGGGTAACTCAGACCTCAAGCATCATGGGTTAGAAGTAAAACAAAGTGGTTTTTGTAAAGAGCACGTATCAGATATCATAATTATAAATGTAGGAATTCATAAGTTTAACATATTATCGTTTTTGCTCTGATTTGGCTTGCGATGCAGATTGAGTGGATAGCTCCTGGTCTTCAGGTTTGCTTTGTAGGTGGACTCAGAACTGGCACCAGGCAAAATTACGAGCCACAGTGGGCTCTTTTCTCTTTTTCTTTGAGCTCTTTGCCCTCCTTCTCATCCCTCCTTCCTCCCTCTGTTTCTCCTCCCCTCTTCCCTTCTTTCTCTTCTCCCTCCTTCCTCCTCTTCTTCCTCCTTTCTCCTTCTCTTAGCCTTCCTCTTCCCTCCTTTCTCCTTCCCCTTCTTCTAGTTCTCTTGGGTTTTTAGGCAGCACCCAGTTCCCAGCACAGGGTTCTGTCTATTGATCTGCCCTTCCTGGAAGTGTCCCACAGAGACTTTGAAAAACTTGGATACGGTACTTGGAAAGTTAACTGAGTTCTAGTTCACCTCCCTTCTTCCACTGAAGAAGAAGACAACTGTGTCAGCTGGGTTCCCGTCAAGAGCTCTTTCTTTTATAAGGTAGTTGGGAATTTGAGGTAGATTTTTGGGAGACAGTGTCTGAATTCTGAAACTATATGCCACATTTGTCTGTATGCATGTTTTCTGGTCCATAACTTCATCAGAGTCTCCAAGGAGTCTGTGTTCAAAAAACAAGACAGAACAAAGTATTTGCATTCCATCACGTTGGCGTTGTAGGTAGTCTTATCTCATACTTTCTATCTCTGCTCCTAATCAAATATTACTGTGATAGCTCATTCCCCAAGGGTTTCTTATTCCTACTGATACACATGCTCATTTATTTGTTTACACCCTTCCTCTGTTTTCATGAAGTATTTGGAATTGTTCATGTAAAACATCAATATATTAATAACTTAATTTGATTTTTTATCCAAGGGGAATACATTTCCTAATGTAATATACATAATATATTCCTTAATTCACTTCAAAAGCATTTCATTTAATATGCTTAAAAATGGTTTCCAGATGTAGGATTCTTCATTCTTATCAGTATATACAAAACACAGAAAATTTAAGGTACAGAATATAGAATGCCTGTTCAGGCTGTATTTATTTTATCTGTAAATTGTTTTCGCTTCATTGTCATGATTGTACCAAGTTTTAATTTTTTACTATTTTTCTAATCCAGAGGTTAAAAACTTGAATACCTTGAGGGCTGATGGGAGTTGAGTGGGTTGGAGGTAAGACAATAGGGATTAGAACTATGACAAAATCGAGAGTAATTGCACTGCTAAAGGATTTACGTTCACACTGTAGGAAAAACACCAATAAACAAATATGGGCAAGAACGGATGTATGTGACCCCTATGCTACTATCTTTGTAGGACTAAACATGTGTCAGTAAATTGGATACATTTGCATTTAAACTATGGCAGGAGAAAGTAGAGTGATTTTTCAGTTATACTTTGAGAAACGTGTCCTTTTTTGATCCATATCTCTGTTCTTCATTGAGTTGAGAGTTCCATGAGTGGATGGACTGTTGAATCCCCAGAATCTATCAGGATATCTGGCACATAGGAGGTGTATTGAAAACACATCTACCAGTATAGTCAATTCTACCCTATAATTATTCCTCAAGTCTGTGCACTGCTGTGTATCTCTGCCAGGAGTACCCAGATCTAGGGCTACTGTCTTTCCTAAACCAGTGTTATAATTTAGAACCTGAAGGATGTTTTCTGATTCTAGTCTTGTCCATGTCCATCTACTGTCCACAGTGAAGCCAGAGTGATCCTTCGAGGATTCAAGACTAGTGATCTAACTCCTCCAGTTCAAAGCCTTTAATAGAGTCTTAATTAGCTGCTTACTATTCAGGCCTCATGTAAAAAACTGACCTCACGCCAGCTAAATAGAGGATTCCCCTCAAAATAGGGAAGGGTCGTGGTCACTCCAGGGAGGTGTCAGAAATTTTACATAACCTTATTCAGGTGTAACAATTTTTAGACACTAATAATAGCTCATGAAATATCAACAGCAAACTTAAGTTTTGTATGTGTAGATTGTGGCTTATCAATGGCAACATTGGTTTTGGTTCTTTTCTTATCCTTGTATCTGTATCCTTTGCAATGACTTACAGTTCTTCCTGTTAAGAAGGTAGAGTCTTTCCCCACCTCCTGAACCTGGGCTGGCCTTGGGATTTGCCTTGGCTAATAGAGTGTGGCAGAAACATGGGTGTGCCAGTTCCCAGAATAAGCCTCAAGAACCCTCGCCTGCTTCTGTTCTCTTTTGGAACTCTGCCACTGCCAGACTGTTGAATTTGAGGCTAGTCATTCTAGACTAGCCACCAGCCAGCTGACCCTGAAACATGTAAGAGAGGCCTGACAGGAGCCGAGCAGAGCCACCTACCCAACCTGTCCCTGACGACACATGCTTGAGTGAGCCCAGTAGAGACCTATAGACTCGTGAGCAATAATTCATGTTTGGAGCCACTGAGTTTTAGGGTAATTTTTGTAATGATAACTATACACAGATACAGAGATGCTTTTCTATCCAGTCACTGAAAAGACTCAATGAAAAGAGACAAATTGAACACATTGCATCTTTTTTAAAGAAAATCATCACTATTGAAGTTTAGAAGGATCTGACAAATGCATCTACCTCTTCTTAAGAACTTGCATGAAATGGTAGAGTTTGAACATTTTTTCTCTTCTGATTTTTTTTTTTTTTAAATCGCAAGAAGGGAATACAGAGTAACTTTGTTTTTTAAACTGGAGCTATCAGAGCTAACAAATTTATTACCAGAGAAGAAACTTATATAGAGAAATTTGCCAAAATGTCTGTTCTATAGTTTTTGAAGGAAATGCTAAATTTATATAGAAACACTTGACTTCCGTTTCAGACAGAATAAATATTTTGAAAATCAGGATTTTTCAATATATAGAAAGCACAAACTAATGTTAAATATAAGTTTTAAATGTGTTGCTGAGCTGGTGAGATATGAAGGGAAATCTTCAGAGGCCAAAAATAAGAAAACATGAATCCAGAAAAATAACCGAGTTCTGTATCTGACAGCCCTGGTGACCCAACTCTGGAAGAAGAAATAACACTTGAAGATGACAAAGCATTACTACAGATAAAACTAGGTCACTGCCTTTCTGTAAGAGAGTCAAATACCCTGAAAGATACAATAATTCCTAACTTGTGTATCTAAAAGCATGGCTTAATTTTTTTAAAGCTAAAATTAAATGAGCGGCAGGTAGAAGTTGACAAATGCAACTGTTCAGAGAGAGATCTGAATGTAATGCTCTTTGTTATCGACTGACCAAAGCGGGTCCCAAATCAGTGAGCATATGAGAGAGTGGAGCCACACAAATACTACATTTAAATATAATGGCTTTTGGGGCATTTGGTTGGCTTAGTTAAGCATCTGGCTCTTGATCTCAGCTCGGGTCTTGATCTCAGGGTTGTGAGTTCAAGCCACACGTTGGACTCCACACTGGGCATGGAGCCTCCTTAAGAAAAAATATATAACAGCTCTATGCTATATACAGCACAACAAAGTCGTTGAATCCATATTTTTTGCAAAGTCATGGAAAATGTTTTGAAAAATGACCACTGACTTTCCAGGTAGCCAAGCACAAGGGAGGGCAGTGTGGTAAATAACACCCCCAAATTTCCTCTCCAAATGATTTAAATTCACAACTATTACAGCTCTATGTAGAAGTATACCCTCAGTATTCCTCGAGGGCACAGGATGCTGAGATTGTGAAGTAACTCTGCGCCTGGCAGCCCTGCACGCTGCTGTTCCTCCCCTGTCATGCTCATACTGCAGGTTTGCAGAGTACAAATGCTGACTGAGTAAAACGGCAGGGAGCAAGGAAAGCAACGGTTTGTTTGGTCCATGAGGAAGAGTTGGAGAGACCATTACCGGAGGGATTAAATAGAGCCCAAATCCAAGAACACTAAAAAAGAAATTGGGCAGATCAGAGCAAGACTGCAGGAAAAGGATTTCAAAGAATATTATGTAAAGGGCCAGACCAATAATGTGATGGGACAGGCTTCCAAATACATAGCTTTTTAGGGAGAAAAAGTGAAAAAGAAAAGAAGGATTCTTTGTAGAGGGCACCTAGGTGGCTCAGTTGGTTGTCTGACTCTTGATTTTGGCTTAGGTCATGATCTCAGGGTCATGAGATTGAGCCCTGTGGTGGGCTCCATGGTGAGTGTGGAGCCTGCTTAATATTCTCTCTCACCCTCTCCCACTGCCCCTCCCCATACCCTCTCTAAAGAAAAGAAAAAAAAATCTTTAGGTAATTAGATGATGAAGGAGAAAAGAAAGGAAGGGGATAAATTTGGGGCTCTAGAAAGCAAAAAATAAACAGAATCTTGGAGGATTCAACACTTTCCCCCATCACCAAATCAAATAAATAAATGACCAAGCAAAACAGCTAAAATACTTGAACTTTGCCAGACTGACAGAAAAGAGCACCAAAAAATATTCAGTATCAAAAAGTGAACAAAAGGAAAGTAAAATCGATACAGATCTGTTGAAGGAGATCAGGAAATGAATTTTCATATAAGTCAATAATAAAATCAGGTGGAATACCACCTTTGTTCTGAAAAACAACCAGGAAGCAGGAAAAAAAACCAAAACAAAACCTACCTATGTCTACCCTCCAAATGGAATTAAATGTATTTAGCAAGTATTTAAGTATATGAAAACCCACCTTTAGTCAGAAATTTAATAACTAAAAACAAATGAAAAAAAAAGCAAAGAAAAATGAAAAATAGTGTATGTATTGAACTTAGGAAATGAATGGAAGAAAAAGACAAAGTTATGTCATAAATAAAGATAACTTGCAAGGCACCCCAGGGAAAATGGACTCAAATGAAAGTTAATAAGAGGCATCAGAGCAACACAGGGAAAAATGCCAAGAGAATACAAATGACACAAAGCAGCAAAGTGGATCAGAGAGGAAGTAGCGGAAGTAGAAGACCAGCCACGAAGGAAAAATATGTGCATTGTCTGCTGAAGAAGAAAAACAAAATAATGTACAGAACCAGTATTTAAAACTATAATCCAAAAAAACCTTCCAGAAATAGAAAATGACCTGAATTTCTGCACATTAAAAAGCTTACCTGGGAAAATTAACCCCGAAAAATCCGCTCTGAGAGTTAGCCAGTTTCAGAGGTAATGATACAGTTCTTAAGGCCAGTAGGCAAGAGGAACAAGTAATCTACAAAGGTAAAGTAATTAGACTGGCATCGGATTTTTCAAAACCAACATAAGAAAGCAAGGCAGCCATGGAGCAGTTTTTATTGTGATACTAAATTAACTGAAAGTATGAACAAAGAATTGATAGCCAAACTATCCATCAAATATCAAAGCTTTAGAAAAGCAATGGGGGAATTTTGTACCCATCAGCTCTTCCTGAGGAATCTACTGGAGAATGAACTGGGTCCAACCAAATGATAACTAGGAAAACTTGAGCAAGAGAACTGATAGTGATTATTTTAAAATAAATAAGTATACATGTAAGACTAAAACAAAGGTAGAGGTGAGATACCACAGCTAAAAAAAATTAGAGGAAAGGAAAAGAGGATGCTAGGAAAAGCTCTTTTTCATGTGGGCAATGGCTGGTGTTAAAGGATAGTGAGAAGACCCCACAGATTCTAAAAGGTTTAACAAACAAACAAAAAAAATAGAACTTAAGGACATTAAAATTGTACAAGTACAAAGGTAACCAATATAAAAAAATTTAGTGCTTCATAAATACTACCCCCAAATCTTTTAAAATAAAAGAGCAAACAGCATATATAAAAAATACACATAATTACCCAAGATTATGGTACATTCAAGACCAAATACATCAGCCAGAATGATAGATATGAGTGGGGTTAACTCACCCAGGAAAAGAAAAAGATTTTCATTTTGGCATCTAAAACAAAGCCCAACAATATACTATTTTTTTAAAGACACACCTAAAACAAGGTGATTCAAAAGGCTAAAAATTAAAAAATGGACGAAAGTACATCAAGCATAGGGACACAGGAAGAGAGCAGGCCCTAATCACAGATAAAACAGAATTTTAGACTCAACAGATTAGGTATCACAAAGGACACTTTTTAGTGCTAACAGCCACAATCCACAACAAAGTATTTTCCAAATAACCCAACAATAGCCTTTATGAAACAGAACCCACAAAAGATGGAGGAAGACAGATAGAATCCATTGCTGATAGGTGACTTCAGTATACTTCATTCAGCACAAGACAGATCAAGTAGACAGAAGATTCATTAGTAGGAGATAGAAAGTTTAAACAGTGTAACCAGGGTGGGACTCATGGAGATCTCTCTCTCTCTCTCTCTCTCTATATATATATATATAATAGAGATGATACATTCTTCTCAAGTGCCTGTCACACATTCTTAAAAATTGATCACCTACTAGTCAGAAAGAAAACATCAGTTGCTTTCATAAAATAGAAATATGGCAAATGTCATTTCCCGCTCACTATGCATTACAACTAGAATTTGCTAACAAAACCAAAAACACATTAGGAGCGTTGAAGGAAATAGAAACGTTCAGTTTACAGAGAGAAGACCAAGTGTGTATGCACAATGTTTGTAGAATGATGGGGGGTGAATCTTTATGGCTGTTGAGGAGACAGTGTAGTTGGGTTAAAAAGAAAACTATCATATCACATTAGAAGGAATAAAAATTTTAATTTTTCAGTCCTGATGCTTAATTCAACAAACTGAATTTCTATTTTTCCTACTGTGTGCCAAACACCAGGTGTTTGGAGGTGAAACTCCTCCATGCCTTGGAGAAGCTCTAGGGGTGGGGGGTAATTATGATCAGTACAGTGGCAGAATTGATGAAGTACTATGGAAAAATCCTTGCCATCTAAATTAATCTTTTTACTATTTTTTGCTTGTGAAGGAGCTAGGTGTTCGTAGTAGGAAGAAGCACTCCAGACCCTGTGCTGTTTTCCTTCTGTATCTTGTGGCTTGGATGATTCAAATCCTACACAGTAGGCATTCAGCACAATTAAAACCCGACTAATGATTTTCATTGGTCCTGATCTTGTAGTTTATAAGTACTTCTTTGTCATTTTATTATTTATACATTACAACAGTCCTTTAAATAAAGAAGAGATTGGAACCTAACGTCATAGAGTTGGGTGAAGACCTTCACCGGAACAGATCACTTCTAGATGCTTCCTGCTCTGGGATTCCTTCTTTGATTCATTTTGGGCTAGGAGTGCGTTGGTCAGTTAAGTCTTGTTTTTGTTTATCAATAGTAACTTCCACTTCTTTTAATTACATGAGTTAGACTTGTTTATTTTAGACCACTTAGAAAGTATAAGATACAAAAAGAAGAAAATAAATATTTACATTAACTCTATCACCCAGATGAGCCCTAGTCATACTGTGGTCTATATTCTTCCTGCTCTTTCTCTTCTTCACATCTCCCCAGCCCTCCTTGTTTCCTTTCTTGCCTCCTCCTCTTTCATTTGCATCCTGTATATGTGTATAATTAAAAATATTTTATGTAACTACTTCTCTTTTACAAAATGTGATGGTGGTGCCCGAAGTGATGGTAAATTATGGGTGAGAGGATTGAGGGAGACCTTCTTGGAGATAGATGTGGCTTCTGAGCTGGGCCTCAGAGGACAGGGGAGGCTTTTTGACAGCAAACATGGGGAAGAAGACGATGGCAGGTAAAGTTCTCTTACTAAAGGCCCAGGAGCAGAAAACACATAGGCTGTTTGGCTGATGCAAGTAGTTGTGACTGTATGATTGTTCGTTGTCGTAACAGCATAAATACCAGTAGCGATACTAAGTGCTTTTTATGTAGCAGGCACAGTTCTAGGCACCTTGTAAGCATTTAATTTTCCACATTGCATGCAGTAGGTGCTATTATTAATCATGTTACAGATAAAGAAACTAAAACATAGATTAGTAGTGAGTTGGTCCAAAACTGTGAGTGATAAAGCTGGGATTAAGACCCAGGAGGACTGACTATAAGTTTGTGTCCCTAAGTAAAGTGACAGTGACCCAGCATTTCTAGTCTAGTCCCAATTTCAAGTATTTTGTTGCAAGTTTATTTACATGGGATTGAAATATTTTATTGGCTTTTATTATTAGAAATGCTATTAATGATAGATCTTTAAGGAAATCACGTACTCCATTGCTTTTTACACTGAAAACCCAACATCTTACCAGTATTAAAACATTCTAAATTTTATGTGCACGATACAAACTTGAAATAGGATTAGTCTTAAAAACATAAAATACAGGCTTCAAGAACCTTATTTTTGTTATTTCAAGTGTATACTGGAGCCTCAATGAATGAGAAAGAAGATTTATAATGAAGTCCTTTTATTATGTCCGTACCGGAAGTACTTGTGTGGGATCCAAGAGAGACCTTCTTCCTAGTGAATTTTTATTGTAAATAGTACAGTGCTAATGTTCCAAATGTGTTATCCGAAAGAGAACTTGACAGAGTTTTAATGAAGATATTTTATCCCTTGCATTACTACATTTTTATCTTAATTTGACTGTGCTTGAAATTTTTTGATAGTAATTTATCCTTATATATCTAGAATTTATCAAGTATCTTTTTAAAAAAGATTTTATTTATTTACTTATTTGAGAGAGGGATAAGGAGAGGGAGAGAATATCAAGCAGACTCTAAGCTGGGCCTGGAGCCCGACGTGGGCCTCAGTCTCACAACCCTGAGATCGTGACCTGAGCCAAAATCAAGAGACGGATGCTTAACCGACTGAACCACTCAGGTCCCCCGAGAATTTATCAAGTATCTTACGCATGATAGACATTTTGTGATCCAGACCTGTCTAAGCCTTATGACAACTCTTCCTTATCTCCATTTCCCAGATGAAGAAACTGAGACTCAAATTAGTAAAATGAAAACAAGTCATGCCTGAAATTCAGGTGTGTGCAGCTCCAAAGCCCATTATACATGTTCTGCTCTACAGTGAGAAAGTTCTGGTTCTTTCAGTGCAAAAAGTGGCTTTTGAAATACAAAAGGTTTTACTCTTTGTTCCGAAAGGAGCAGAGGACAGTCCTGAGCCTACCCCGTTTCCTCAGTGATGCCGCTGTCCTGCAGAGAGCGTTCCCATGCAGAATAACTATAATGTAGCACAGCCGTCTTGCCCCAAAACGGGAAACCTGAGTAGGAGCCGTGGTCCTCCTCTAATCAACAGATGGTTACTGTTTCAATGAGGGTAAACTCTGGATCTCATCTGGGGAGTGACTTTAGGCTTTTGTGGGGTGGGTGCGTTTGGAGGGTTAGTCAAAGGAACAAGCTGGTAACAAGATTGAGGAGGAAGAGGAGGAAGAAGTAAACAAACCAAATTTGTCTGCAGCATTTTTCACTCTTATATACTCTTTAATCACAGTCCTATGGCAGTTGTATTTTTCTGCCCCCTCCTCCACCCCAAACAGAGGGGGAGGAATGGAGGGAGGGCATGGCAGGCTGTTGAAATTTGTAGTGTGTTGGCATATCCAGCAAGTGAGTTTTGCTGTGGGGCGAGTCCTGTGGCTTGTTTTCTGCCCTCGTGAATAGAGCCTTTCCATCTTTGCCAAGCCTGCAGTTAATGCGGTCAAGGGATTTATTATGAAATGTACTAAATCTTGGCATGGAGCTAATTGCATATAACAAGAAGCGTGCTAGAGGCTTGGACCTGAGAAGTGACACATGCAAAAAGCATTCTCTTTCTGATGCTGCTGAAAGAGGTTTTGTGTAGGGGAATGTCTGCATGTCTGCGCTTATTGCTAATGAGGTAACCCCTCACCCAAAGCATATTTCTGAGTTACTTGTTAAAATAAATGCGGAGTTCTCTCTCCCTCACACTCTTGCTCTGTCTTTCTCTCTGTATGAACAATTAGCAGTTGAAGAATGAGTGTTTATTAACCCCACCTCCACTCCTGAAACTCTTAGTATAACATAAAAAATACAACTATGGCAGTTTAAATTACCTAATTATGACCTAAAATAATTCTTATGTAAAGGTATAAAAGTCAACCAGAGAAGTTGTATTAGCCCAGTCCACCATAACAAGATACCATAGAGTTGGTGGCCTAAACAACAGAAATTTATTTTTCTTATAGTTCTGGAGATTGGAAGTCTGAGATCAGGGTGTCAGCATGGTTAGTCTCGTGCGGGCTTTCTTTCTGGCTTGCAAATGGCTGATTTTTTACTGTATCCTTAATTTTGGTAGTTGAAGTGGACAGCAAGCAGGGAAGATTGAAGGAGGGGGGTTGGGAGAATTCTCTGGTGCCTCTTCTTTTAAAAGTATTAATCCCATCATAAGGGCCCCCTGCTTATGACCTCATCTAAACATAATTCCCTCCCAAAAGCTCCATCTCCAAATACTATCACTTTGAGGGTTAGGGGTTCAATATATGAATTTGGGGGAGGGGACACATTTCAGTCCACAGTAGAAGTATTTAAAGGGAAAGACAAATATTGTATCTTTTTAAGCCCAGTGTAGGTCTTTAAAACTTTACTTATTTTTACATTTAGTTTAAAAGTAATATTTGGGGACACCTGGGTGCCTCAGTCGCTTAAGCGTCTGCCTTAGGCTCAGGTCTTGATTCCAAGGTCCTGGGATCAAACCCCTCATCGGGCTCCTTGCTCATCAGGGAGCCTGCTTCTCCTTTTGCTTCTCCTTTTGCCTCTGCTGCTCCCCCTGCTTGTGCTCGCTCTTTCTCTCTGACAAATAAATAAATAAATGAAATAAAAGTAGTATTTGAATAATTTAGAAGTAAAAATTGCATATTTTTTATCCTTTTCTACTTTCATGATGTTTTGTTACATGAATTTTCTTTTTAGTGAGATATTTATCTTTGTATTCCTCACACCACCCTAATATATGTATCGTGTGTAGTAGGTGCTTAATACTTGTTTGGTACATTAAAAAGTTAAATACTTTTAGCATTTTCCTATAGCACATACCACCTACATCTTAATTTATGGAATAGACAAAGATAAACCAATAAAAGCTAGTTCAATGAAACCATCACACCCTCTCTTGAATATTATGAGAAACATTTTTCTGCAGGTAACTCTCTTCCCTTTTGATAACAGAAACTAATTAACAAGGTACATTTAGAAAATAAGTGTAAAGTTTTATTCATATCTTCCTAGAATATAGTAATTTGTGTGCACATGTAAAGCTCAGACCCTGATACTTACAAAGTAAAAGGAGAGAGAATAATTGGAAAGTCTTCTAGCACATGGCTAACACTAATCTTTTAGGTTCTGGTGGTTTTTGAAGTGGCAGTAATCCTGAATTTAAAACAAAACAGTAGTGGCCACAAATTTCAGTCCTGGCGCAGCAAAAAGGAAATGTTGGAATGAAAGTGTTTGTAGCATGTAGGGGGAAAAGGTAACATTCAAAAATAGAGCAGCAAAGAGATCATTTGTATGATCCCTGTAACACTGCAAATTCATTAATATCTAGGGCTTTCCAGATCAGTTTGCATTTTTATCAAGTGCCAGAAGTTGGCATTGATCAGGGTGATAAAAACCTGATGATTTACAGAGAGGGAATGGTTTGTTTGCTTGTTCATTCATTCATTCAACATTGATTTACTGAGGTTCTCCTGTGTTTGAGGCACCGTGCCAAGCACTGTGACGGAGGATAGACAAATCACTGATAGCTTTTACCCTCGAGTACTTAATTTTGTATTTACTTAACTAATATGAAATTGAGTCCCGCCTGCATATACCATACTGTCCTGCCTCTTGGGACTGAAAAAACACACATCATTAAGAATGGTCCTTTTCAAAAAAGCTGGTGTCTCATCTGGGGAAATACACATAAACACATAATTGCTCTTAGTTATTAAGTTTAATAACTTGAGGTTTGGAGCCAGGTCTAAATAGAGGTTAACATTCAAGAGGAACATATGGCTTTCTGAACCATTCACTGAGTCTGGTGTGTGTTGTCCCAGTAGTAGGTACTTGCTGCGCATAGGGTGGTCTGAGAAACGGCAGCCATGTCATTACCTGAGAGAGACTACCAGAAACGCAGGATGTCAGGCTCCACTCCAGATCTGCCGAATCTAAGCTTACATTTTAATAAGCTGTCCACATGACTCATGAACCTGTTGAAGTTTGGGAATCTTCATACAAGGTTTGACTCATATTCATAATTATGTGAGATGAAACTTTATCTGGTCTCAAAGCTGAGCACTTTTATTTGCCTCTGCATTCTTTGAACAAACATTTATTGAACACAAGGATTTATTGAATGTGTACCAGGTACTGCACTGGGACTGAGGACAAAAAAGAAAAAAGTAGTTTTTAACTGCAGTTAATTGTTAAATTATATGACCTATTAAAGAAGTAATTATATCAGTATGGAAAGCAAGGAAACTTTAGATAAAACATGATGTCTGGGGCACCTGGGTGGCTAGGTTGGTTAAGTGTCCGCCTTCAGCTCAGGTTATGATCCCAGGGTCCTGGGATTGAGTTCTGCTTCAGGCTCCCTGCTCCACAGGGAGTCTGCTTCTTCCTCTGTCCCTCCCCCCACTCATTCTCTCTCTCTGTCTCTCAAATAAATAAATAAATCTTAAAAAAAAAGACATCTCTCTCTGTCTCTCAAATAAATAAATAAATCTTAAAAAAAAAGACATGATGTCTGAACTGGATCTTAAAAGATATGCAAGAACGTGTCCAAGAGGAGAGGTAGATTCTTCTCTCAGATTTCATTAACTGTTGACTTTGAATTACTAGAGGTAGGCTGTGGAAAGTCCTTTAAAAATTATCAGGTAAAATTATAAGTCAAAGTTTGTATATTTTGGTGTATTTTATCAATGGGATGAGTGTACTCTTCCTTGAGAAGTTATGATATAATGAGCATTGGAATTCAGTGTGAGTAATTTTACATTCTGAGTCTCAGTTTTTCCACCTGCAAAGTAGGAATATCAGTTCTTCAAGGTTTTGATGAAGGGTACAGACACAAAGAATTTAGCACTATGAGGTCCAATAGGTTGCAAGTATTAATGATGATAAGAACAGTTTATTTTTTTCTTGATGTATGTTGCTTATTTAAGTTATTAGCAAAGGGAAAATACAGCAATGTGATATGTTTAAAATAAAAATATTCCTCTACAAGAAGTAATAGTCTTCCTTTATCATCTAAGACATGAAAAGATTAAGAAATGAGAAATAATGAGTCATAATGTCCAAAACTGAAAAAAATATTTTCACCTTCTCAAAAAGGACACTTGCAAACTTCACATTCTTTGGCTTTAGACAGTACTTTGGTGTTTATAATCAATCCCAGCACAGGCACTCTCTGTCTGTAGTACTGGGCCATTTCAGTCCTTAATGAAGCTTTATCCTGATGCTTTTTCAATATTTGAATAATAAATTTATATGAAGTGGACTCTTCACCATGTTGTGTGTGAGCTTCCCAAGAAGAAATACATGCATATGTTCTTAGAGAAAATATGAGTTCTTTTCTTCTTTATTTCACAAATTTGGGAAACACATTTAAGTAGCAAGCTAATAAAGAGCAGCTGAGACTTTCTCACATAAGCAGAAATTGAAATTGGCTTTCTCACCTAATTGGTGAGAAAGAGATGTTCTTTACTCAGTGCTCAGGAACTGGGTTCACTTGCTGTTCTCTAGCTGGAGTCTCACACGACTTCAGGTGAAATTTCTTGGTGCCTTTCCATTCCTATAAAATGGCCATCTGAGAACCCCCCGTAGAAGGCAAAATGTAAATGGAAGGTATTAATCTGAAGAAAGGCGAGAATGGCGGAGAGAGCCTACTGCTGTGTGGCATAGTCAGCAATGGATAACAACATAAAGTGGGCTGAGCTACAACATTTGAGTCCCTCAGCGAAATATGCTACTCAAGGTAAACAGTCCATTTCTGTTGTCTTTGGCAGTTCTTGAGAACCTTGTCATGTTAATGTAGTTATTGAAATTGAATTTGGAAATTGTAATGTTACTCTCATATTTCACTTTAAAACGTGCTGCTAACTCCCACCTTGAAAGGGCTCACATATATCCCATAAGCAGGGCACTGCTAATATTTTAGTAACCCCACAAGAAGGATAGTGAAATGAAATACTGTACAAGCACAATCGACCTGCATTTTCTTTTCCCAGCTTGCTTGCAGTGAGATGCATAAGGTAAAAATAACCCACTACCCAGTTCTCTTTGCAAATATGCAAATGGTGCTCATTGTGCGTCAGAGATCACCCTGGGTCTCTGTGACCTTGGTGACATTTCAGGGATCACGTTTTCACATGGATCAACTGCTTTTGAATAGTTTCTCCAATTTATTGGCACAGACCAGCTTTTCTTAAACAGTAAGCATTTATTCCTCTTTTCCTACCTATTTTCCCTCACCAAACATAGCCATTACGGCCCTTATAAAAAAGAGAGGAGGAGAGAGAGAGAAAGAGAGAGCGGGAGAGAGAGAAATGACCATTTATGTAGAAATTTCTACATATAGTCTCAGGGCAATGTTGTGATACCCGATTTTGGTTCACATTTGTCCCTTTTTTTATTTTAAAGGATTGGCTCTTTAAGGATTTCCTCTTGGGAAGAGTTTATATTGCTTATTGCCCCCAATAGAACAGTCTAAAAGATATTTATAAAACAAGATGTGTATTTCCCTTGACATATATTTTTATCATTTTTCTAATATGGAGGAGTTGTTTTGACTTTTGGTTATTTGGGAATTATTTGAAGAAAGTAAATTTGTCATATTTCTTTAAACTTTTGGGTAATCAGGCACTGAATACTGAGAAAGGCTGTTAGGTCTTTTTCTTTTTTTGTACTTACATGTTTTAGCATACTTCTTTTTTTTATAATAATATTTTTTTTATTATATTATGTTAGTCACCATACAGTACATTCCTGGTTTTTGATGTAAAGTTCCATGATTCATTAGTTGCGTATAACACCCAGTGCACCATGCAGTACGTGCCCTCCTTACTACCCATCACCAGCCTATGCCATTCCCCCACCCCCCTCCCCTCTGAAGCCCTCAGTTTGTTTCCCAGAGTCCACAGTCTCTCATGGTTCATTCCCCCTTCTGTTTACCCCCCCCTTTCTTCTTCCCTTTCTTCTCCTACCGATAACATACTTCTTAAAATGGCTCTATAAAAAAGTGAATCTTTTGATCGTTACTGGTTTTTACAAATTATGTTAAATCCATGATGGAACTACTGATTTCCAACTCTTGGCTCTCTAAGGATTAGGCAGAACAGTTATTTTGTAAGTGCCATGATACAGAAGAATAATAATTAAAAATAGTTAGTATCGATGTCTTACGTCTAATGTCCTTTAATGTAACTTCTCATTGGAGAGATTTGGCAGTATCATGTCCAACTTTGACTGTAAATAAGCATCACAAAAGTCTTTTTTTCTCTTGGTTTTACAGTTGTATAGCTGGTCTGAAGTTGAAAATGTGTGTGTTCTTGAAAGAAAAATATCTCTCATAGCTTAGATTAATGGTGCTTCAAGACATGTTTATTCAAAGATGGCGGCAAAGAGGTGAGGAGGCTAAATGCTCCACATTAGAGATCATTGTGTCATATACAACAGATGTAGCCAGTGGACTGTTTATGTAGCTGCCTTCAATTTTTCTTTGATTTATAACCTATGAGAAAACTGAAGTGTTTGTCTCTATTTTTCTTTTAAAAAAAAAAAGTGAGATTTTAGACAAACTTTGTTAATTCTAAAAATCAATCCGTGAAGAAGGTTGAGCCTGCTGTACTCCAGCTTTGATGTTAAATTATATATTCAGGTTCTTTTAAGAGGTGCTTCATTAGGCAGCTGGGTAAAGCAAGGGAAATTATCTTGATTTTTGGTATCTTATAGGTAGTTTGCAGGTGTATATGTATATATAATCTCATTAGTTAAATTTGAACTTAGGGCCCTTCAAAGTAATCATTAAAAAATATTCTGATATTTATGAGGTATATGACTTTTGTCTTTTTTGAAGGGTATCAAAAATAGTCCCATATCTAGCATTTAAGTTTTAAATAAAGCAGTCAGGATTTTCCCTAAACTTTTATGTTTCTCTGTGTTCGATTGCTAGAAATCATCATATGAACATTCTAAAATAGGTAAAAGTGATTGCATTATAGGCTTTGTTTAATGCTAAAGTGTGATATAGACATACCAATCATAAAGGAAAGGAAATGAACCTGTCTGTGGTTATCTGTAGGCTTCCCGAGGAGTGCTTCTGATTGGCATTTGAGTTGAATTCTACTGGTAACCTAAATGTATTTTTCAGTTTATGTTTTTGTGACCACTCTCACTTGTATGACTTTTTAGATGTAACCAGCGATCTTTTAAGAAGTGCAGCAGTAAAGACTTTCCACTTCCAGAGATTTTTTATATAATGACGTCCTGGTTAAAAGCTCTTTGGGGAGTTGTAAAAAATATATCTTCACTAATACTAAAAGATGAAAATGAATAATACCCATCTTTAGAGGTTTGAAAAAAAATATTTATCTTCTTATGTTGAAGTTGATATAACTTTTCAAATTAGTGGCATATATATCTGTGCATGTGTATGTAGCCCATGAGTGCAGTATTCTTGATAGTTAAATCTAGACTTGATAAACAAACATCTGTCCCAGTACAAAAAGAGAAAAGTTTGGGAACGGAGTTTTTTTAATTGACATCTGATAGTTGGTTTTATGTAGTTGATCTTTTGACGCTCTGAATTTGCTGTATTTAAATCTGAAAGTTCAAAATTACCTCTAATTTGAGCATGATATATTTTTTTAACCAATTAATAATGATTATCATTTCTTTGATTATATTCTACTGTTAGGAATTTATCAAGCTCAAAACTGCTACCAAAAAAAAAAAAAGCTCTGTAGAGTGTATTACAAAAATAAAATGCCTATGAATTGATTCCACAATCTAAATGAGAGTGTAAACATTTTGAAAAAACAAACCAACCCATAACTATGTAACTATAATACACTTTCTGGCATACTTTAAGTTATGCTGTCTTCAGAGTTTTGCCAGAGTTATTTTTTCATTTGTCCCAATGAGTGAAATTATAGTTACAAACAAATACTTGGCAAAAAGTGTTGGCTTTTCGAATATGAGAGTATATTATGAGATAGTTAAGCACCAACGCTAAGATATTATTGTATGGAGATGCTTGGGCCAATAAATTAATATCAACTGTATACTGAATCAAAAATCAGTGAAATGAAGAGATGGCACTGATTTGGAAGATCAGGTATCTTTTGCTATTTTTGGTTATGTGTAGTAGGCATATTTATAAAGGTGTGACTTATTTCTACCTTGGCTTACTCATGAATCTGAAAAGGTTATAGGGAAACCTGAGATATTTTATCTGATAGGATTTCCATACTTAAATATCAGCCAGTCAGAACAGGTTTGGAGGCCTCAACCTTTTTTTTTAAGCTTTCTGATAGGGAGAACTGTCCACTCCCCACGGCGAAGCCATCACAGAGTTGGGGGGGGTTCCGCCCAGTCTGAAAGGGCACGATGTGGCTTTTGTCCCAGCTCTTCCTGCTTATGTAGGATGACCCTGAGTGGACTCAAAAACTTGCGCTTCCAGTGTAAATAAGTGATAGTAATATCTTTTCCAGCATGACTCACAGAGATTCAAAGTCATTGTAGATGGTGTGATACATTTGAAGGCATTTGGAAATTTTGGCTGGTAAGGTATTATTCTTATGTCTTCTAAACACCCAGAAAACTGGAACATCTGTGCCTGCCAACAACCCCTTTTTCAGCAGCCCCCCCCCTTCAGAGTGTCGTGTGTATTTTACTAAAACGGCTTAACAAAATTGTTCTTTCAATTTTAAATTGAAAAAGGAGGAAAAAAAAGGAAACAGTCTTCTATAATTCTGTATATTTTTTCTGGTCTTTTAAAAATGCATTTTAAGTAAGAAAAGCAGTAGTGTGTATACTATTTTGTATGTCGCTTTTTACATGTATTATACATTTTCCCCAGATTCTTTTTGCTCATTATTTTGGCTGGACGTCTAAGATATTCAGCCAAGGTGATATACTGTGGTTTACATAACTCTTCTTCTATCTTCGGATATTTAGATTGCTTCTAGTTTTTTACATTATAGGTAAGTGCTATAAGGAACATCTTAATCTATAAATTTGATCTGATTTTGGCATGCATTCTTTTTTTTTTTTTAAAGATTTTTTTTTTATTTATTTATTCGACAGAGATAGAGACAGCCAGCGAGAGAGGGAACACAAGCAGGGGGAGTGGGAGAGGAAGAAGCAGGCTCATAGCGGAGGAGCCTGATGTGGGGCTCGATCCCAGGACTCCAGGATCACGCCCTGAGCCGAAGGCAGACGCTTAACCGCTGTGCCACCCAGGCGCCCCTGGCATGCATTCTTAATTCTTGTTCTTAGCAGTGGAGTTCCTGAATCTAGGGGTAAGAGTATTTAAATGCTCCTCATAATTACTGAGAAGTTATTTTTTGGAAGACTTTAAATACAGATTAAAGTTGCCCCTGGGCTAGGCTTCCTCTTGGCTTTTCACACTTGAAACACTCTTCCTTTTTCTAGGCCTGGTCTTTCAAAAACCCTTTCCTAGATTCCCCCCAGCACACTTGAAGAGGGTCGCTCACTTTCCCCAAGTGGTGGGGGACCCCTCATCCCTGTTTTATTAATTTAAATGGAAAATTCAATATATTACCCCGAGATGATAGCAAATATAGTTGTATAGTTTCCTGAGGCTGTTGTAAGAAATTACCACATCTTGGTGGCTTAAACAACAGAAATTTATTTTCTCCCATTTCCGGAAACCAGAAATATAAAATCAGTACCCTAAGTTGAAATTGAGGTATCAGCAGGGCTGCATTTCTCCAGACGTTCCAGGACAGAATGTTTTCTTTGCTCTTCCAGTTTCCAGTGTCTGCCGGCATAGGAATGCCAGACTTGTGGCTGCATCACTCTCATCTTGGCCTCCATGGTCATATTACCTCCTCCTTTTCTGTATGCGTGAAGTCTCCCTCTCCCTCTGTCTTATAAGACACTTGTGATGGCATTTAGGGTCTCCCGGGATAATCTGGGATAATCTCCCTATCAAAAGATCCTAAATATAATCACATCTGCAAAGATCTTACCCTGTGAGGTAACAGTCACAGGTTCTGGGTAACAGGATCTGATACCTCCGGGGAGGGGAGGGGCACCATTTAGGCCCTATGGTAATTTGTTACTAAAATAAGGTATTTTGAATAATTACTTGGGATTTTCTTTAAATCTTATGTATTGTTTAGAGGAAAGCAACTGATACTGCTGGGAAATGATACAGCTGAATATCAAGTGTGCTATGAATGTATCTTAGTAGTGTTATCTCTCGGTTGTATTATGTGACCTACTAGCAAAGGTGGTATATTTATATTTATGGAGATAAAACAAGAGTCCCTATTTTATGACTGGCATTCAACAAACTTTTTATTTGAAATGTGAAATTTCCTAATTCAAATTTATGAAAAATTGAGAGAATTTATTATAGTCACTGTCAAAGTTAATAAAGGTATTAAAACTTTTCCTGGGAATGTTTGTATTGGAATTAAATTGGGCATTTTTTTCCCCCTATCAGTACCTTTGATGTCAACTAAGTTTTCCTGTTCATCTCTACATGGTGCCGTTGAAGTTTTAGGTATCCATTTCTGATGAATATAGCAGGCACAGAGCTTGCTCTTCAAATTGCTACTGTACAGTTCCAGAAAATAGCCGGTTGTCGCTTCTCGATTCCCAGTATGAGAGAGAAGCTCAGGGAGAGTGGGAGAAAAGGCAAGGGTTAGAAATAACCTGCCAGTTCTAATCTTTAGAACCTTTGCATAAACAAGATTGGAATGAAAACACTGTGTTTTTTTTTTTTAAATTTGGAAACCTGTAACATATCCAATCATAACATTCCATGCTGAGTACATGTACACTTTTAGAAAGACACCACACTGTAATGCACCAGGTCCCCAAATCTGCTTCAGTACTGGCTTTGTGTGTAACTTAAACTTCGGACGTCAGTTGGCTAGATGGTGTATTTTTATATTGCATCCAGTAAAATGGAAGGAAAAGGTAAAATAGCCAGCAAAATGTAGTCAGCATAGCAGTAGTAAGTTTTAAGAACATTTTACATGTTGATCAGAATGTTAGGTCTTATATTTATAATACAGAATCATAGAAGAACAATTGAAGTTTTCGTATGTATATACAGATATTTAGATATTTTCAGTGCTTATTATCACCTAAATATAATGAACATGTGCTAAAAAAAATATGGGCAGGGTTCTGAGAAAAAGAAAAGTTAACACAAAAAGCAATTTAAAATGAGCCCAACCTCCTCAACCTGATTATTTTGTTCAAGAATGCAAATGTCTATAGTATTTGAGGCAATAGTTGGGATAGCAAAGAAGCTATTTGTATTATTTGAATAGTAAAAGTATTAACTGATAAGTTATTTGATTACCTCCTAGGAGATAGAAACAATTTTGTTATATTGTTACGGTAAATCTTAGAATTCAGTCTAAAAAAGTAGAGAATGCTTCTAGGCAATTGAAAACATGCTCCTGGTCCACATCTCTGGAATCTGAAAGATAATCTACAAACAAAAACAAACAAACAAAACAAGCAAAACAAAACAAAGCCCAGAGTAAAGTAGCCCTTAAAGATATGTTCTAAGACTGTCAACCCCCCGCCCCCCCCATGATTCTGTCCTGTGCACATTCACACGAAAAGAAGAATGAGATCTTATAACACCAGGGGGCTGAGAGCCTGGAAATGCTTGGACTGAAGGCCAGTTAGGTATACTTTGCTATCAGTGTCTGTGTGGAGTGGTTAGGCTCTTTATAGCTTCAAACTCACAGGAGTATTCTCTTCTTCCTAGGCACACTGGGCATAGAAAAGATCTAATGCTTTTTAAATTGAGCGTTGTGGCCTATTAACATGGTTATGGTATCGATTTAATGGGTCTCAAGTAAGAAGATAAGGTAGAAAATATCAGAGTTTCATCTTAAGGATAAGCATTGTTTTGTGGATTTTGTGTTTATATTCTGCAACATAGTACATAGATCTTCTAATACACGGTTCTAAGATCTCTCTCAGTGGTGGGGGTGGAATGTGTAATATACCACCAGACATATTTGCGTGCAGATATTGGGAGGGGTGGAGACTGGATGGCAGCTTATTACTGCTCATGGATAAATGGGGAGGGAGCAGATACAGAATCCTCTGAAGTGGTACCCTGTATTTAACATGACTGCGAGATTTTTCCTTATATTCTTGACCAGTTTCACTCTCCTGAAATCGTGGACTCCGTCAACTCAAAAAGTTGCCCATCGTCTAGGAAGTAGAATTTAAAACAGGAATGGAATACCACTTTATACCATCAAACGGACAAAAAATAATACCTGATCTGTCTAACATTGCCCTAAGTGTGGCAACAGAAGAATTATTTTCTGTTACTTTGGAAAGCAAGTTGACAAATCTTGGTAAAGTTGAAGATGTGTGTATCCTTTGACCCAGCACTTGCATGACTACGTGTCTACCCTGGAGGAAGGAACTTTGCTGCCTGTGCACAAGAACCCTTGTGCACAGTGTGTTCGTCGCACCATTCAGATGGGTGGATGGATGGGTGGGTGGATCGATGCAGGCAGACTTCGGTCTAGATCTAGCTCTCTACATATATATGAATATAATATAAACATATGACATCTGCTTTATTCAGTTTCATTGTAACAGTGGAGTGGTTAAGGGAATAACCTGAAATTCTTTGATATTTTTTTCTTTTTTCTCAATCCACTCTCTGCAGACTGGATGAGCTTGTGTGTGTGTGTGTGTGTGTGTGTGTGTGTGTGTGTGTGTAAAGAAAGCAACCTGACCACTCGTCTGCTGAGGAACAAATAACAAACTGAGGTTTATTTATGCTGAATACACTCTATAGCTGTTGGAGTGAATGAGTTAGATCTTCCTGTACCAATGGGATATATAAAAAAAAAGAAAGAAAGAAAGAAAGAAAGAAAGAAAGAAAGAAAGAAAGAAAGAAAGAAAGAAAAAAAGAAAACCCACAGGGAAGATGGAAAAAAAAACGGCAAAGAATTTATATAGTTTAATGCTATTGATGTAAAACTTTGACCTACAAAATACAATAGTACCCATTCTATCCAGGCATCCATGCATATTAAAATGAAAAACCTAAGTGGAAATAATACTCCGAAGATTGATTATTTTTGGAGAGAGAGAGAAGGGATGATGGTGGTACTTAGGCGTGTTTTAGCTATTATCTGTAACATTCCATTCCTTGAAAAAAAAGATTCTGAAGCAAAAAGTGCAAAATGTTAATATTTGGTAAATGCGGCTAGTAGGCACATGGGTGTTATATATTTTCGCAACCTTTCTCTTTGAAATATTAACTTAAAATGTCTGTCTTATCTTTAAAAGTAGGATCCTTTAATCTTTGAGTTGTAGATTAATTTGTTGGAATTCTGTATCTCTTTGAATACATTCACTTGTGATTTAACATATTGAAGAAAATGTAAACTGTTTATATCTTAGTGGTCTCGTTTGGTGATCTTTGCTATTCTAGGCTCCATTTCAGTGAAGAAATGGTTAAGAGTATCCTGAAATGCTTTGATTTTTTGTTCTTGCTCATTCTTAATTCATTCTCTGCAAACTGTTTAATTCAATCTCTGCTTTCTCATTGCATGTTCACTAGAACAGAAGCTCCGTGAGCGCTGGGATTTTGCTGTCTGGCTCTCAAGCATCTGGAGTAGTTCATGTCTGGCACACAGTAGGGTTCAGTAATATTTGGTGCATGAATGAATAAAAGGATAAATAGTGAATCTCCAGCTGTGAATGCTTTTTCACAGCCTGTTAGTTTATGCATGTAACATGACTAGTGAGTATTATGTGCCAAGTGAATTTACTGTAAGAGACACGAGATGCTTCTATACTAATTTATTCTTTACTTGCCTCCTAGAACTTGGCAGTTTCTTTCTCAGGGCCAACTTGTCAGCTACCTTCCTGTGAAAGATAAGAACCCAATTACTCCCACCCTTACTCCTTTATTATATCTTTTACCCTTTTTATATAGCTTTGTTATGCCTTTCTGATTAATTCTGAGTTAAACTTAGTGTCCATCTGGACACACTAGGATGTTTGTTTATACCGGTATCTCTAAAGTGGCTTATGATTTCCACTTTCTGTGTTTGCTGTTCTGTTACCATGTTTCATACAGTCTTAACAATATAAACTGCCTCAAAGTTTTTTTGAAAAAATTAGGATGACATATTATTTCCATAGAAAATTATATTCCTGTGAAGTTGTAGATTGCTCTTTTTTTTTAATGTAGTCATTTAAAATGTACTTGGGATTCAGTGTTTTTTTAACAGAGTTCAGTTGTGAATTTTATGAAGCAAATGCTTATTTAGTGTCATGGGATGAGTTGTATCCCCCAAAATTCGTATTTTCAAGTGCTCATTCCTTGTATCTCAGAAGGTGACTGAATTTGGAGATAAGGTCTTTAAAGGGGTGTTTATGTTAAAATAAGTTCATAAGGATGATCCTTAATCCATCATGGCTGTCCTTCTAAGAAGAGATTAAGATGCAGTACAGAAAGAATACCACAACATGAACACACAGGAAGAGGACAGCCATCTGCCAGCCAAGAGGAGAGGCCTCACAGGAAATCAACTCTGTCAACACCTTGATCTTGGACTCTTAGCATCTAGATTGTGAGAGAATGAATTTCTGTTGTGGAAGCCACCCAGTCTGTGGTATTTGTTATGGCAGAAAACTTGAAAATTAAACTTGAAAACTTTACCCTTGGTAAAGTACACAAATACATGCATATTTATTTTGTAAACCTAAATACATAATAATATATCTTATGGAAATATGGACTCCTTATATTAAGGAAGTTAAAGAATGTCATATGGGTATTCTGTACGATAATACTTTGTTTACATAGTTCTTTACACTTTAAATACAGTGTCATACATCATCTCATTAGATAGTAATCTCACATTAGTGACTTGCTTTAAAATATGTTCTCGTGCGCGGCAATATTTCAGTATATACGTGGCCATAGGACTTAGTGATGTACTGTTCTATTATAATTAGTGCCTGTAATAGTGACTTTGAATGACTAGTACCTTTCAGGCACTTTGCCTCCTCAGATTTCATGTTAATTTTATTCTCATATTGTAGGAAGTGGTAAGCAATGTATATTAATATGATAGCAAACAGGAACTCAGAATATCAGATTAGTTCAGATTTCTCATTCCTTGCTTTGGTTACCTGGTAAATAGTATTTACTGCACTGTCTTTGTAATAAGTAGTTGTGCTGGTTTCAGTTTAACCACCCCAAGTGATTTGTGAATTGCCAGTAAGAGACATCGACGATTATAAAATTTTAATCAGTGGTGAGCATTCTTTTGCTTCTAAAATGGAAGATGTGATAATTAATAATGTAATCATTATTTTCCCTGGTAGCAAGCATGGAGGTCGGTTCCATGATGTTTTAAGATAGATCGTGAAACTTCAGTATGAAAAACGTTGGTTTTGAACCTACTCACTTTTTTAGCATTGGTTTGCTTTTTATTTTACAACATGGCAAATATCAAGAAAAGCCAGCTCAGATTATTGCATTCCTCTGTTATTTGTTTTTCTTCATCATCCCTCAAAATTCTCTGTGTCTACCTCAAATCCTACAAGAAAATAAAAGGAGTATCTTGTACAAAATAGTTTACTCAGTTATGGGTAATCTTATTTTTAATAACTGTGAGCTTTAAAAGTCTTGGAATCTTTAATCCCTATTTTCAGCAGACACCATAGGAATTATTTTGGATAAATGACTTTAAAATAGACTTCTTCACTTAACTGGTATAGTATTTGTAAATTCCTTTACAAACATTTTCCAAAGATGGGAACATTTTTTCCTTTAGTTTAAGATGGTCATGATTGTTACTGTCATGAATTTCTCACGTAGCCTAATAGCATGAGTTAATTTAAATGACTTTTCTCATTTTTATGCATTCAGTAGCAAATTATGTTTCATTTTTCATTGGACTGCTTTAGACAGACATAGCAAATTTCCCACTTTTAATCCTATTTAGAATACATAGACTTTATTATACCATTTGGTATTATTCCTGTAGCCAGGGCACGGGATCTCTATTGCAGAGCAGTTAATAGTTTAAAAATTTTAGTTTTTAAAATAAGTTTATAGTTTAAAAACAACTCTCAATAACTACAAATATTGTTTATACAGATTAATCAGTGAAAATGAACTATATTTTCTCTTGACTTGGATTTTATGAAAAGCAGGTCTCTTCTAACTAATCACATCTTATATTTACATAGCCTTCCTTCCATATTCCCCCTTTAATTACGTCCATAATAAATGTACCCAGAAGGTAGTTGGTGTGATTATGTTGCACATTCTGCATTCCTTTGCATTCCTGGCAGCCGTGATGCCAAGGGCTACCTGCGTGAATGCCTACCTGCCCCTGGCTGCTACAGCTTATCACCTAAGGGCCGAATTTATCACAGCCCGGCATGGGCTCATGGGCAGGGCAGTAATGTCTCTCTGATTTTCTTTGCATTTACTTTCCTGTCATGGTGGAAAATTTGGAATTTACATATTTACTAAGAGAATGATGAAATATTTTGCAATTTAAGTAGTAGAGTTCATGTAATTCTTTTTTTTCCCCTCTATCCATCCCTGTTTCTTCACTAATAACAAATTTATTTCCCTTTGGGAAAGTATTAAGCTACAAAGGAATACTTAATGGATAGGAAAATTAACAAAGTAACTTTGGTGGTTTCAGGGAAGGGTTTCACAGTTAAGATTTGTTCTTGACAAGGAAACTTAGTTTCGGCTCAGCCAAGATTTTTCTGTTCTGAATAGTGTTTGGAAGTAATTCACTTTATCTCCAGTGACCATACTTTTTCCTGGCTGCGAAAGCTGAGTAACCCTATTGATATTTTCTTTCTCTAGGTATTTTGATAAATCAATCAGTTTTGAGTCAAGTCTAGTTGATTTGGGAACTCATATGGGTAGATGGCTTTGAAAATGCCTCTGGGGACAAAATTAAAATTGAAAAAAAAATTTTTTGGGTTTTGCTTGATATTTGTTATTTTTGTTATGTCAAAAAGCCCAGTTCAAATACCAGTGCAGACTAGACATTTGCGTTTTATATGGGCAAAAATCACATAAAATACTCACACTTGAGGGGCAACAGCCAAAAGCAAAAACATTTCATGACTCACTATTAGTATTCTTGACTATTCATCTAAGAAAGACACATCCTTTCATTTTACATCTCTCTGGCCTGGATCTCTTAATGCTGAATTAAACACTTGAGGACAATCATATATCTTTTATTTTCAATTTTTAGAGAACAGCTCACAATTTGGCTTCTTAATACAAACAAGATCTTTTGTGATATAATTTTGTCACTTTGTGGGTGTTACAGAACGGCTTTTGAATTAAAATCTCTGCCAGGATTATTCCAGTCATAAGCAGGTAGATATCTCAGTGTCACCTGCTGTCACCTGTGACATAATGTTCACAGCATAGCCCTTAGTTTCCAATCAGTATCTCTGAGATGTGTGATAGAATCAATCACATGGGGAGGTTTTTTGGAATTCACATGCCTGTGTCCTACCCTAGATGCCCTGCTTTAGAATGTTGGTGGTGGTAGCTGGGCATGCACAATTTAGAAAACTTCTCAGTGTATTGTAATGTACTCCATGGTAAAGAGACATTGACTATACCTTATGACTGTACTGGATATTCTGAATGTGTGCCCCTGCAAGTAACTCAGGGAAATTTCCACCTGTAAACCAGAGATAAGATATTTTTCGTAAAAATTGCATTTTCTATACCGAATCAGATTGGACAGTATATTGGAATTCCCAAATTTTGTTAAGGGTAAATCTAGCACACTATTTAGTGTGTCTTGTATTTTAAACACTACATTTGAATTTGGCCTTTGGTCACTTGTTAATTCATGCAACAAGCATTATTTCAATCTTCTTCTTAAAACATTATTATCTTGTGTCCTCTGATGCTCTTCTTTTGTGGTCATCTTTCTGCTCTCAGCTCCTCAGACTCTCTTGATTGCTTCTCATCCTAAAACTCTGTAACGTTTGTTCAGATCAACTTCTTCTTGTTTTTCCCCTACACCATTACCTGTAATGATCTCACCCTTCCCCAAGTCTCTCTCTACCATCTGTATGTCAGTGATCCCCAGATTTTATCCTCAGCTTTCATCTTCTTATTGTAGGTGATGATTCATTGCAGTGGCTCAGTCATGAGTAAAGGGCAGATTGACGGCGGTCGCAGAAGAAGACAGGACTTTTCGTCAAATTCAGTGGTGCCTTATTAATGCATTCATGTCAGATACCTTCTCTAAAAGAATTATAAAAATCCCATAATTGCTTTATCAGTTTCTCCATGTTTATAGCTCTTACCTTCTCATAATCTTACTCTGTATTGGTTTTCTAGGACTGCTTATAAGGAATTACCACTAAGTTGATGGCTTAAACAGCAAAATTAATTTTTTTATAGTTCTGGATGCCGGAAGTCTAAAATCAAGCTGTTGGTAGGGCCAAGCTCCCTCTGAAGGTCTAGGAAAGAATCCTTCAGTCCCTTTTCCTAGCTCCTGCTGGCTCCCCATATTCCATGGCATTTTGGGGGGTTATAGCTGCAGCGCTCCGGTCTCTGCATCCATCTACACGTGGCCTTTTTCTCTGTGACTCTCTGTGTGTCCTCTCTTCTTCTTATAAGGATACGCACCATTGGATTTAGGCCCACTGTAATCCACTATGACCTCCTCTTAATTATTTCTGCAAAAGACCCTATTTCTAATGTTCTGAATGGACATGAAGTTTTGGGGAAAAAAAGTTTCGTACACCAACCCAGTCCCTATAGGCTTATCCATACCAAGTTCCAGCATGAGAGACAGCTGTCGCCTAGAGCTACAGGGCAAAAGCTAGAAAATGACTGCCCAGTCTCTGCCACTTACGTGTGTATGGCTTTGCTCTGTGCTTTCAGCTTCCTCATGTATAAAGGAGATAATAGTGCCCACCTCCTGAAACTATTGTAGAGATTAAAATATTTAATGTATGTAAGGTGCCTAGAGTAACGCCTAGCACCTTTGAGCCATAACTGCTCTCAAGTCTTGGGTAATAGGCCTGTATTTGCTTCGCAGAGAATTTCTGCCAGCTTCATTCCTCCTTCTCCCTCTTCCTGATCTTACGTCTTATTTAGCTGTTTCTCCTTCTCACCGCAGTCATTTGCGAGGTGTTGCAAGAGGGCTACACAGAGCGGACAGCCTTTGCATACCTTCAAGGTCAGATGTGGATCACCCCCCTCAGAAGCTCCTGCACGGCTGAATGGCTAGAGATTGGGGGGCCCATTGTGCCTCCAGATGCCTGTGGTTGCATGGGATCCCTGGAATGTTAATTAATTTCCATATTTCCCTTTAAGTTACTTCTGTAGCTGGAACAAAGTGTTTCTGAGCTGGGTCCCAAATTGGCATTCTTGTTCACTAACACCCTCATAGGAAACTGTACTTGAGGCTTTCTTGTCAGTTCGAAGAGCCTATAAAAGGCATTCGAGGTTCACAAAGCGAGTTTAAAATCTGCTCCCAGGTCTGGCGCTGGAGCTGTGGTGACATGGTCCCACTAAAGACTCTGGGCTTACTTTAGACTGTGTGCCTTACAAGGCTGAGGTAGATTTATGGCAACTAAGGGGCCCTGAGATAAGGGATGGTACTCTCATCTTTCCTCTTCAGAATCCTCTGGCATCATTAGAAGTGATTTCACTTCACAGCATGCTTCTTTTCATACTATTCTCTGCAGTGTTTTTTTTTTTCTCCTAAAATTAAACGTTCCAGGTATGTCAGGTGGTAGTAATGCTCGGAACTTACGTTGGGACTCCAGATTCACTCACTGAAGGAAATCCAAGTCGTTTGAATTCTTTTCTGCCATTAGAGACCAGTGGCAAAAAAAAAAAAAAAAAAAAAAAAAAAAAAAGAAAGAAAAAAAAAGAAAAAAAGAGACATAATCAAGCCAAATAACTCATATATGTAAGCTTGAGTATTCAATATAATTTATAAATGTGTGTTGTTTAGATGTAAGTGCTAATTTCTATTGAAATCAGAGTATTTAAAATTTCAGATAATTCAGTTAAAAAGTTTATTGATGAAGAAGACAACTTATTAAACTGACTCATTGAGTACTTTGGCAATCACATATGCTATTCCCTGCTTTTTACCCCATTGACTTGTTTTTGGATATTTGATAATACTAATTTATTCAAAACAGACTAGTTTCTTTGTACAGTGGGATAAGCTGAGAAAAGCATTCATTCATTCATTAATGTTTATTCAGAGTGTGAATTTCACTGACTTGGTGCCAGTCTCTGAGACTTGAACTTTTGCTTAGTGAATCTAGAAGAAAGAATTGATGTGTAAACCATTAAATTACAATATAGTGTGAAAAGGGCAAGAGATGGCAATGATTAACTCTATCTAGGAATGAGGGTGGGGATAAGTTTGCTAAGAGGAGGTTACACCTGAGCTGTGTGTTGAAACATGAAGCTTGTTGGCTGATATGAACAAAGAATGTGCCATTCATTGTAAAATCTCATGGTGTGTTTAAGAACTACAGGCAATTTGGTTTTGCTAGAGTTTACAGTGCATGATTCAGTTTCTAAGAGCTGTGGTCTTCGGTGTAGTTTGTAGAAATTCAGAAAATTTTATTGATCTCATGATACTTACCAAATTTCATTGATCTCATGATACTTACCAAAGCATTTGTAGAGATAACATAATATCAAATTATTTAATACTTGCACAAGTGAATGTAGATTAAGCCCTGATAACTGATATCTCAGTATTAGAGATTTGAAAGGTATTAGGTAATACTATAATCATAGCATTTTCATCCTCTCTTCAGTCCTCCCAGTATATCTACATACTAACGCATTACCATTAATAATGGTGGCTTACCGTGGCAATAACTCTCGATCTTGGGCGGTGGGAGGATGTACGGCCACATGGAGGGATATATTTGCCAAGGTCAGTCTGGTTCTTGCAACAAATAAATCTCCAAAGACAAGTGGATTAGCACTCTAGATATTTATTTCTAAGTACAGAGTCAGAGTTTTTGACTGGTAACAAGGTATTGGGTGGGAGGTTAGGTGGGAGGGAGTGGGCTTAGCTCAGTATAGTTGCTCAGGGATCTAGGCTGACAGATGCTTCAATCTTTTCAGCATGTGGCTTCCAAATTGGCGTTGGGTTCTCCAGCCAAGTGCCATGTGGGAGAAGTGAGAATGTGGAGAAACTGTATGGGATTTCTATCTACGTAAGCCCTGAAGTGATATATACGTCACATAAACGGCACTCTGCTCGTGTTCCCTTGGTGAGAATCAGCCATAGGGCCCCACCTACACGCACAGGAGGATGCGGAATGTGGATCACTGCTTCTCAACACCTCAGTGCTGTTGAAGATAACCACAAATCTTTGGTAGATGACCAGTGGTCTCTGCAGCCATGATGTATTAAAATTTCTAAGGGGTGTTAGAGGGTTTGGGAAAAATATGTAGCTCTAGAAAGCCCTGCAGGTGATTCTGGTATGTCCTATAAAGGCATTTTTCTCTTCTCACCTTATTCTAGTACCAGCCAAACAAACATCTTCCTATGCAGATAAGGATCCTGAAATTCAGTGAGGTTAAATCTTTGAGTTGAATGTAAAATTTTGATTTAGTATTTCATGCACATCATTCTGATTTTGATTATTCTTTTTCTTTGGATTTTTCATTATGTGCATGCTTGTTTATTTATTTTCTTTTCCAGCCAATCTTCAAAGTCAGTTTTCCTTAAAATTGTTCAGAAGTTTTACAAGTCTTGGAAAAAATACATTGAAAAATATATATGGCTTTTGAGAGAGGTGTAAATCCTTGGATTCATGAGGATTTGATTCAGTTTTTTTATTTGAACATAGTTTTAGTTACAGTTAGTAAAGATTCCATTAGGTAATAATTTCCAAGTGGACAGTATACACATATTATTTAGCTCATAAGCAGAGATTGAGTGTGCTTTCTGTCCATTTCAGCAACAGATGCTTTACATTATTAAGTTATAGACTTACTTATCTAAGAGGCAGCTCTTAAGATTAATAACAACAGCAATAACAAAAAAATCTTGGAATGAGATGGAGAATTTCTGTCACTGCCGATAATTTTTTATTTTGAAAAATTCACTTCCTTTTGTTAGCGCTTACAAGTATTGGGACTCTAGCAGTAAATGAGATTCAATGAACCACAAGTTTCCAGACCTTTTAGAACCATTTGATTTCAGGATGTAAACTTTGCTTTCTTAAGAGGTTCTGTTAGAGTGGTAAAGAGATGTGCCAATATTGTCTTATGTTCATTCTCACTAATTAGTTCCCTCCCTGTGTGTGTGTGTGTGTGTGTGTGTGCGCGCACGCAGCGTGTTTATACTGTGTTTCAGGTTCTGTGATAGGGTGTAGATGGTGGGTACAAAGTGCTCTCATGGAGTTTATGTTTTAGTGTAGCACTTTCAATAGAATTTTCTGTGATTTTGGAAGTGTGTATCTATATTGTTCAGTGTGGTAGCCACTACGCACATGTGGCTACTGAGTATTTGAAATGCAGGTAGTGTAACTGAGAAACTGAATTCTTAATTCTACTTAATTGCAATTAATCTAAGTTTAAATAGCTACATGTGTTGGCTCCTGGCTATTCTTGTCAGACAGTTCAAATTTAGGGGAAGATATGTATTATTCAAACAATCACACCACAGAATGTAAAATTGCAATACCAATACGTGGTATGAAGGAGACACATCTGAAGCTTTCAGAGCTATGGAGGTTTAGTTGACTTATACAGGCAGGTCATTAAAGGCTTAAGTTTGGGTGATAGAGATGGAGAGAAGTGGACAAATATGAAGGATGAATAGGTTATAAAATGGATGGGATCTGGTGTTTGGAAAAATGGTGTGAAGGTACGTGGTTTCAAAATGATTTCTAGATTTTTTGCTTACACAACTGAAAATATGGAACTTATTCATTAAGATAGAGAATGCTGAAAAAGGACCAGGTTTGTGGGTGAAGCAAATGAGCTTAGTTTTGTAATACTGGGTTGAATATTTGGGTCTGAAACACAGAATAGAGGTTTGGGCTGGATGTATACATTTGGTAATTGAAGCTATGAGCTTAATGGTAGATAAGCATGTAATGAAGAAGGATGGATGATGGATTCTGAGAGAATTGAGGAGTAAGTGAACTTGAGGTTCCAAAGAAGTCTAAGAACGGTCTTCCTGGTTCAATAGTAGGCTTGGAGGAAAGAAGCTGATGGTTCCTTTAAGATGTTTGTATAAGTGATTCTCGAGATAAAACATTTGGGGATGATGATAATATTCAATAATATCTGCTGATGGAAATGGATGACCAAAACAAGAGGTGGTGGTCATGGGGATTAAGGGAAGAAGAGACCAGACAGATTATTTAAAGTGAAAACATATTTAATTCCATTTTGACTGAAAAAGCTGTCTAAAACTCTCATTAGGATTGTAAGGTGTTAACGTGTATTTCATAACGTGCATGTATTTAAGTAGTAATACATAACACTATATAAAACTCATTTGTTATGGTACATAATAGAGCTGATGATCATATAATATCTCTTAGGGAGGTTTCGATCATTTCAGTTGGAAGGTTTGCTGTTGAAGGTAACTGCAGAATAATTAGAGATAATTTACTCCGTTATTTAAAAAATTTATGTGACCTCCTTAACCTTGACAGGTACCAATAATAAAATGCCTTGAATTTTGCATCTGTAGCTTTGAAGGTATTATTGTAAATTAAGTCACCTGTCCATGCTTTGAAATCTTTACAACTGAGTATTTGATCATCCATCTTTCATTGACATTGACTGTTTTTAGCTGCCCTTTATTTTTTTCCTTCCATTTTATAATTAATTAAAACCACAACCTGGAAAGAACATGAGTTATTTGAATCCTGCTTTGAAAAAAACCACTGAAGTTTTAATACCTTCAGGGAAATTGATAGTTACGAAACCATTTTGAATCACTCTCTCTGAACCAATTCTTACCCTTTCCCCCATAGGTCCAAAAAGTACACTGAAGTTGACCTTTCTAGTTTGGGCTAAGTTGTAAAATATAACTCTAAAATTATTTTTAAAATAATTTGAGTATAATTGTCCAGTTTGACAAAAGTTACATCTTCTCTTGAGTCTAAATAAATATTTTTGAAATTAAGGCATATTTAATTAACATAATAAACATATTAGTGTAAAGAAATGATGTAAATGATAGTATAAAGAAAAATGCCAACTTTCAGTTATGATTTTATTTGATTATTTCTGTTATTTCATAGTTGCCACTTGTTTATTTATAGGCACAGCTACACTTTATCATCTTATCAACTCCACAAATAATAACAAAAGAGGTTTTTTCAGTTAAAATTATTCTAGAATGAAAGATACTATTCTTAATTTTGCTCAGATCTGTATTGAGAAAATTCTATTTAAATTATACAAATGTGTATATATTGTAGTACATTAGTAAGAAAGTAAGTTCTTTATTTTTATGTGTTGTCTCATCTTAAGTGGTGGATGCAGCAAGAGGGTAGTTTTATTCAGTATTATTCACAAAGAAATGCAACTTGTACCTTTAATATATTTAAACTTCATCACGAGCTTAGTTTTTGCTAAGTCCCAGGCTATTAAAAATATGTCCTTGCCAGGTAGTAGTATTTTAGCCTTTTCTGGATTAGGCCACTTCTGCTTCACTGATTCTGTTTGGTGTAAAATACTCAATATTTTACTTTCTCTTAACCCTCCCCATGTTGCTCAGTAAAGTGACATCTATACCTGTCACAGGGAATTTATTTCTCCTGTGACAATGATTCCATTCAGTATTCTCTCCATCATCGTGAGTTCTTTGCTATTGGGAGCCTGATTTGAGTCTAGACATGTGTCTGTTGAGGGGTGACTGGTTCTTTCTGGACTTCTGGGTTGACATGTAGGTAAGTACCACTGAAGCAACTCAGGAACCGAATTCTGAATTTTATCTCTGCTATTGACTTTTAGTTTTGAAGACCTCATATAAAGCAACACTTTATCCGGATCCTAGGCCCCTGCCAGCCCACCAGCACTCTCAGCTGAATGGTGTACCTCTCAGTAGGACCCGCGGGAAGTTCTGAATCCCTGCCAGCCATGCCCAAACCATAGATACCCAGCAGCATGGTCTTAAGTTTGTGTAACTGTCACCACCCTCTTCCAAGCTGCCTAAATATTCCCATATGAAGTAAGGTTTGGAGTTGAACTGACAGTTGGTCTTCTCCTAGGGCAATTACTTTCACACTGCTATGCTAGTAACTGTAATAAGAAATGGATTTAAAACTAGTCCAGCATGATAGCAAAAGTTTCACAAACCAGCACTTACCCTTGCTACTTGAGACATAACTTCCTCTTTTCTATATTATTCTAATAAAATTTTTAAAATGCTACTTGTGACATGGTTAATGGATTTGTAACCTACTAATAGGTGTTCACCTGATGTTTAATAAACGTGAGAGGCCTGCCGCCTTCCTCAGGTGCATGAGATGTGAGTCTCTAGGGAAGATTGCCTTGTAACTAATTGGATGTTGTAACAGACACTTCTTTCCTTACCCACCACCAGCATCTCCATCCAAAGGCTTAGGCCAAACAGTTTGATTTTGTGGGGGTCACTTAAATATGATCTTCTTACTCTCCATCTGTCTTTTCTTCCCATACTCTCTTGTGGCTGAAAGGGGCAGCCTCCTTCCTTCTGTATGTTGGGGATTTCCTTTGTATCATAGGCTGAGCCATTTCTGTATTTCGATTAAACTCTATGATCCTGTCATCTAGCCCTTGATACAGGATTGGAGATTACCAATACGAATAAGTTACTTTGATTTTCTAAAAATGTGACCCCCAGACCATGCATGATTAGGATCATGTTATTATGCTAGGAGATATTTTGAGTCATTTTTTTCTACTATGGAAAAAGTTGGTGAATAAAAGTGGGTACGGTACTGTTATTTTGCTGTCATATTCTTTATTCTTTCAAAGTAATTATCCTTCAATTGTTTATAAATACTAATGATTCTTTAAACTCTATATTGGATTCTTGTGCCACTGGTGGGAAAAGTATGTTCTTGCAAATTTTCATTGTCATTGGGTTCAGAATTTCCAGAAGGTTCTTCAAATGCAATTTTATATGAGGTTTAAAAACAGATGTGGTAGACTTAAGTATCTTATAACTTGAAGTTTGTACCTTTTGACTTCCTTCTCCCACTCCCAATTCCCTGCCTTTGGCAATCACCAATATATTTTCTGCATCTATGATTTTGGATTTTATAAGTCTGGAATGTAATGTACAGCGTGGTGACTATAGTTAACAATATTATATATTTGGAAAGTTGATAAGAGAGTAGATCTGAGAAGTTCTTATGACAAGAAAAGAAGTTTGAAACCATCCGGTGGTCAGTGTTAACTTAATTGTGATAGTCATTTTGCAATATATGCATATATTAAATCATTATGTTGTACACCTAAAACTAATACACTTTATGTTAAGTATATCTCCATTAAAAAACTGAATCATAGAACAAAACAAAATCAGATATAGTTGGTACAGTGCAAAAAGAGGAAAAAAGATGTTAATCGTGTTTTCTGTGTTACTTAAAAGGCATTCTGACAGATTCTTCTAAATGTATTGATAAACTCCTCTTTCTAAAGAGCAGTTGTTTCAACTTCTTTTATAAATGTAAAATGTGACCCACAGTTTTAAAGTTTTTTTTTCTTTTTGATTACTTTTATTGAGATGCTTATTGTCTCTTGTTAAATAACTACATTAATTATATAGCTAGGGCCTAGCTTCTCAACCATTTCCAGAAGAAGCCCCCAGTTTCCATTAAATAATTTTATGGGGGCTCCCCACATGTCAAATTTCACATAGCCGGCTGCATTGGCTTTTTATAAAGGACTTGGATGCAATGCCAAGGCCTCCCACTAATTGTTTTATGGGCTCAGTGTGGGATTTGCATCCCTGACTGGGGAAGCCCCATGTTAAAGGACTGTGGGAGTATGGAGTTGTCAAGCATACCCAGAAACAGCACTAAAAAAAATCCTGGTTAGCTGTACTGTTGTTGCCAAGGAGCGTAAGCAGAACACAAAACATGCCAAATGCTGACTGATTTTAAACAGTGACCCCTGTTTCAGGGAATACTTACTTCACTGCATTTTTGGGAGAAAAACAAATCACAAATGGCTCCATAATTAATTTGAGTGCCCATATCAGTTTGACACTGGTAAATTATTGTTTTCCAAGTGGTAAAAAAAAAAAAAATACAACCAGTTATTTTTATGTGTTCTTTGAGGGGAGATAACTCATCATGGTTATCTGTGAACATTTAGTTTTGGAATAATGTGTTCAGAGTTTTGTGCTTCATTATCTTTTTTCCTCTAAAAGGGTTAAGGAATTGTGTTTTACCCCTGTTAACCATTAATTTACATATATCTACACTAAAAAAAGTAACTTCTAAATTTTAAAGAATTGTAGTGGCAGAATTGAAATTCTTACCTCTTCACCAGGCCCTGACATTGTTTTTTCTCAGTCTCAAGCAATCTGCTTGGCATTCTGAACCTGTCTTTCCTCTAGAGGCTGAAACAAGATATTTTTGAAGTGCAGTATGACCTCAGAGAGTGCTGTTAGCTTGTTTAATGTTGACATGTGAACAGAATTATTAGCGCCACACTTCAATAGGCCTAGAGTAGAAATACAGTATTCTGCAGGAAGATAAATATTACCTGTCTCCTTGCAGATTGATAGTGTTAACTAAATGATATATTGAGATTTTTGTGAACTTTGAAATATCTTTTGGAAGTTGGTGAAGGAGAAAAATAAGTAGAGTTCCTTTTTAGTAACCAAAATATACTCATCTTAAAAGTCCTATATTTCAAATAAACAATCTTAGATTAGCAATTCTTTAAGAGAAACATTTATAAGTTTCTTTTGGTAAGCATGTTTCTTATATGTATCTCTAACAGATATTTCTTCTGTGTGTGGAATGTGTGTGTATGTGATACTTATGTGCTATTCTGTCTTATTATTAATATAGTAGCAGTGTGTAATATATAGAGCAAACCACAAGTAAAGCATTATGTATATTAAGAGCAAAATTAGTTCATTTCCACAGACTACAAAAAGTAATTTCAGTAGTCTCTTAATAGTCTTTTTTTTTTAAATATAGTTATTATTTTTGTTTTTTCAAAGTTGGTGGTGAGATTGCAAATCTAAAGCAGAGAGGAACCCTTAATGGTAATTTCCACATCATTGTGACTCCAGGACATTTTTATCTCAACTTTAATGCCTGATTACCTTTCTCTGTAAAATAATTTTAGTCAGCCTGCTATTACTTTGTGAAAAATTATTCCTTAAGACCAGATTTCATGTCTGGATAGCTCCTTGGTATGTCTTTATTTTGAATAAGAATCAACTTAATATTCATGATCTGTAAAACCAGCCTTACTACTGTCAATGTGAAGCTACCTCTACAACTTCCTCTCATGAGCTCGGAATTGTCATTTGTTATTTAGACACCAAATTATGCAATCTTTTAGCTATTGCCAATATTTCTTCTTTAGGTTGTACTAAAAGTTATCCTTTATTTTGAGTTTTGAAGGGCCGGTGGCAGAGAATAATTGTTACTGCTTCTGTGCTGCTGTTGGGATTCTCACATTCCAATGGCACTCACATCAAAAGTGCTCTTTCACTGACTCCTTTCCTAATGTGCATCTCAACTGCTTATAACCATGCACTATATCCTTGTGTATAAATCCATTTTACACAGCTTTTCTTTGTAAGACACTTTAGTTATAATTAATCTATCGAATATCCTTCTCTGCATTTATTATGTATGTGGTGGTAAAGTTTTAAAATGAAAAAACAAGAAACAAAAAATATGCCAACTCAGTATTAGATTACATAATAGTGTTCTGAGTTATTTTTAATTAATATTAGTGTTTAGCCTATATTTAATTTTTTCTCATTTCCAAATGCACTTCATATTTTTTATCTGAATCCTTTAGCATTTGCATTGTTATTCCTAATTGCAGATGAGAATATTAAGTCTTAGGAGAGTTAAGAAACTATCCCATTGTACTAGCAATGAGTTAATTGAATTAATAATCAAAAAACTTCCAACAAACAAAAGCCCAGAACAGATGGCTTCACAGGTGAATTCTACGAAACAGTTAAAGAAGAGTTAATACATATTCTTTTCAAACTATTCCAAAAAAGAGGAAAGAAAGCTTCCAAATTCATTCTATCAGGCCAGCATTACCCTGATACTAAACCCACAAAGACACTGGAATAAAAGATAACTACGAGCCAATATCTCTGTTGAATATAGATGCAAAAATTCTCAACAAAATATTAGCAAACCGAATCCAACAATACATAAAAAGATCATTTACCGCAACCAAGTGGGATTTTTTCTAGGGGTGCAAGGGTGGTTCAGTATTTGCAAATCAAACAGCATGATACATCACTGTAACAAGAAAAAGGATAGAAAGCATATGATCATCTCAATAGATACAGAAAAAGCATTTGACAAAGTATAACATCCATTCATGATAAAAATTCTCAACAGGGGCACCTGGGTGGCTCAGTCGTTAAGCATCTGCCTTCGGCTCTGGTCATGATCCCAGGGTCCTGGGACCGAGCCCCACATTGGGCTCCCTGCTCAGTGGAGAGCCTGCTTCTCCTTCTCCCTCTGCTGTTCCCTCTGCCTGTACTCTTTCTCTCTCTGCCAAATAAATAAATAAAATCTTCAACAACAACAACAACAACAACAACCAAAAAACAACCTTTCAACAAAGTAGGTTTAGAGGGAGCATACCTCAACAAAATAAAGGCTGTATATGAAAAAACAGCTAACATAGTGGTGAAAAACTGAGGTCCTCGCCACAGCAGACAGGCAAAAGAAAGAAAAGTCATCCAGATTGGCAAGGAAGAAGGAAAACTTTCATTATGTGCAGATAACATCATTCTCTCTATAGAAAACCCAAAAGACTCCACTAAAAAACTATTAGAACTTATAAATGAATTCAGTAAAGTCACAGGATACAAAGTTAATATACATAAATTTGTGCAAATCTATACACTAATAAGTAGCAGAAAGAGAAATTAAGAAAATAATCCCATTTACAGTTGCACCAAAAATAATAAAATACGTAGGAATAAACTTAACCAAGGAGGTGAAAGACCTTACTCTGAAACTATAAATCACTGATGAAAGAAATTGGAGATGACAGAAACAACTGGAAAGATATTCCAGGCTAATGGATTAGAAGAACCAATATTGTTAAAAATGACCATATTCCCTAAGACAATCTACAGACTTAATGCAATCCCTATCAAAATACCAACAACATTTTTCACAGAACTGGAATAAATAATCCTAAAATTTGTATGGAACCACAAAAGGCCCTGAATAGCTAAAGCAGTCTTGAGAAAGAAGAAAAAAACTGGAGGTTGTCACAATCCCAGAATTTCGGGATGTACTCCAAAGCTGTAGTAATCAAAACATTATGGCACTGGTACAAAAATAGTCCCATAGATCAATGGAACAGAAGAGAGAGCCCAGAAATAAACGTATTCATATATGGTCAATAAGTCTACGATGAAGGATTAAGAATATACAATGGAAAAAAGAGTCTCTTTAACAAATTGTATTGGGAAAACTGGAGAGCTACATGCAAAAGAATGAAACTGGACCACTTTCTTACACCATACACAAAAATAAACCCCAAATGGATTAAGGACCTGAAATCCTAAAACTCCTAGAAGAAAACATAGGCAGTAATTTCTTTGACATTGGGCATAGAAACATTTTTCTAGACAGGTCTCCTCAGGCAAGGAAAACAAGCAAAATTAAGCTGTTGGGACTAGTTGTTCTTGATATTCTGGATATCAGTCCTTAGTCAGATACGTTTTGCAATTCTCCCAGTCTATGTCTTGCCTTTTATTTTCTTAGCTGTGTCTTTTCAGAAAAAGAAGTTATTTATCTTGATGAAATCCAATTTAATCATTTTAAAAATTTCATGCTTAGAACTCTTGGTCACATGTCTGAGAAATCCTTTTCTACCCTAAGGTCACAAATTATTTTCCTATATTTTCTTCAAGAAGTTTTCCCTGAGGCAGATAAATAAATAATTGACCTTGACTAAAAACAAAACAAAACAACAACAACAACAACAAAACCTCCAAAAACCCATTGGGACCACACCAAGATCAAACGGACAAACAAACAACAACAACAAAACAACAAAAAAACCACTTTTGCACAACAGAGGAAACCATCAACAAATCAAAAAGACAACTTACTAAATGGGAGAAGTTATTTTCGAATGATATATATGACAAGGGGTTAATATCCAAGATATATAAAGAACATATACAACTCAACAACAAAAAAATCTGATTAAAAAGTGGGCAGAGGACCTGAAATGACATTTTTCCGAAGAAGACCTACAGATGACCAGCAGACACGTGAAAGGATGCTCAACATTACTAATCATCAGGGAAATGCAAATCAAAACTATGATGAGATATCACCTTCTACCTGTGAAAATGGCTAAAATATTATTAAAAAAAAAAAACAAGAAATAGAAAGTGTTGGTGGGGATGTAGAGAAAAAGGAATCTCACGTACTGTTGGTAGGAATGCAAATTGGTGTAGCCACCGTGAAAAAAAGTATGGAAGTTCCTTAGAATATTAAAAATAGAAATACTAACGTTTACTACAGCATTATTTGCATAGCCAAGATGTGGAAGCAACCGAAGTGTTCATCCATAGATGAATGGGTAAAGAAGATCTGGTACTTACATACAATGGTCTATTACTGAGCCATAAAAAAGAATGAGACCCTGCCATTTGCAACAACATGGATGGACCTGGAAGGTATAATGCTAAGTGAAATAAGTCCATTTTAGAAAGATAGATACCATATTATTTTACTCATATGTGGAATTCAAGAAACAAAACAAAAAAGACATACATAAACTCTTAAATAAAGAGAACTGGTGGTTGTCAAAGGGAAAAGGAGTAGGGGGATGGGTGAAGTAGATAAGAGAGATTAAGATTATACTTCTCTTGATGAGTATTGCATGATGTATAGAATTGTTAAATCTTTATATTGCACACCTGAAACTAATATAACACTGTATGTTAATTATACTTCAGTAAATAATTGGCTAGTATTGAAAAAAATAATATTAAAGGAACTATTCCGTAGTTACATAGCAAGTAAGCAGAATTGGGATATGGATGCAATAGGTTTATGTATTCTGAAATTTTATGTCTATGAAGGGAAGTATTGAAATAGAAGGGATTGTTTAGATATTCCAATTCACCTTTTGGTAATTGGTATCCGGTTTGCAGATACTACTCTAAGTAACTACTAATAATAGATGCACAATAATTGTTGAATGGATTCCAAAACCCTCAATTCAAGTTCTGGCATTTCCACTGGATACTGATAAATGATTGAAACATCTTGGACTTCAGTTTTTCAGATAGAAAAATAATGAATTTTCGGTGCCTGGGTGGCTCAGTTGTTTGGACGTCCAACTCTTGATTTCAGCTCAGGTTGTGATCTTGGAGTCATGAGATCTAGCCCTGCGTCAGGCTCCATGCTCAATGGGGATTCTGCTTGAGATTTTCTCCTCCCTCTGCTCCAACCCCCGCTCACACACACTCTCTCTCAAATAAACAAATCTTTAAAAAAGAAAAAGAAAAATAATGAATTTAGGTGTCAGAAAAACTGGATATCCACATGTGGAAGAATGAAATTGGACCCTTATCTTACACCATATACAAAAATCAACTCAAGATGGATTAAAGACTTATAACCCTGAAACTTTAAAACTCCTAGAAGAAAACATAGGGGAAAATCTTCCTGACGTTAATCTTGACAGTGATTTCATGGATATGACACAAAATGCACACGCAGCCAAAAACAAAAATAAGCAAGTGAGACTACATCAAACTGAAAGGTTTCTGCACAGCAAAGGAAACGGAGGTAAAAGGTAACCTACAGAATGAGGGAAAATATGTGTAAACTATGTATCTGATAAGAGTTAATCTCCAGAGTATATGAAAACTTCTACAGCTCAATATCAAAAAACCCAATAACTCAATCAAAAAATGAGCTAAAGACTTGAATAGACATTTCTCTAAAGAAGACATACAAATGGCCCAACGGGTATATGAAAAAATGCTCAATGCCATTAGTCATCAGGGAAGTGCAATTCAAGGATGTGGAGAAATTGGAAGCCTTGCGTACTGTTGGTGGGAATGCAAAATGGTACAGCTGGTATGGAAAGCTTCTCAAAAATTAAAAAAAAAACTACATATGATCCAGCCATCTGACCTCTCAGTTGAAACGAGGATCTCAAAGAGCTACGAGCACTCTCATGTTCATTGCAGCACTACTCATAATCACCAAGATGTGGGAACAACCCGAATATCCATCAACAGATGAAAAGATAAAGAAAATGTGGTTTCTACATACAATGGAATACTATTCAGCCCTAAAAAGAAGGCAGTCCTGCAGTTTGTGACACTGTGGATGAACCTTGAGGACCTTACACTAAGTGAAAAAAGCTACTCACAGAAAGAAGAATACGGCATGATTGCGCTTGCATGGGCTATCTGAAATAGTTGAAGTCATAGACTCAAAGACTGGAATGGTGGCTGCCAGGGCTTGAGTAAAGGGAAATGGGGAGTAACCAGTCAGCAGGCATAAAGTTTCAAGGAAGCAGGGTGAATGAGCCCTAGAGCTCTCCTGGATAACACTGTGCCTGTCGTCAGCAATACTGTGATGTACACTTAAGGTGTAAGAGGGTAGGTCTCACGTGAAGCGTTTTTACCACAGTAACTTACATTAAAGAAGAAAAAATATGAACAAAAGAAGAATAACACATTTAGGTTCGTTATTCTTTCAGATGCAAAGCTGTTTGTTCAAATGAAGTCTTTTTCCAGAAGCTATTTTTATAGAATAGATAAAATCAGACATGTTCTTCTTAGAGATATAACAGTGGGAGGAGGGAGTGGCTGTACAACTTCCTTGGCTCTTGGGGCATCTGGGTGCATCGGTTGGTTGAGTCTCGGATTCTTGATCTCAGCTCAGGTCTTGATCTCAGGGTGGTGAGTCAAGCCTTGCATTGGTCTCCACACTGGGTGTGGAGCCTACTTAAAAAAACAAAACAAAACAAAACAACTCAAAAATGTCCTTTGTTCTGTTTGTCCTTGGCCCTGAGCACTTTCAAATGCACTAGGTAAGATGGTCTTTCAGCTCAAAGATAACTTGGGTTCTAAATCTCTTTTTTAAAAAATCTTTTTATTTATTAGAGAGCCAGCGAGAGAGAGAGAGAGAGAGAGAGAGAGAGAGAGAGAGAGAGAGAGAGAACAAGTGGGGCTACGGGAGGGGCAGAGGGCGAGGGACAAGCAGACTCCCCACTAACGTGGATGCAGATCCCAGGACCCTGAGATCATGATTTGAACCGAAGTCAGATGCTTAACCTACTTGAGCCGCCCAAGCACCTCAGGTTCTAAATCTGTTTGACCATCATCTTCTGAAAGGTCCGGCTCACACTTGGACTGGGTCTTAAGAAAATAGTATGGAACTAAAAAACGTGAGGAATAAACCACTCCTGAGGGGGTTGCGTCAGCACTCAGTTGTTTCCAGTTATCGTAGGATCCACTTTAAGGATGTTATGTCTTCACTAGCATATGTCGTTTGGGGAACTCTTTCACTTTGGGAAGAAATTCCTCTTCCTTTTCTACCCTGCCCTTAGGCTTTTAGAACACTTACTCGACACATCTACATTACTCTTAATTGGAATGGTAGTTACTTGTTACTTCTGGGACGAACAAGGAAAGTTGCATTTTAAAAGTACTGAAATCACCCTATCATCTGAACTATGTCAGTTGATAATGTATAATGACTTCTTGTTCTTATAATTCTAGGCAAAACTTCCTGTACTTATAAATTGGAGAAAAATAATAATTCTTTTTACTTTGTATTTTGCTTCTCAACGTTATGGAATTTGGAGGAGGTGGGGAAGTATAAAAGCCTGTTGGGGGACCTGTGCCTCTACTGCCTTAATTTGAAATAGAGGCACTTTGTGGCGTTTTGCTTCTTTTCATGGTATACATATTCTTCTTTTCCATACCGTAATCTCTCAGAACAGGGACTGTAAAACAGGGCAGAGGCAAAAGTGTGAAATACAGAATCAGAATGTGTCCCGGACTTGGTTGGTGGGGTGGACTACTTGGCTGCCTCCTCAGTATTCTTTTGCCACTTCTTCCGACAGCCCGTGATTTCCTTCTGAGTATCCGCGAGTTTGCAGGGAAGCTGACTCCACTTCCTGTATGTAAAAGTTCCAATCAAGACAATCTGTGCATTTCATCCTTCTGGCTCTAGTGATGTGTAGAGGTTGGGCACGTGACCTAAGCCAGTTTAATCGAAGTGAATCACGGAGCTGTGGTTGAGCATTTTTGAACAACAGTACTATCTTCCTTGGTGATCTTGAGCAAAGGGAGTATTTAGCCTCAGTAATTGTTGCCTTCTATTTTGGAATAATGAGCTAAAATGGTAGCATGGAGAAATGGGTGTTTGGTTATTTTATTGAACCATTGGATCAAGCCTGACTTGAAGACTATATTACTTCTTAACTTTCCAGTTATGGGAGCGAGTCTCCTCTATGTGTAAGTTTGTTTGAATAAATCATTGCCAGTGAATGAGTTTTGCCTGATATATCGAAGCCTTTGGTACTTTTACCTGGTCTTTCCTAATTTAGTTTACTTTCCTAGAACTAAAATCTCCTGCCTGCTTAGATCTTAGATTCCTAACCTATTAAATGAAGAGTTATATTGGATAGTACAAAATATCTGTTGGATAACTTTTTCTCTCTGCTTCCAGGAAATGTAACTCATGTCTATTATATCAGAAATTTATTGACCTCCCTCTTCCTATTTAGCAAGATCTATCCCACTACCATCCAGACTTGAGGAATATGGATCATTTAATACCATACATACAAGAGCATAAATGGTATACTTTTACTCAGTTTCACAGTCTGATTACCTCTCTCCTTTTTCACCCCCGAATTAATTTTTTCAGAGATGCAAATTATGAGAAAGAGATGGACATAAGACTGATGAAGAGTGATTATTTTCCTACCAATTTCCCCATTAAAACTGATAATTAAGAAATAACACGTGACTACAGGGAAGCTAATAATTAATGATGCCAAAGATAAATAGTCTGACTTAGTACAAACCAGTTAATTTTGTTGTGTTTTAAATAACATGCTGGCTTCCTAACGTGAGCCAGTTATGAGTTGTCAGTAGTTAAAATAATTATTTGAGAAGAGTTTCACAGATCAGTTCAAATCTTTGACCTAATGTTAGAGAAATAACTCTGAGCAGATGCCTTAAAGATATGCTAAGTCTGTGTCAAATTCACATGTAAGAATAAATGCAAAGTGCTTCAAAACATGGGCATGGTACTGGGGGGATTTTAATGGGAGTTTGGATATTCATAAGGACTTTAACCATCTATTCAAAAAGATAAGCTAAAGAACCAAGTAGATATTTCAAGCTGAATGGGGTGCTGATGGTGGTTGTTTGGGGGTATGTGGTGGTGGGAAATAACTTTTATTGGATCATGCCAAACAGTGACAGGCAGCAATCAGGGCTTTATAAGAATTCAGTGAATGGTAATTTGCAGCAATCCAATTTCATGCAGCAAAGATTACCTGCAAGGCACAAATTTCTTTTTCTTTATTTTTTTTTAAACGACAGCTTTGATATATGTGACTCAATGATGAATGACTCTGTGAAATACTATTTATAAAAAATAAGTGTGTTCCCCCAGATTGCACTGCAGGACATTTAATGCCTTTTTTTTTTTTTTCCCCTGAACAGATGTTTTACAGATTTTGCAAATTTTCTATCAAACTCTTCTTGGTCTTCTCTGTAAAGAAAAATTACATGATTATATTTAGGTCTTATTTATATTGCTCTAATTTTTCTGTTACGCTTACTAGGGAGACTTTAGCAACAAGTTTTCCTGCATTCTGAAGTGTTACTTAAATTCAAGATATTTAAATTTTATAATTTTTATTTAAGGCCAACCACAATATTGGCCTAGAGGAGTTTGCCCTGGAGTTCAGATGCATCTGCCATTTTGAATGGATGCTCCAGGGACCTGTCTTATTTTGTTTCTCTCAAGAACACCTTGTTAAATTTGGTGATCAGGTCCAAAGTCAGCAATGCATGCTGAGTTTCATGAGTTATTTGGCTATACATTGGGTTGCATTTTTTTTTTAAAGCTGTCAGTATTTTCATTGAATCTTACAGTGTTATATTGATTTATAGTTCGTGTGTGTGTATGTGTGTGTGTTGTGGCTACGTTTGCTTTTTGCAGTTAAAAAATAGTATAAAATAGTACCTTTGGATGTGTTCATAAGGTGAAAATCTTGTAGATAAAATTCAGAAAACAGATGACCTCAAATTAACTTATGTGTTGGCTTTTAAAAAGCATGTTTAATTTAAAGCATTTCATTTTATTTTCAAACTTAAAAGGGTAATTATTCTCCCTGTGGTAGAATAATAGGAGATATTTTTTAGAAGAAATTTCCTGTCTCAAAGTTGACCTAATATTTACTTTCTTTGCTTGAAAGTTATTTGCATGTAATCCATTCATTTAAAGTTCTTAAGTTTCACTGATAATAACTGGTAAAATTGGATGATCTGCACCCAGTCAACCCAAGTAACAGGCTTCATACACGAAAAAAGGACAGTAGGAGCTCTAGTGGACAGACCAGTTTATTCATTTCTCCTGGGTCACCGATTAATTAATTTGCCTTCAAATGTGCAGTAATGCATTAATATTCACAATTAAATTCAGCAAATACTGACGAGTGTTATTACGATAGATCATTAGGTGCCTCTGGATGAGAAGAAGTTGTGGAACATTTCTTGTTTCTCAGGGAGCCAGTGGTTCACTAATGACATAACACAAAAACAAAAATAAACAATATTCAAGATGTGCTTAGAAACTGTAAGAGATACAGACATTCTGTGAGGGCTAATGGAACGGGTCAGTCAGAGGTGGATGGGGAAAAATAAAATCATTATAAAGGATCTGATGTTGGAGATTATTACTGAAGCATCAAGCCTTTTTGGTGTGAGGAGATGGGGCGCAGGGGCATTCAGTGGGCAGAAATGGCAGGAGTAAAGATAGGGAGGTAAGACAGTGGGAAATGGCGGAGAGGTGAAGTTTCGGAATCGTAAGCCTTAAATAGGTTGTGCGTGAAGAAAACCGCTGTGTCATGGGTCTTAAATGCCAGCAGTTAGAATTTCACTTCAGCCGGAAGTTGCGCGATAGTGAAGGGCGGACGAACTGCACCCTGGCCGAAGTAACGGAAAGAAAGACACAAATTCCTGGCACGTTGGCTCTGTGGAATCCATTGTATTTGGCACCTATTTATGTATCGAGGATGAGGGAGACTGGCATTAAGGATGACTCCAAAGTTTTGAGGCTGTGTGTCTCTGGAATGTTGGTTATTTGATTAACAGAAATTGGGAAATCAGAAGAAGGAGCTGTTTGTGGAGAGAAAACAGAGGCATTAGATAAAATGGACTTCAGGTGTGCTTTGTTTCCACAGCCTTAGCAGGAAAACGGCTCATCTGAGACGAAATGTGGTGTCTGCATTTGCAAGTCATTCATTATATTGGTATGTGAAGTTCTTTTATAAATTTCTTAGATGTAGAGTTAATATGCAAAAACCTGTATTATGCAAGATGGAAGACCAATTACATTTTAATCTTGGTAAGCTAAAAACAGTGCAAAGAATTGAGATCACAATCTAATTTCTGACTGATTCTTCTAAGACAACAGTGGGTGGGTCTACACCTCTTGTGCTGTCAAGCAAATGAAGTGAAAGGCCTGAACTGTTTTCTAGAAGTCCCTGAAAAGGACAGGAGGAAAATATTGTTTGACTAGATGCTGTGTAAATAAACAGCTGACTGCCTTTTTTTCTTTTTTTTTGCCTTAGATGTTAAAACATGTTTAGGAAGATGTGTAAAAACAGGTCTTTACTTTTGCTTTTTGTTCTTTGGTTCATACCAGATATTTTACCTGCTTATGTCTTTTTAAACATTTTTCTGTACCCGTGTTCTTTGAAAATGATAACATGCAGTTCTTTAATTTTTATAAACCCCTAGAATTCATTAAAATACTTAATGGGTGATATAAGGAAACAGTAGAACTCATAAAAAATTTTCCCTGTATTGCAATTAATATTTAATAATAATTGAACAATGAATTGGTGTATCTTTATTAAGTCACACAAAATCTATGGCATAATCTGGTTTGATACTGTATTTCTATTTTATAAGGTTTATACTTGATTATTTTCCAAATATTTTGGATAGAGATAAAGATTTTATTTATTCCCTTTAGTTTCATTAAAAAAAAAAAAACCAAAATGATTTGCGACACAATGTTTGAATAGTTTTTATCACACATACACTGAAAACCAACCAAAGCCAGTGCTGCCTAATAATTTCAGCTTCCTTAGACTGAGGAACACGAGACTTGGCTGAGATAATGATTTAACAGATTCCTAAATGCTTTACTACAGAGAGTGTCCCAGAGTACTTCCCTTACTTCCCATGGAGGTTTCAGTTGTAGTCAAAGCCATCATTAAACATTTATTTAGTATTGCTTTGGTGGTACTGTGGCATATTTTAAAACCTTGGACAGGGTGACATGCAGTAGAGAAAAGCAAATTAGAAACAGTTGGAAGGCTGACTATGTGCCAGCAGCTCTGCTAGAACTCTCTTCTCTGTTCTCCCATTAGGTTTGCTCCTCAGTGACCTCTGTATCTCTTAGTGATCATCTCACTGCTGAAACTGTTAGCAAAGGTCACAAATTAGCTCTTTTCCATAAAATCTGTTGGACTTTTTTGAGTACTTTTGCTGTATCTCAGGACCACTTGACACGGAGGTGTTCCCCTCTCAGAACTGTTCTCCGCACTCTCCTAACCCACTTCTTCCCCCCTTTGCTGTGCTCCTAGGTTTCTTTTGCAGGTTTCTCCACTTCCCTGGTCTCTCCTGTGGGTGCTCTCGGGAGGTTAGTCTGGGGCGTTCTTTCTGGCTCTCTCCTGGTTCATTGCCTCCAATTTCATGACTTTGTTGACCAGTCCTGAAATACTGATCATTCTCATAGCTAGTTTCCCCCGAGCAGGTCTCTCCTCACCGTACCAGACCCTCTTCTGTGATTTCTGCACATCTCTACTTGGAATGTAAACAGAAGCTCGGAGTTTGACATGCCCCAGGTCCTAAACCAAACACATCTTCCCTTCCCCTACCAGATTGGCTTCTCTTTCTGTGTTCTCTATATTAGTAAATTTCAGTATTTTTTTCCCCATTGCCAAAACTAGAAACTGAGGAATTGTCCATTCTCAGTTTTTAAATCCTGCCAGTGCTTTCTCCTTGATACTTCTCAAGTATGTTCACCATTCTTTTTTTTTTTCCCCCTCAAGGTTTTATTTATTTATTTTAGAGAGAGAGAGGGAGAGCATGGGTGTACATGTGGTAGAGTGGGGGAGGAGCAGAGGGAGAGGGAGAGAATCCCAAGCAGACTCTGTGCTCAGCGCAGAGCCGGACGGTGAGGGCGGGGGTTCCATCCCAGGACCCTAAGATCATTACCTGAGCCAAGATCAGGAGTTGGGCGCTTAACTGATTAGGCTTCAAGGTGCCCCAAGTATGTTCACCATTCTTTATTTTGATTACTACAGCCTTAGTTTAGGACCTGAATCACCATATGATCTCTTAACTGGTCTCCCTGCAACCAGTTTTGCTCCTTCATTCTAGGCTCTGTTTATAATCAAAGTGACTTTTCCAAAATTAATTTTTTTTAAATGGTTCCTCAGAATGAAGGACAAAGTCCTTGGTGTGGTATAGGAGACGTGTGGATACGTGGTGCTGCTTAAATCCTCACATCTTCTCTTTCATCGCGTGTTTTGTGATTAACTCCCAACAGTCTTTAACACCTAGCTGAAGCTTCCATAAAGCACGGCTCTGCCCTTTTCCCTGCTCTTCTGGGTGACTGCTACTTCTTTGTGCTCCTGTGACCCACTGTGTTGAACTAAGGCAATGCATTGCAACAATTTGTTTTCTCATTCTTTGTTGTTTTATTTTTAGTATATGTGGATAAGGAACTATGACATTTTTACGTATATATTTTTACTTATAAGCTTACTTATAAGTATTTAGCATATAACTAGCATACAGTGGGAATGTTGAATTAATTAATGAGTAACCAAACTAAGATCAATAAACCTACATTCTATCTCAAGTGGATCATTTTACAGTGAGATTTACAAGTACCGATGATTTTAAAAAACCATCAACAAACAATAACAATAGAGTGTGATATGAGCTATTAAAATTCATGTTTTCAAGTAGGAAGTGATTAAATGGTAATATCTCAAGGGACTGTCTCTTGAGGATATATAATAGAATTATAGAGAAATTGTCATGGCATTTAATTGTGTTTCTTTGAAATGAAGTCTTACTGTAACACTAAAGGCACTCAGAGTACTTTAAAAAACATTTTTATTGACTCTTTAAAACTTTACCCTGTCTTTTGTTTTGTCAGTTTTATGAGGACTCGACAAGAGTGAGGCAGGATGTATTAAATTTCTGGACATCTATCTGGCTGGTTAGAAGGCATGAGGATCATTGCATATGTTTTTCCTTTCTGAAATTACTATAGTTTCTATTATCTAATAAGATTGCACGTGATTCTGGCCTCTGGCTTTATGCTTTATAATGAATTCACTAATTACAAGAAATAGAATGTTTTTTTCTCTAAAACAATTAGAAGACTTCGTATGTTTTTAAGAACTGGGGCCTGTTATTTTTATGAACACTCAGATTTCAAAAAGCCATTGTGACATGATTTTTCTGATAATAATGGAGCAAAATATTGTGGAAAAAAATTAGTGAACTCTTCTGATTTTTAAAGTTATAAATGACTACACGTCAGAGACTTTTATATTGCTTGGAAGAGTCCACACTGAATATTAGCTCTGTGATTACAAGGGCAGTTTCTGTTTAATTTGTGTTCGAGTCATGTTTCTTGGGGTTCTAGAATTCTGAAGGTTGTGTAAAGAGCTCTGTGGGGAAGCTGAGGAGTGCTGGGCTGGCTGTTGGGGAAGCTCTGTAGCCCTTTTTTGCATCTTCCACACTTCTGTCACGTTAGCTGCTTTGATCTGTTACCTGTTGGAGTATTTTTAAAAGGATATATTTAAGGGAGAAAATATTTCTAAAATACCTTGAACACCATTGGTTCACTTGAGGCAGATGTTCAAGGAAGTCCCTTGTTGACCATTGAGAAAACCCACAGAAACAGAAAGTGTACGGCATTTCTTTCACTAACCACTTTTTCTGTGTGTTACCTGCAGTGACCATTCTCAAAGACATTGGGGCAAAGCTGTACATTTAAAAGAGCTAGACAAGCAGAGCGTTCTGTCTCATCTGTTTTCCATCAAAGACTTTCAGTCACCACATGGTATTTCCATTGTGTGGTCATTAGAACCTGTGAACCAGGCAGGGCCTGACTCGGTTTGGGGGGAGTGTGAGGTGGAAATTTGGGGGATGGTAGGAAACATAATTGTATGGCTTCTTAAGAGCAGGGAGAGGGTTGCTGATCTTGCCAGTGTCATGGTGTTCACATCATAATGCTAAGTACTTTCATGCCAGGAAACTGGGGGATCAGGTCAGAGTTTTATAGATTTTGGCCAAAGTCTGTTCCAAGGGAAAAGTAAATGTTTAAAGGTGTTGACCATTGACCTAACTTACTCTTTCATTCTTTTGGTCCCTTATTTGTCTCCCCTGCCCCAAAGAGGGTTATCCTAGGTGCGAAATCCAGGTCACTACCATAGTAACCACACAAATAGAGCACAAAGGAGTGCTATTTGCTTTAATTTTGTGGTGGAAGAAGGAAAGCTGCCCCTGGAGGTGCTTATAGGTGGAGGAGACAATGGTACAAAAACATGTCTGTAAGAGATGGGCTGGAAAGGACTTTACCCATAAAACAATCTGTGTCATAAGGGAGTAGAATCTAGGGAGGAACTGCATCTTTTTAAACACTTTAAAAAGTTGGCGGTGTTGATTCAAAATGCTATTTAAAAAACTTTCAAAAGGACATTTTTGGGGGAAACTATAACTGTCAATTTGAAGGATGGGATTCTTTTCAGCAGAACTTGTAAAAATATCCATTGCCATGTGTGAAGCAGGTTAGGGCAGTTTATCATAAATAGATGGGTTTGTCAAATACATACACACACACCCTGTTTTGGTCCCCAGAGGAGAAATTCCAGAGCCATCAATAAAGAAATATTGTGCATTCTTACAACACATTTTACAGATAAGTAGACATTTTATTAATACCCATATTAGGAGGAAACAGCAGTTTAAGAACAGAGATTAGTCAGACCCGGAGCAAAAAGGGTTTTGGAGGTTATCACGATTTGCTGGATTTGATTAGGGCTAGGGGTCTTAGCAAATGGTTGATGGGAACGTTGCTCATAAGGGTCTGACTCATCCTTTCTTCTGCTGATGATTATACAAGGAGCATTATCTCTGGTAGTGAAAACCTCACTTAGCTCAAACTATTATAGTAGCTACAGTAGTTTCATTTCTAGTTAGAAAAGCAGTATTTGTTCACAATTAGAATTGTGTTTAGTTCTACAACCCAAGGATAACCTCTGTGGACACTTGGGTGTATCTTTTTTTTATGAATGTGCATATTATATATCAAAGATGTCTATATGATACATTTTTATATAATGCACATATATATAAATTGGAATCAAACTATACAAATGGTTTTGTAACTGCATTTTTATTTCATCCATTTAACAATTCTTCATTGTGTGCCTGATATAATCTAGGGATTTTCTATCTTGTTATATATGCCTTGAAAGCATGACATTTAATGACTTCGTATTCTGTTATATCATAATTTATTTAACTCCTTATTGGAAATTTATAGTTTTCATTTTTTGCTATTATAAGTAATGTTAGATAATTATCTTTTTACCTCTCTCTTTTTGTTTCAATATATCTGATTATTTCCTGAAGAAAAAAATCCAAGAAATATAATTGTATTATAATTATCCTCAATTTAGGGGCACCTGGGTGGCTCAGTTGGTTAAGCGTCTGCCTTTGGCTCAGGTCATGATCCCAGGGTCCTGGGATAGAGCCCTGCATCGGGCTCCCTGATCAGCAGGAGGCCCAGTTCTTCCCCTCTCTTTCTCCCCCTCTCTCTCAAATAAAATCTTAAAAATTTTTTCAAAAATCCTCAATTTAATGGCACTGTATTTGGGGAAAATTTGATGAACTTAAGCTTTTACAGGGCCCAAACAGTAGGATATTCAGGAGAACCTGAAAGACATAAGTCACTGTGATTGCTTTTTCAGTAATCCAGCGTTCTGGGTGGATTCTAAATGGCCTAGACTTTACCATCACTTCAGTGTAGGTATATCACGGTTCTAACCTGGCGCAGTTGCCAATGTGTAGCAGATGTCTGTTATGACAGATAATGTTGTAAACTAAGTTATTCATTTCTCATTACCGTTCTCAGAGATGTCTGAGACAATCTCAATACCTAATACTTACGAATAAAACAGCTTTTAGAGCCTCAGATCTTACATGCTTCTGGGTCATTGATGCTATAAAAACATTCCACTGTGCCATGACCCTACTGAACAAAAGAAAAGGAAAAATTTCAGAGAAAAGAAAATTCCTACACAGTGCATTGGGATTCTATTGTTTTATATGATCAACTGATTTTGCTTTTACGGAATTTAAAACTATGTGTGGTATGTGGCCCTTTTAGATACACCTTGCAGTAGCTAATGGTTACAAGGTGAAAAAAAACAGATAGTTTTCCTTCTCCTCCCGCCCTTCCCTTTTCCCCCTCTCTGTGTGCACACACACACACACATACTCCCATGTTTGTGTTTTCAGATATGGGATTTGGTTCATTTCAATCATTCGTAGCATCTACACGTATGTAGTCGTGTTTAATCTTCTTGTGAAATTCTTCGGAGCTTCGTCATATGAAATCATTGGTTTCTCTTTAGTGCTAAGTCATAGCAAATTATCATCTTTGTAGGTTGATTTTGTAGAGTGTTAAACGCTATTTAAGTTTCCCTAGATATGAAGCCATTTATTTTTCTCCTAATCACTTAAAATAGCAAGAACTAATCAACTGGAGTTTTTCTCCTTTTTATGAATACACCAATCTACTCCTGACTCACGTGCATGTTTCTGCCTTTAGGTCAGTGGGAACTTTTCCCAGCATGTTTTCTTTTTCCCTTTCATTCCTAATTTCTCTCAGGAACAAATGGCCGCATAGTTAGGCATTAGAAACTTGTTGCTGAAGGTGCTAACCTAAACATTAGTGCCAGGATACGACGGAGACTTAATAGACTAATTCATTTGTCTCCTGCACCCCTGACCTGGGAATTATGTACAATGGGCTATACTTATGGAACCTGAGTCTGGGATCCAAGGTAGAGAAAATGCAAGTTTTGTGTGCTTTATATGTCAACATGCAATTAGTACAGCGTTATTTTAGAAAATAGATTTTGAAAATGGAACTTTATTCTATCACATGTTTTGCAAACAGGATGCTACAAGATTCTGTATACCTGTTTGTTTCAGTTTTCTTCTTTTACATTTTATAGTAGTACTAATACAGCCCTCACAATTATTTGATCCAAGTTTGCTGATGACCTTCAGAGGAGCCCAGTTATGTATAGAAGACCACAGTTTCTGCATTATCTGTTCTAATGTAGTATGTTCTCATAACAACCACAGCGACTCTTAGAAAAAAATATGAACTTGAAACTTGAATGACATTTTAAAAAGTGTTTGCATTATGAATTCCTGACTATGGTAGTCATTCTCCTTTCAGTAAGAAGATTAGTTTTATTTCCTCTTATATTTCTTTTCTTGCTTCTCCTTCATTTTAAAGACAGATTCCATATATTTCAAGAGCAGTTAACATTTGACTGTCAGTGAATTCGTGGCAGTGGATAGAAGCCGAATTGAGGCTGTTCATATTTGCTTGTCCGTGTACGGGTTATGCACCTCCCTGGATCTTATGAGCTCACAGAGGTACCAAATAAACTCTTTCCAGTTAGGATTTTATTTAGAACAGAGTTTTCATATTTTGGTAGTTTGTGGATTTGGAAGCATTCACTAGACCACCAAATGTCCGTTGAGCGCATGGCAGGCAGGCTTCCGGGCACTGCTGAAGAAGTGGCGACGAGACTGATGGCTGCCGGCTCCGGCTCCGCGGAGGCTTCCCGTCCAGTAGCGGAAGTCGCCCGCAAAGTAAGCACAGAGAGTAATAATGCAACTCGAGACAAGGCTCTTTGTTATGCACACGGTGGGACAAGGTAAGAGGCTAGAGAGTGAGCGGAATGTGTGTGAGATGCCATATTAGCCAGAGTATTTAGGGACCGGCTTTCAGGGAGGCTGTCTTCCAGCCGAGCACTAAATGGTGAGATGGTAGCCTGTGAGTAGATGCTGTTCTCCTTGAGTTATTGGCAGTCATTTCCCAGAAGGAATATGCAAGATTTCTTAGTCTTCTCAGTATAGGCACAATATGTGGACATAGCAGATCCTCAGAGGATATTACCAGGACCAACAGAATAAATAGATATTGGCATATGATTTAGGACGAAAATGCTTTACCCTTCTAAAGCTATGTTGCCTCCAGGAGTGGAGTGAAAGATTTAGCTTTTATGTGCTTTTTTTTTTCTGTTTTTAAAATGTAATGTGAGCCTCACGTTGAATTTTTTTTCTTGCAGCTATTTTTTATTTCTTTCATTTTATAAATTTCGAAGTGGTCTAGTGAATGTATCTGAAGTGGATGTACCTTGTATAAATCATCAGGGGAATTGTATGCTACAAATATCAGCAGCATATTTATCTGGTTGGTAATTCTAAAGCAAGTCAGATTTGCCATGGTAGTATACCTCATAGAAATTAAATAATTGATATTAAGGGAAAAACCGTAAAATGATGTTGTGTGTCAAGTTACATGGAGGCAGTTCAGCATATGTCTAACCAGGTCACATAAAGGTTAGTTAAAGTGTTAAAGCAGTAATTCGAATTCCTGGAGGGGGTGGAGGAGACGGTACTAGGGAAGGCATGAAGTCAAATGGCGTAGAGGCCAAACAGAAAGAAGTGAATGCAGACTTTATTTAATTCCTTTTGGTGAATTTTATTTGTACCCATTTTCAAAGGAAAACCTGACGAGCAGGTATGTTTGCAGCCCCTTCACTTTGACAGGTTGGGGTGGGCAGGGGAGATGGAATTCTGTTATCTCTGAACACAGTGTTTGAAAGACATTCCAAGATCAGTAGGTAGATAAACATGGTTTCCAGTTTAGGCTTTAAAAAATTAATCTTGACCTGTTTCTTCTTGTTTATACATTGAGAGCTGCCGTTTTAAAGATAGAAGAAATATTTAATTTATTCCTGAACTAAGAATGGATTTGACTTTCAGTAAAGATTCATGTCAAGTATGGATGTTGCTCAGAGTCCTATCCTTGGTCCTCGCCTCTTCTCATTCACTCTGTTTTCATCTATACCTATACTTTCAATTGTCATGGTTCCATTCCCATGGTTCCATTCCATTCCATTCAAATCTCATCATTTCCCAGTTACACTCTAAAATAGCTTCCTAGCATCTGTCCATTGTTTCTCCTTTCCAGACTGTCAACCGTTTCATTAGCAGAAGCGGTATCTGATGCTACCATTCTCTATTCAGGGACCCCCAGTACCTCCAGCATTATGTCCAGTAGCTTATTGGGCCCAGCAAGTTCTTGCCTGCCATTCTAGCTTTGTCACTAGTCACTACCCTTTCTCTACCTATACTTAGAGCCTATGAGTTTCCTAGAGCTCCCCAGTTCATCTGCTTGCTTATTCATTCATGATTCCATTCCTTTGTACTTGCCCTTCCCTCGTTCTTGAATGCCATTCCTACCTCTTCTCTTGTTTAATAGGCAAATTTTTATCTATATTTGTGATTCTATTTAAAGGAAATATCTCCTTTTCTGTGCTACTTTCCCTGGCAGAGCTAGGTACTTCCTTTCTGTCCTTTCCACAATACCTTGACTATGTCATGTCTCCGATCTGATTCTCAGTTTACACCTTAAAATGTTTTTATGACTCTCTTATAATGCTCTGTAAACCGATCATACACAGATAATGTCTTCTGTTTTCCTTTTATCCCCAGCCCTCAGCACATTCACTGGTAGGTATTGAATTGTCATGCGGTGAATGAATAAGTAAGTTGATACCTGCTCAGTGTTTTAGCACTATGCTACTTATAGTAGAAAACAATTATAAAAATATGATTTAGTTCTTGTCCTCAGTAAGGTTGTGATTTTATTTGGTGGACAAAGACTTAAGAAATACATTAAATAATTAGAGAACACAAGAGAAAGCATAGTATACAAATGAATTTATTTGTATTTTAAAAGTTTAATATTTATATATGTATGTACACACATGTCATGGGTAGGCAAAGAGCAGGGATGGGGTTTAAGTTACGAGATGACTTCTTGGGCTGGATAAGAGTTTCATGGAGCAGTGAGCGAGCTGAGGTTGGAAATGACACCTGAAGCATGAGCAGCGTTGTGGTGATTGGATTGGTGAGTCCTTCTCCTGTGCATGTTTTGCCTTGCTTATTTTTAAGAAGTCTTAATTTATATAGGTTTAGTATAAAGGCAGATGATCATTCTTGTTTGTGAAGGGCCAAATATCAAATAGGAGAAGTGAGAGCAAGGAATGAAAGCTGAGGTGTATGTATTGGAAAGAGATAAATCCATATACAGTGAAATCTGGACTGAATAATTAAATCTTAAGTACAGACGCCCTGGAATAAAGTGGGATGATTGATGGTTAGAAGAACTTTACTGTGAGAGTAAGGGAAGACCTCTCTTTGGCTGGGCTTGAAACAGTAGTTGTAAACCATATTTACTGGGATCAAAGATGTTATGGCTAATACATTGTTCACCCTCATGAGGGAAAAGAAAAGAAAACCAGAAATAAAAACAAAACCAAACAAACCCAGATTCATTAGTTTTCAGAGCAACAGTATGAAAAGGTTTAAATTAAACTGGGCAGGACCGTTTGATAGAAGAGAAAACGGTGGGCATGTGCAGAAGCATGTGATGAGGAAGTCTACAGAGGCTGGATCTACAGCCCAGATATGCGGCTCTCCATTTCTCCCTTGCGTATCAGTTCCCTGAGTGCACTGAAGACCATGCTGACCCCTCCTAGCATAGGTGAGGCCGAAAGAACGTAGGGAACTCACAGTCATGTCACTCCCTTCAGGTCTTCAGAGCCCTTGCTGGTCAGCTTCTCTGCAGTTTCCATAGTCATCTTATGTGTGTTCTATAGATGATGTCCAGAGTTTTTAGCTGTACTAGCAGGACACAGAGGAAGCTGTACTTCTGCTCCATCTTAGTCCATGATCACTTAGATTTTTAGAAGTCCCTCTCAGGTCCTTGGAATTTAGGATTGGAGCATGGGGAGTTGATAGCTTTTCAAATTCAGGGAGATAGTAACTTCAAGACGCTGTGGATTCTGAGACACCAAGGAAAAGAATGGTAATAATCGCTACATTTTTCATATACCAAACCATCTCTGAAAGCATATTATAATTTTAGGAATACCCAATTTCTGTGACAACCCTGCGTAGAAGGGAAGCTAGGGCAAAGTGAGGTTTGTGAGCTTTGCCCAAGATCCCAGACAATCTGATTCCATAATTCGAACTTTCAATTACTGTGTCCCTTCTGCCGCTTGACAAATAAAATACTTTTATAGGGCTTTGACACTGCACATTGGGAATCACCAACTTTCAGCAAAGGATTAAGGAAATTGGTGATGGAACTGAATGTTTGAAGTGATAGATTCTTAAGAGAATTTGTATGTAAGCCAAAAAGAACTACAACTAGAAATTTAAATTTTTCCCACATTGCTTTTTTTTTTTTACTCTAGAATTAATTTTACAGTTTCTGTAATTACGGAGTAACCCAACACTATGAGTTAACACCAGGGTAATAACTAAACTCTTCAACATAAATCTAATAGTTCTTGATGTTATGGTGGTCTGTGATGTTATTAGGTTGTCATGAAAACTTAAAGACTACAATTTGAAAGTGGGCTTGAGTGCTCATTGTACTTGCATATTTGGAAATTTTCCTAGACGAATGCAGTACGAGTTTGTGCTTGATTTTGTCAAGTTTGTAAAATTCATAAACCTTGTTACTTTAAGTCAGGTCCAAAGCAAACCAGCAACTAAAATTTGATATCTAGTTGTAGTTCTCTTATTTTCTCTTAATTCCTTGATAGAAAGCATTACGTAGGCGCGGCAGATCACTAACACGATTTGGTAATATGTAGCAGAAAATCTCATTTGTTATTTTAGAGTTTTTAGGTCGGTGGTTATATTTTCTGATTTTCATAGTTTGATGTAACTTTTTCCAAATATTACCTAGCAAAATGTCTTGTTTTGGTTTGACACATTTTAAAGTCAAAGCCATTTTAGGGTATCTTTGCCGTAGTTGAAGGAAGCCAACAATCATGAAAGTACCTGGCGAATTTCAACAGTATTCGAGTCAGTCAGTGTGGTCAGTGCTTTGACTTGAATTATTTGTTTTGAATCAGATGCTATTACAAATTAATCTGATACTACCTCCCCTTTTTTTGGTCTAGGAACTAGGCCAACAATACTAATACATTTGGGTGTTCTTTTGATGGTGAGGTAAAAATCAAACATTTATGAAATAACAAAGCAAGAATTGTTCAAGATACGGTAAGACAATGGGTCTGGTTAACTTTTCCAATTGACTTTTTATAAGTTCAGACTTCTGCAATATTGCTTATGGGATTTTTAACTTGTCCTAGTCCCTAGAGATAAAAAAAAAATGCTGTAGTCTCACTAGAGCCTTATCTTCTTAAAGAGTTTTTTGTTTTCATCGTGATTGTTGAACATGTGAAGAAATAGTATTTACTGAGTAGTATAATACACATAGTCTGTCTTAATACAGGGCTGCTGGATGACTAGTTAATTTAGATGATTACTCACGTCAGCCTTTCTTTATCATATTGTCAGCTGTGCACTAAGGCCACTGTCACTGCACTGACTTTGTTCCTCTCTTTTATGCCGAATTGACCATATTACCAAACACTGTGACTTTCTTCATCCCCTGTTGTCTCCCCAGTTCACCTCTAAAGTTCATTCTCACGTTTACAACCCTCTTCAAGGCTTTCATTTTTCAGCGACTGGGTTTTGGTACAGACTCTGAACTCATTTCTCTGCTTCAGGATTTTTCGACCCCCTGCAGTAAAGTTGCTCTGAATTTTGAGGTACACGCTAGTAGGTAGAGTGTAAGGATGTAGTAAATGCTTATCGATTGGTCGAAAATGAATGCTCAGAGGTCAAAAGTCAGATACGTCATTTCAATGTTGGGACTTTTAATGATGAAACCCTACTTTATGTTTTTGTTTGGTGGAAAATCTTAGGAAACTTAACCAGGTTCTTTCTCCATGCACTTTCTACATTTTTTGTTGTAAAACTTGCACCGTGGTTTTCCTGCAAGTGATAAAAGAAAGAAAAAAGGGGCTGGTTACTTACTGTAAGTGAGTAATACTGGTAGTTCAAAATAGTGAAGCCGAAATTATTATTTTCTTTATAGATATTTTCTAATTGTAATTACGCAATATATTTAGATATTTAGAAAGATAAAATCATAAAAGTTAGCAAGTGGTGTGGGCAACATAAATGAAAAGAAAAAATTAGCATCTCATTAGAGTTTTCACGTTATCTGTGAGATTGTTGAGTTGGTAACGATTCATTTTTTGGGGCATGTTCTGTGGGTTGCTCTGCATTTTCAAGAAGAAAAATAAAATGCTAATCTAGTTCTAGTCTGTTGCTTTTTCATCAAAGTCTATCAGTAAACTTCAAATTGTTGATGTGGAAAAGCGTGCAGTGAAAATTATATGAAGAGTTCCTTGCTTCTATTGTATGTTCAAACATCACTCATCCATTTCCAACAGGTGTTCTGCCAGCTGTGGCCAGAACATTTCAAATGATTTAGAATCTATTTCCACACTTACCTTGTAGTGTGGCTATTTACTGTAAAAGGGGTTCTCTGATTACACAGTTCCTAGGCACAGGCAAAGACCAGAAGACAGAAAGGCAAGTCTAATTAGAGGTCTACCTGCTTGTGGTCATTGCTTCAGAAGACACAAGAAGTGGGAGGACTGGGATTGTTTTGTGTGTAGCCCTGATGCTAATAAATGGATTTTTCTTTTAGTCTTGTATATTTTGGCATGTATATTTACATTGTGGCAAGAAAATTTAAATGGCATCAGAATATTTTTATTTTCACAGCTGTATGAAAGCGCTTGACTTCTCAGAAATTTTAGAGCTATGTGGCCTTATTAAAGGGAGGAAAAGATCTCCAGATTTTGCCTCTTCATTGAAGAAGTAAAAAATATATAAGGTCTTTTCTAGCTGTATAATTATCTGGTTAGGGATCATAAATGACTGGGAACATGTAGGACATATCATGAATATACCACACTTGTATCAAGATAGTAAACAAACTTAGAACTTTTGAATATTTATGTGCTTCATGCTATCGAGATTAAACTATTTTTTGTTTATTTATTATTATTCAACCATATAAATAGGTCTCAATAGGCAGTAAATTAAAGCATTTCCCATGCTGATAAGTAAGGTTTGCTTTCAGCTATAAATAGTCGTGGTTGAATATCTCATTTTCAAACTCTAGGTATATGTAACTGATACTGTTTCAATGTCATCTTATAGCTGATATCAGATTTAACTGCCGCTGTCACTGTGTGGCGTACCATGACTGGACTGAACTCTAGCTTTAGAGCACAACTTCAGATATAGGCAGGTGTTAAGAAACGTTGCCTTCAAGTTGCAGGCATAGGATAGAATATATCCATGCAGTTTAAATGGTCTTCTTTGTAATGTTGAGAGCGTATTTGCATTCTGTGGGCAAGATACAACAGATCACAAGCTGCAGAAATACCTGATGCTTTGTTTGCTTGGACACGGTACTGTATCATAGAGTTGCCGTGATCTAAGGCCCTGCAGTGTCCTCAGTCATCAAACCTTCCACTCCTAATTTCTGACTCTCTCTTTTACAAGAAAATTTAAACAACCAGACCTCTCCATCCCAAAGAATATCCCAGCAGATGCAGTCTGGCGTGGTGGTGAGATGTGAATGGACGCGAATTCTTGTTCTTCATTCACTTCCTGTGTGACGTTGGCTAAACTGCTCATCCCTAGTCCAAGTCTTTGCTTGTAAGTGAGGATAATAAGAATACCTACTACATGGGTTTGTTTAAAGGTTAGATGAATTAATATATGGACAGAGCTTAGGACAGGACCCTGCACTGAGCAAGGATGGCATAGCCATCGTCCTCGGACCTTAGTTCTCCCTCTTCTGATGACTACAGGTTGAGAAATGCTGTTGTGGGAAAGTGGAGCTTCCTATGTCGTCTTTTCCCCTGGCCCTCATTTTAAGTTAAGGAAATTGAAAGTGAGCACTGTTCAATGATCGGTTCAAGACGAAACAGCTGCTGAATGGCAGACTTGGGACTAGAATTAAGGCCTTTTTCAGGGTCCTGCATCTGCTCTGCCTTCTTCTGCAGAGTATTCAAATAGGGGAGCCTGGGTGGCTCCGTCGGTTAAGCATCTGCCTTTGGCTCAGGTCATGATCTCAGGGTCCTGGGATCGAGTCCCCTGTGTCAGGCTCCCTGCCCAGCAGGGAGTCTGCTTCTCCCTCTCCCTCTGTGCACTCCCTCCTCCCCCCCACCCCCGGCCCCAGCTCCGCTCATGCTCTCTCTCTAATAAACTGTTAAAAAATGAATATTCAAATAATTTTAATAGTTGTAATTTACATATCTGATTCTCAGAATTTCTCATTTGGAGTTTGGAATTTCACTGAGATAGTTAAAATGCTGCAAATGTATGGCATAGAAACTATTTAATATTCATATATTCCTTTTTTTTCCTTAAAGATTTTATTTATTTATTTGAGAGAGAGAGTGAGCAGAGGGAGAAGGACAAGCAGATTCCTCACTGAGTGGGGAGCCGGACATGGGGCTCGATCCCAGACCCTGAGATCATGACCTGAGCCGAAATCAAGTCAGACCCTTAAATGACTGAGCCACCCTGGTGCCCTAATATTCATATATTTCTAAAATCCTTTTAAAAATTCTCACTTGGGAAGTGGTTGGTGTGTTTTGTAAATAGAAGAATATCAGAATAAGGAAACCAGACTCCTCTTGCATATCTGCTCGCATGTGAAACCCTAACGTTCTGTGCCCTAACAAGTGATAGCAGTTTCTTAATACACAGATAAGCTCTGAAAATTAGTAATGCATTATTACTTTGCATTTTTCTGGAGACCAGAATTGAATCCATCATGCTTTCTATGCAGATATGTATGGTAACTGAAGAGAAATTGTGTTGTTTGGATGACCTCATACAGTTTCCTTCAAGGGCCTGATGATTTATATTGTAACTTTTGCAAAGCTTTGTGGTTCACAGTGGAGTATCAGACAGTGACATGGTGATGTCTGTACTTTTTGGGCAGTTACAGTGGCAAGTGATGCTTCCTGAAAGCAGAACTAGAAAGAGCCTACTCTCAGTGGTTATTTTGTCTTAATGAACTTTTTGCCTTATTGTACTGCTACCATAATGTTTATGGTGAAATGTGTATACCTGTATTGACTGGAGAGAGTGAATGGCTTGGCTGTCTGGACATGTAATAGATTCCAGCCTTTTTCCGTGACATCATTATTATAACAGACTTCTTTGAGAATATGAACAGCAGCTGTGCACTTTTGTGAGTTTTATATTATGAACCATAACAACCTTTTCAGCTCTATACAAGTGATAGGGCAGCTCGATGCTTAACAAATGAAGCCAAACTGAGAGTTGTGAAACTGTTAACAGATCTAGTAATGACATGGGCCCCATGTATGGAACATTTCATAACACAACAGGGGGAAACTGGGGTGACCGTCATTTAGCACATTGACTAAAAGGTTTTTCTTTACCTCTTGTTCAGTATAACTTCACAGAATCAATGTGGGATTGAAATTTGTGTCAGTAGAAGTTGCATATCTTCAGTTTTATTTTGAAATATTATCAGATTTTCCATCATATGAGTATTCCATCTTCCAGCCTTTAAATAGAAAAATAAGAATTCTTGGTTCTTGAAGATCAAAAATAAAAGTGTTTATTCTTACCATAATGATAAGAATCTAATGTCATATAATGCAGAAAAAAATCTCTTGATTAAACATCTATGGGCGGTTTATGTGTAGGAAAATAGATATATCTATTTCTAATCTGCATAATAGTAAAGCAAAAATCATTTTAGTAGAGAAGTTTACTTAAAGCCTACCTGAAAAATTCTTTGCATACTATGTCTGTCAGACTTTTTCTTCTTTAATAATAATTTTTTATTGTGATTTGTAGTGACAAACTATATGCTTTCCCTATATCTGTTTTTTGTAGTAAAAAAATAACAACAACAAACTGATAACTTTGAAATAATGTCTTTTCCTGGGATATTGAGAATTCTGTGGAGCATTTTAAATAAGAGAGATAAAAATTCCAGAGATGGGAAAATTTTTAGGAGCATATAGTTTATAATTCCCTGTTTCATTATAAATCTAGACTCAGAATAACAGTGTCTCACAAATATTCACATACAATCCTTGCTAAACATGGTACTGCAATGGAATATCAGTGAGTATATTTAGTTTTTGCTTAAATTAATTTAGGAGCAACAAACTAATTTCTTACATTATTGTTGTCATCACTACTTTTTAAAAAAAAATTTTTGAGTGGAGATTAGTGGCTTCTTGTTTAGCAATGTAAGAATATAAAGTGTTTATTTTTCTTTTTTAGATTCCTAGTGAAAACAAAGGGAAAACTGTGGCTTTTAAAAATATCAAATCTTGGATTTGTCAGGGAATAGTAGTTCTAAGCTTCTATCAGTTGTGCCATTGTTTTCATATATCACTTAGTTTGAAGTGAGGGGTTTATGGGTGAGACATCTCATTCACAGAGAAAAAAAATGGTTGTGTAACAAGCTCTTATAGCTTGTTACAGGAGGCACTGGAGCAAATTTGAAATGAGCTACACGTAATTGATTTTTCAGTGGCAAGAATTGAACCTATGGCATGTATTGTTAAGAATAGCCTAAAATTATGAATTTTAGATGATTTATAAATTTACAGTTTTAGCTTCATTCACTAAATTACTTTATCCAGCCCAAGCAAAAAAGCGAACATTAAATAAATATGCTTTTCCCTTTCAAGTGTTGTATTTTGAAATTAGAACTCAGAGTTTATGTCATGGTATTCAAAAGCACAAGTTCAGGGGGAAGACCTGACTTTGTGGCAGAAAAGATGTGGGGTCATCATTCTTATGATTAACTTTAGATTGATTACTGTCACTCAGAGGTGAGAAATTTAATGGTATGTATATTGAATAAGTCTGGAAAGAAATTCTAAACACAGCCATTTTGTGAATTCCCTTAACAAGTGATAAACTTCAGTTAAGAAAATTTTAGCTATAACTACTAGATTGACTTAACACTGCTTACATGCTTATCTTGTACTGAAGGTAGCCTTAACAAATTGGGTAAGAAAACGATTTGCCTAGGGTAAGATTGCTGAGAGGTACTGATAAGGAATAAGCCCATCTTAAAAAATAGTCACATTCTTCCTAGACGCCTGCTTCTTTGAGCGATTAGTGACTATAATTCATGTTTATTACTGTTTTTCCTATTAGATCGTAAAGTCCTTGAGGGCTAGAGCATTTCTTTACTTGTAGCCCTCTATGATTGGGAGCAAGTACGCATGTCTGATACAAACGTGTTAACTGAAGGAATGCACTTGCTAGCCAATCAAGGTTTTCAAGTCAGGTTACATACCTTTGTGTGATAGGACCAACTGAACAAGTAGCCAAGGGTGGTGTAGTGAGACTTAATTTTCTGGCCTGTATTGGCTCCTTTAAAACCAGTCCTCCTCCTCCTCCTTCTCCTCCTCCTTCTTTTTTTTTTTTTAAGATTTATTTATTTATTTATTTATTTATTTATTTATTAGAGAGAGAGTGCGAGAGCACGGGCATGCAAGAATGAGCACGGGCGGGGGAGGGGCAGAGGGAGTGGGAGAGAGAGTCATCAAGCAGACTCCCCAATGAGTGTGGAGCCTGATGTGGGGCTCGATCCCAGGACCCTGAGAGCATGACCTGAGCTGAAATCAAGAGTCGGTCACTCAACTGACTGCGCCACCCAGGTAGCCCAGCACCAGTCCTTCTTGCTATTTCATTCTGTTCCTGGAAAAGAGACTTCCTCTGACCTGCACCCCTCTGGCTATTCACGTCCTTCTCCCCTTCACAGGCTTCACTTTATTCTTCCAGTACTTAAAATTCAGAGTAGGGGCGCCTGGGTGGCACAGTGGTTAAGCGCCTGCCTTCGGCTCAGGGCGTGATCCCGGCGTTACGGGATCGAGCCCCACATCAGGCTCCTCTGCTAGGAGCCTGCTTCTTCCTCTCCCACTCCCCCTGCTTGTGTTCCGTCTCTCGCTGGCTGTCTCTATCTCTGTCAAATAAATAAATAAAATCTTTAAAAAAAAATAAAATAAAATAAAATTCAGAGTATACTACTGCAACTATTACTACTGCTTATTGCTACCGCTAGCTGCAATTTATCGGCTGTCATTATGTATTAAGTCCTTTACATGTGCAGATTCTTCAAGTCTCACAATCCTATGAGATAAGCATTTTACATGTGGAAACAAGTAGCAAGTCCAGTGACGCCCCCCAGACAGGGTAGAGCCAACTAGAGCAAGGCTTTCTGACTCCAGACTTCCGCTCTTAGCCTCTTCCTGGTCATAGCTTGTTCCCCCCGCCCCCCAAAACCAGGCACTTGTACTTCTTTCATTGTAGCTGTGTGCCTGCAGTTCAAACCCTTCTAACGTGCCTTTGTGCACATAAGGTGGTCCTTCCACAGCAACAGCACCAGAATCACTCTGAAAGGTCCTAGAGAACAAGCATGTTGAGAAGCATGAAGGAGACCTGAAATGAGTGTGGAAGAAAGGCCAGAGCAATGCTAGAGAGAGAGCAACAGGACATTCACCATTCCCCCAGTCTCTGACCAGTTCTCCAATTTCCAAGTCAAATATTGTATTTACATACAAAACCAGTTCTTCTGCCTGAAACTAAATGAGGAACTGGTCTTTTGAGGTATTGGGTCCTTCTCACTTAGAAGCTAAAAAAAAAAAAAAAAAAGGAAAAGAACAAGGAGCATGAAGAAGAGATGTGGCTTTGTAGTTCCTTTCCTCGAGGAGCTCTCATCCTTTATTTTAAGAATTCAAAGGTCCATATAGCCTGAGTTCATTCTTAGCTCACTCTGTGGCATTGGGCAACTTCTAGAACTTTCTGAGCTTAAATTACATCATTTGTAATTTGGAGATTTACAGAATCCAGGCTGCACAACAGAATCTCCTGGGTCCTCCCCCCGCCCTTCTTTTTTTCCTTCTACAGGTGTCTAATTTTCAGCCTCTATTTGTTAACTCACAGCCCCTGCTAGGCCTGCGTAGAGATAGGGAGATGAGATGGGTGGGGAGGTCATGTAGTAGACCTCGCTAAGGAAGCGGGCATTGCTTTGTAGCCAGTAGGGATACACTGTACCCAGTGGACCTTTTCAAGCAGTTAGTGTTCTCTGACAACAGTGAATGAACATAGGCAAAAGGTATGCCATCAAACAGGTAGTTAAAACTGTCTTTATTTTCTAAATAATCTGAATGTATTTGTAAATAAATTGTATTCTGAAAAGAACGAAAGCTGAAGTCAATTAAGAGACTAGCCTTTCTTTCCAAGGATGGATTTATATTTCTCATTTGTCGGCAATGAAAATTCATTCGTTCAGGAATGTGAATTGTGTGCCAGACACAAATTATGTTATTTTCTCAGAGAAAATAATTCAGTTTTACTGAGGTGCTGCCTCTATGTAGAATAACTGAAATAGGTTATTTTGAATCAGGAAAAGAGGGCTAGCACCCTTAGGACCTTTGAGTTGACAGAAAAGAGATAGGTATTAATTTTCCCTCTCATTTACCTATTCCTCGTGCTGGTATTTAAAAAGAACTGTAATTCTTCTAAAAATCAAAATTATATTAACATTTTAAAAGAGAAACATTTGGGGGGAGCCTGAGTAGCTCAGTCAGTTGGGCATCTGCATTCAGCTCAGATCAGGATCTTGGGGTCCTGGGGTCGGGTCCCGTGTTGGGCTCCCTGTTCGATGGGGAGTCTGTTTCTCCCTCTCCCTCTCCCCCTTCTCCTCCTCACCCCCCACTCATGCTCTCTCTCTCTCGTCTCCCAGATGAATAAAATCTTAAAAAAAAGAGAGAGAGAGAGAAACATTTGGTTTCATTATCAAGTGCAGAAGAATGTGCTGCAGACTGCTTAATATCACTTTTGCAGTTTTTTGGTCTAGTCTCCCAGTTCCTGCTGTGTGTGAATATTTGGAACAGGTTGCATTTCTTTTCCAGAAATCTTGTTATGGGGAACAAACAAGTTTCATTTAGACTGTGGTTTTAGTATTTGCCATTACATTCCTTTCCTCATTGCTAAAATATTAGTTGGGATTCCCATTATGGAACATATTTTTACAGTAAGGTAGAGGCATGTGAAGCTAGTCCAGCTTTTACTAGCAGGTGATAGAAAATAGTGCCTGCCGGAGACTTTCAGTTAATTGCCTTTCATAAGAACAAGAGATCACAAGGGTAAACCTACTCAGATTTATGAAATTTTTGCTGAATTGATGGATACTTACAGATTTGAGACAGGATGGTTTAGTGGAAAGAAAAGCCATTTTAGATTTGTAATCATGTCTTCAAGAACCTTACAAATTATCAGACCTTAACCTTAACAGTTGCTTTAAGTAAAATTCTTAACCAAAACTTAATTTTCCCATCTACAAAATGGATGTTTTAATTCCTATCTGATGGAGTTAGAGAGGAGAAAAAGACTTCTGACAAATAAGTATCAGAGTTAATATTGAGTCTTAATAAATGTTACTCCCCGCCCCCCCACGGTATCCAGCCTTTATAGAGGAGCATGAGTAAGCAAGCATGTCACGTGTGCATATTATGAAGCCAAAAAGTTCTTGTAGGTTTTATTTATTTTTATTATGACTTTATTTTTTAAGAGTAGTTTTAGGTTCACAGCGAAATTGAAGGAAAAGGACAGAGATTTCGTATATACACCTGTTCCCGCACATGCATCGCACCCCCATTACCAACACCATCAACAGAGTGGTACGTTTGTTACAATAGATGAATCTACATTGACACATTATAATCATCAAAGTCCATAGTTTACATTACAGTTTACTCTTGGTGTTGTACCTTCTGTGGGTCTGGGACAAATGTGTAAAGATATGCACCCATCATTATGGTATCATACTGAGTATTTTCACTGCTCTGAAAATTCTCTGTACTCTGCCTATTCGTCGCCTCCTCTCCACTATCACTGCCCCCCAGTGTCTGACAATCACTACTCTTTTTACTGTCTCCATAGTTTTGCCTTTTCTAGGATACCACAGACTTGAAATTCAAATTGGTTTCTTTCACTTAATAGATGTTCAAGTTTTCTCCGTGTCTTTTCATGGTTTGAGAGTTCTTTTCTTTTTTAGCAGTCAGTAATATTCCATTCTCTGGATATTTCGCAGTTCATTGACCTATCTACCTCCTGAAGGACATCTTGGTTGCTTGTATAATGTTTTATTTTCTTGATTCTTTTTTTCCTAGTCATTTGAGAGGGATTTACATAGTACAAACATAAAAGTGATTAATACAGTCAATTGCATGTTACTTTGTAATTCATTGTTTTCAAATTTTTCTGTTATTCAGGGAATTTATAATATTACACATGCAAAAGTGAAACCACCTGTTTAAAAGGTTTCCAAATAACCTAGAAAACTACAATGCATTCTTTTCCCATCCTTTATTCAATATTCCTTGTTTCCCCACAATTACAGGCTGTAACATTTTATATTTGTAAGAGATTTCCTATTTGCAGAATACTTTTATATCCATTAATGAATTTCATTCTTTGAGAACTCTATATTAGGCACTTCTGCAATCCAATCCTGCCACCTCTCTGATGTTGAGCCTTCCATGTTCTTTTTGCTGCTGCTTTAATTTTTCTTTCCTGGAGAAGAGGTTCCCTTTCCCTTGTAATATGCTGTTGGTAGGCTCAGCTCTTTGAAATAGTTTTTATATGCTCTGCTTATCAAGAACATCCAATGGATTTTTCTCCCCTCCAGAGCATGGAAATTAGTTGGGAAATGAACTAAGATTAACTAAGTGCCTTTATCCTTTCTCTCATCAAACCAAACTGGTTTACTCCTTGGATTTCAGAACAGATCTTGCTCATTACCATATCTTGGCTTTGCTGATTCCATGTCTAAGTGAAAAGAGACTGTATTTCATATTTTGACTGTACAGACTGTGCAGTTTGGGCTCAGTTACTAAACTTTCTACCTGTATAGTGCAGATCATATGGCTGCCACATATGGCTGCTCAGACTGTGCACTGCACAACTCCAGGAACTCTGTTCACATAGGTTACAATATATGGAATGTTTGTATGTCTTCCTTTGCAGTATTGTTATGAGAATTATATGATCTCATAGCGTAGTTTAACATAATGATAAAGAATATGGAGAGCCCAAGTTTCTGGAATTACAACTCAGCCCTTCCACTTCTTAGCTGTATGATCTTGAGAAAGTCATTTAAATGTTACCAAACCTCACTTTCCTATCTTTAAAATAGAAACAACAGTGTTGGCCCCATTGTGGGGTATTTTGAAGAGCAAACATGTCAGTATTTATAAAGCACTTAGAATAGGTCCCAGCAAATACTGAACACCCAGCATATGTTAGCAATTTTTCTCACTGTCTGGAAGTTACTTACTATGGGTTGATGTTCTATGGTAGTTTTTAATCATCATGCAAGGCTTATTCTTCACACCTGTGGTCTTTCTCCATTAGGCCTTTCCTAACCTCCTTTTTCCTTACTTTTTCTTCTTTAGAATTTCATGCAGATGGAATTATATTAGGTATGTGATTTAGCTTGGAACTTATGCTACTTTATAGTGTGCATATTTCTCTTTCCAGTCTAAGTGGAAGACACCTGAGGGCCAAGACCCTGACCTGTACCTTTAAGGTGTTCTCAGCTTTCCTGCCTTGCCTGTGACTGGTGTCAGCTGAAGTTCTTCTGCTGTCTGTCTGTCCTCTTCTCAGAAGTGAGTTGCTCTCCTCAGAGCTTGAGGCTTGAGAACCAGACAGACAGCAGAACTGGTGTACTCATGGTCTCCTCTTTGATTATAGAACAGTGAACAGTTGAACATGTAATTAAATTCTAGGATGTAAGGTCAGACTAACTGAAGGCAGCAGGAATTGAGAAGAGAGCCATATCTGCAAGAGCTAGGTTAGGGGGAAGAGTCTTTCCGTGGGGTTCAGCATCAGCGGGGTTGTCTGTGAGTACATGAAGCTGGACTGGGCCCCCAGACAATGCTCATAATATTAATGCTTATGTTAATACTAAGAGCTAATACTAACATTAATCCCAAGAGCCCGCTATGCTGGGCTCTGCTCTCTAGGGCTTCACATGTGCTACCACACTTAATTCTTACAGTAAATCTGTAAGGCAGAAACCACTACTATCCCCATGTTAAAAGTAAGGAATTTGATGTTCCCAATAGATTTTATTTCATTGTGATCATGATTACAACTTTTTACTTCATTTCACAATACATGAAAGCGTTTGCAATTCCTCGAGATCCACTATTTTGCAATTACATTCCATCATATTTTCTTTAATCTTGTTTTATAATCTTTCTTTTTAAATGAAAGTTACTTTTATGATAGCCCCCTCCTCATAAAGACATAAGTATCAACAACAACACAAACAAAAGGCTTTCATGTTTTGGAATGTGGGGTAGCTTATTTTATAATTTTATAGCTACTTCTATAATTTAGGTCGGGACATCAGATTTTAATGGCTTCTTATTTGTCTAATTAAAAACAACTGGTAAAGATCATCATCTCCAGCGAGAAAAAGAACAGAGTATTGAGTTTGCAAAATATTTATGGTGGCAGAGTTCTGGATTTAATTTCTAGCTACTTGGGTGCCAATAACAGACTAGAATTTGTTTTTTAGCAACTTTGATAGACTTACTGTGGTCTTGTCAAACTTTATAACAGAAGTGGTAGATCACTGGCAAATCTCATCAGTTGTTTTTTGGCAACCCTTTGATGGAGATAGACTTTGATTTTTATTGTGTTGTTTAAAGGAAGAAGTAATTTAAATTAATCTATCATTTTTTTTTCATTCATCAAAGGGACTCTCTTTCAATTTGATTTGTTTGTACCTACCTCTTTTTCTAATGAGATGTAGGCCGTATTCCTTGTGACATCAAAGAAAATGATTTGGTTTCTAATAGAAATAGAAATTATTTAAGAGGTAGCTAAAGATGAACAGACTTGATTGTGATAAAAAAGTCTTTCAAATTGTGGATTACTGTGTTGTTGCATACAGCTTTCCGTGATTACTATTGGTTTATTCGTTTGCCAAAGTAACAGATAAACAATCAGTAGGGCAAGTGTTGTTGAGTTCTCTAATTGGGGCCATATTTCAAGTGGGTATTTACCTATCTTTCTTTCTTCTCGTTCACAGATCTTGCTCTGGATTAGTGTTAACAATCCTGTGTTTGAGCATGGCTGTGAAACTTGATGCCTCACCTAGGAGGCCTGCCTTCCATGGCGGTATATGAGGTGTGATTATAAAGTGTGAGACTGGTTTCCACTTTATGGACACACTGTGCACATGGAGTCTGCCTCCATTGGGTGGTGGTGGTTGTTTTTGTTTTTGTTTTTTTTTCTCTTTTGCAGTGTGTGTGTGTGGGAGAATGCATATAGGAATTCTTTTTGGCTCTTCCTTTTTGTCTTTTTTCTTACAAGATTGTAGGATGTTTGAAATAAGCTCTAGTCCCTGCCCTGTTAAGCTTGCTATTTCATTTGCTCTCCCCCACCCATTGTCTGCCCTGAAACTTTATATGAGAAATGTTTCTTTGGCCTACCTTTCCTGTATTTCTTTAGCTCATCCCAGAGACGCTTCATGATGATCTTGTGATCATTTTTTACTGAAGTCTAGGAGATAATATATAACTTCAGTCGGTGAATTAATGTCATCAACTCTAAGTAAAAGATGTGTTCTAATTTCAGAGATACAAGTGTGAAAACATACCTATAGTGATGTTAAAATGTTACTATCGTAAGACATATTTTTTTTCAAGTATGTTAAAATGTAAAGAAAAAAAAAGGCAGGTTTTTGCATCATTGAATATTGGGTACTGGCTACTGTGGGTTTTCACTCACATTTGATATGAAGTAAGAAGCATATCATGGATGGAGCCAAGATAAGCATGTGTGCCAGAATCCATTCTTTGAGCATTTCTGAAAACAACTCTTTTAAATAGGCTGCTATTAATTATGGAACCTGACTACTACATGTGTCCTTAAAATATATATGAAAGTAAAGGAAAAAGAAGAGAAAAAAAGAAGCTTTTGACTTCTCAGTCCATCAATTCATTCTCCATCAGCATTCTACTGAAAAAGTAGTACTCGTAGTAATGTTATCTTTGGATCATTCGCACACGGTCAGTAAAACATGGTGTTTAATATCATGAGCCTTAGAGGAAAGTAGGCCTAGGCTCAAGTTTGTGCTAGGGTCTACTTCGAGACTTTGAGCAAATTACTTCATTTCTTTCAGTTTTGTCAGATAATAACCACACTTTCCACATAAAGCTGTGCTGATGATTAAATTATTAATATAAGGAAGACACTTTACACTATGTCTGGGCATATGGCAGATATATTAGTTTGCTAGGGCTGCCATAACAACATAATAACACACTGGGTGGCTTAAAAACTGGGTGGATTTTCTCACCATTTTGGAGGCTGAAAATCCAAGATCAAGGTGCTGGCAGGAAGGGGTTTATCTGAAGCTTCTTTCCCAGGCTTGCAGGTGGCCACCCTCTTGCTGCTTCTTGACATGGTCGTCATCCCTTTGTGGGTGTGTGTCCTGGAAGTCTCTGTGTGCTACCCGCTTCTTATAAGAACAGCAGCCATATTGGATTAGGGACCACCCTAATAGCCTTCTTTGAACTTAGTGACTTCTTTCAAGGCCCCGTCTCCAAATATAGTTACATTCTGAGGTGCTTAGGGCTTTGACCTGTTCGTTTGTGGGGGAATGCGATTCACACTGTCACAGCAGGTCCACATGTTAATTGTTACTCAGAAATGTTTATTGCTTATGTAAGGATTTTCAGGTGGAGTCTGGTGTCCAAATGAGCAGTGTTAGTGTAGTGAAGTCAGAGGACTTGGCTCAGGTTGGCATGGTTAGGATAGGTCACATGAGAACATTAGGGTTTTAACTAGACGGTGAGGATGGTAGTATGAGTTTCAGCAAAGGGTCAGGTGTTACAAATAATGTTTAAAATATTGAGTTTGGAATGAGCATGGTATGGTTGGAAAAATGTGAGAAAGTTGATTTGGCAGGAAAAGAGCTTCACATTGGAAGTCATGAGAGGTTAAGTGCCTATAAGATAAGGAGAGAACAGATTTTAGACTTCCTTGAAAACCAGACTGTGATTTTTTTTTAACTCATTAAATATTATTGAACTGGAGCGTGACATGAAAAAAACCTAGGATGGTCATAAACAACTTTTTTTTTTTTTTTACTCTACCAATTTCTGTGTATTTTTAAAGTGAAAAGAAACATATATTCCCGTATTACTCATGTACTTAAAATAAATACCTTTACAGAGCATTTGAAATGATCTTGTTTGCAGTCCTTGACAGTGGTTAGGCAGTTAGCCTTCCCATAAGGCATGGGGAGCATCCTGAAACCATGTATTCAAGTGCTCCCCCCGCCCCCAGTCTCTGTGAGAACATTGTGGCGTACTAGGACCCTCCTCAGAACAATCAGGTTAGACTCATGGTAATCCCTGAGAGAGTCAATAAGCATTTTACAGAAACTACCAAAAGTTGAATATTGCTTTGGATTATTAAAATATTTCTTACTTCTCACATTTCTTTTAAATATTTTTACCATTATTATTGTCTGAGCCACATTGGCTATCTTTATAAGGATAGCATTCTTTCTTGAAATGTAATATAAAATTTCATTACAAAATATGTAGTTGGGTTCCATTTCATAAAGTTAATTTACTTCACAGAGCTTTGGAAATGCTTTGGCTAGTGAAGTTTTTGATCTTTGATTAAAATGTCAGGTAATAAAAATATTATGTGAGTTGAGATATATCTGAAGTAAAATCCAGGGTAGAGAGTATGACTTTATTTGCAACTTGGAAAGTTTTGTGCATTATTTATTGTTTTTGAAGTCCCCTTAAGAGTAAAAAAATAGGGGCGCCTGGGTGGCTCAGTCAGCTTAGCATCCGACTCTTGAGTTCGGCTCAGGTCATGATTACAGGGTCGTGAGATGGAGCCCCGCGTCAGGCTCTGCGCTCCACGTGTGAGGTCTGCTGAAGCATCTCTCTCCCTCTCCCTCTACCCCTCCTCCTGCTTGCCCCGGGTGCATGTGCGTGCTCTATCTCTCTGTAAAATAGGGGAAAAAAGGAAAAAAAAGGTCAATAGGACAGAAAATGTAAAAATTAGTTTTCAAATATTTAAATGTTAGCTAAATTTTCTGCATGTTTTTGTGTTGAAGTAGAAGCTTAGCGGCTTTTGAATTCTTGTTTAAATTGAGAGTGTCAGCCCATGCTGATTTACCACAGGATCCTAAGGACCAACCCCCTGAACTTGTTGGAATCGTCTCGGATGCTGAATTTTTATCTCTTTTTGCTAATATGAAAGGCCAGAAACTTAATGAATTTTTTTGTTCTATGATGGCAGTTTGAGTCATAAGTCATCTTTTAAGGAAAGTTAAATTATATCTAAATAAAAGGAAATATCATATCTATATTACCAGTTCTAAGTGAAATGTCTCTTTTTTTTTTTTAAAGATTTTATTTATTTATTTGACAGAGAGAGAGACAGCCAGCGAGAGAGGGAACACAAGCAGGGAGAGTGGGAGAGGAAGAAGCAGGCTCCCAGCAGAGCAGGGAGCCCGATGTGGGGCTCGATCCCAGGACCCTGGGATCACACCCTGAGCCGAAGGCAGACGCTTATCGACTGAGCCACCAGGCGCCCCGAAATGAAATGTCTCCTTATTATAGCTGTAGTATTAAGACTCTTGCTTACCTTAAACATAATTTCTATAGCATTAATCTCCTCTTAGACTCTTTAAGAGATCTGTATCTTTGGACATTGTTATTCCTACTCTTTATGTCAAGAACCATTTTCAGGGACGTCCAGAGTTAAGTGGGCTCGGTCTCTTATATATTCATGTGTTTTTGGAATAGGTGAGTAGGTTCTAATGTTAGAACATAAGAAGAGAAAACTATTTGGCATTCTAAGGCAAATTAGGTCTAAGGGTCTGCTTTAATTTTAAAAACAAAGCTCTACTGTTTCTGTCCAGAAAAGCAAATATCTTGGAGTTAAACATGGAAAATGTTTATAGTGTTGTATAGTTTTATTACTTCAGACAGAAGGAAAACAGTTTATTGAGTAACTTTCAGCCAATAAGAAATTTTATACAGGCCAGCAATCAAGAGGTGAACAAAAAATATTTTCTGGTTTAGGGAGAATGAATGAAAAGGGCTTAGATACTTAGCCATTCACTTTGAAACAAGTGTGATCTCTTTTGGCTTTTATATGATTGTGCAGAGCTAGCCAAGTAGGAAGGTTTTGTGAGTTACAGAATTGTCTTTAAAGTGAAGGGGCATGCCCCCATTTATTCCTCTTCCCTGCTTGCTAGAGTGGTCATTTGGTGGCTAGAACTCTAGCAGCTATCTCGAATCAAGAGGCAGCAGTCACATGTGGAGGATGGTGAGAAAAAGGGTGTAGAAGGCGACTGGGTCTTTAAGAATTGTGAAGTTGCCATGCCAGACCTGTCTGTTACTGGGGATCTTGCGTACTCGAGAGAAATAAACTTGTGCCTTGTTTAAGCTACTGTTATTTTAGGTTTTCGGTCACTCGTGCCTGAACATGCTCATGGCTGACGCACTCTCCCCAGCTGTATCCCGGAGTCAGTAAACTATGGTCTGTAGGCCCAGTTGAGCCCACTACCTGTCATGCAAGTAAAGCTCGTTGGAAGCAGACACACCTGTTTACTTACATGTGATTTATGATGGGCAGTAGCCGCTCTCCTCCTCAGTGACGGAGCCGAGTAGCCCTATTAGACACCATGTGGGCCACAAAGCCTACAATAGTCATGATCCCACCCTTTGTAGAAAAAAATTGCCAATCTCTTATCTGGTCTATTAATCAGTTGTCCGCATTTGTTTTCCTTGTAGAGTGTCTCTTTTCTTTTTCTTTTTTACTGTATCAGTGTGGGTCCTTTACCGGGCTATGCATTTTCACCTCATACCTGAACTACTGTAGCCGTCTTATTGCAAGCTTCCTGAAATCATTTGTAAGGTCATCACTTCACCATTCTATCAGATAACTGTGGCGGGCATTAAGCTTTCTTGAACATTGTTCACATTATGTCCCCCCTCCAGTCGAAAACTTGCAGTGACTTCCTATTTCCTGTAGCATCAGCTTGTAATAGTTTTGCGAGCATTTTATGATTCTTTATGTTCTTGCCCTACGCTGGCATGCCAGCATTATTTCCTATTCATTTATTAATTCACTTCACATAACTTTTGAGATGCCAGCATATGCCAGGAAAACGAAGACAAATCCGTAGCTCTAGGTGTCTTTTGCTTATAAAATAGCGGCGCCCTCTGACTGGTCTTTTTGCCACTAGTCTTCACTGTGCTGGGCTTTCTTCCCCACTGCTCTCTGGTGATTTTCCGGAATGCAGCTCTGATCATGTCACACTCCTGATTACAACGTCCATCGACTCCACCTCACCTCCGTGCCAGGCCGTGCAGGTTACATCTCGATTTGTAGCATGGTGAACGAGGGCCCCGTCTGATCTGGCGCCTGCATATATGTGCAACCCCGTGTCTTCTTTGAGACAGCCACCTTTTACTTTATCCTTGAGGACTTGCCATTTTTGAATTTCTCCCCAGTTTTGGTTCCTTTGGCACACAGTGTCTCTGAAGTGGTCTTCTTTCGTCCCTTTTTCCTGCCACACTGTCTTAGTCATGCTTCCTAGATAAAGCATGCACAGCACCTTCATTGGGACGTGTCTCTGTCCCCTCCTGCTGAGTTCATCACCGCCTCTGCTGTGGTAGAGCCTTGTGCGTACTTACTGGTGACTACTTACATTCGCAGTCGTTCTTGGTTCTCTCCGTCACCTCTACTCTACTAGACAGTGACTCCCTAGACTGAGGTTTCCTGGGCATACGTTCTTGCGTCTTACCACTTTCTCTCATGCCAGTTATCATACTCGTGTTCTGTAGTCCTTTGTGTTGCTTGATTAATGTTCAAGTTCACCACCACCTGACCCCAGGCCAGCCTTGCAGCTTTTTGCTTCCCATTGAATTTCTCAGTGTATAGCTAAGTACCTGGCACACCACATGCACTCAGTATTTGATTGTTGAATGAGTAAATTAATTTGTTGAGGGCAAAGGCCTTTTTTTTTTTCTTTTATGTTTGTGTCTCTGTCATGTAGCACAAAATTCAACAATGTCAACTAATCGCTAATGAAGCCTTGAAGAGTGATTTTTTTTTTAACACAGAAAGGCTCTTTTCTTCAAATAAATCTTATCAGCAGTCCAATATATAAAAGAGATAAAAGCAGAACTGCCATGTTTGAATACCCTTCCTTTTGCTCCCTACTGGGCTCCTGAGGTAACTTCCCAGAATCCCTCACCGTTAGGGTGGGAAACCACTGTTGGAGTGGAAATAGCATTGGCCGTCATGGCAGGTGAGCGGTGGTTTTCATCAAGCCCTGGCTGTAGCTGTGGGACTGGGCAAACCATAGAACTACCCTGGGACATGGTTTTCTTTGAAATGAGAGGTTTGTCCTAGAGTTCTTCCCGTGATTTAAGTATATTTGAAAATTTCAGGTTTATTCTAGGGCTTGTTTCTCCCTTAGATATATATTTGCTAATTAGAGTACCCTTGCCTCTGCCTTCCTGAATGCTAAGTTTCTCAAGACCATGCCAACTTCCAGCTCCTCTCAGAAGTCTTCTTCAGCTCCTCCTTTGCTCCTTGCACCTTCCACAGTCACTGTCCACAGCATAGAAACTGGAACTAACATACAGTTTTCCCAGTACATAGTTTCTAAGCAGGAACATGTTGCAGCAAGTCGACTGGCCAGGCATCCATCTTGCTTATCTTAAACAAGCTAATATTTTCAAAATATCAAGGCACATTCTTTTCATATATAAGTAACTTACCTTCTGACATTCTGTACCTTTCATTGAAATGCAGCATAGAATGTTTTTGTTGATCAGTCACTTCAATTAGCTTTATCTACTTAATCCCAAAGACCTTATCTTATATTTCTGTGTCCCTCCTCTCATTGACTATCTACTTGTTGATTGTCTGATCATTTGAAAATGAAACACCTGTTTAGTTGTTCGACTTAGGAGAAATAGAGGAAAATGTGTTTTATATTTATTTGGTGAGATTGTAATTCAAATGAAATTGTGTTTACTTACACAAGGGGGAGAATCCATGAAAGTCTTCTCTACCCATTACTTATTAGAAGACAGTGCAAACAGAAAAAAATAGATCTGCTTTTGCAATCAGACAGATCTGAATTTGAATGAGATCTTTGCATACCTTTAGTCACATTAAAGCCTGTCTGACTTTATAGATTCCTATTTTTAAATGGGTAAATGCCTACTTTCTCAGGGTTGTTGTGAAGACTGGTTGAGTTAACATATGTCAGAAGCCTGTCACATAGTAGGCACTCCACCAAGGTTAACTGTTTATGGTGTTTCTTATCACCGGAGAAATCTGAGATGAGCTCTCTGTGGCCAAAGAAAAAATCTGGGTGTTGAAGAGAGTCAATGCAAATCCATTTATTTTCTGGCCTGGGTTATGTAAGACATTTCAAATTGGGGTTACAAGGTGTTTTTGTTTTTGTTGTTTTCTTCAGGCTAATTTTCTCCTAGTTTATAAATGCTGAAAGAAATCGGAGACAGTAGGGAGAATTAGTAACTTTGATTAAATCTGTCCAAATTTTGTGGGACTGATTTTTTTCCTTCTGAATTTATTTGGTAGTACACTGAAGAAATGTTCTTTTTGGTGACTGTGTTTCAAAGAAAATATAGTTTGATTTAGACCGAAAGAGTTAATCATGTGTTCGTGTTTCTCACGTTTATGTATATGTGCAGAGGAGTTTGATATGATAAACACATCTTCAGGCACTCGGCAGCTCTGAACAGTATTTAAAGCAACAACCTGGTGATCCAACAAGGGAACATTTGTGGCATCGGAAAAGACAAAGAAACACTGGAAAGCAAGTTCACTAGCACACAGGGAAAGCATTAGCCAGCCAAACACTTAGAAAGAATGGACACACGACCACACAACTCTAGAAAAAAGATGTTGAATCTCTCAACACAAAGTCTTGGCTTTGGACTCCGTTAGTTTAAATATTGACATTTGAAATGGGATGAAAGTTGATATCTGCCATGTTGGAATATCTTTCTCACCACATGTTAAGTGGCAATAACACAACCTGGTTGGGTAACTAGTACCGTGTTGTTTCTGATTTACAGCCATGGTAATATTTCTTGTTCTAGGAATACATTGTATGAGAACACATGCTGAAGCTAAAGTTAGCTTCAAACCTACTTAAGTAAAAGTGAATTCTTCTCATATAACCAACTATTAAATGTTTAGATTTTAAAATGGTGTTTAAATATATAGATTTAATTACCTTTCTCAGAGAAATTATCAAAAAAATAAATAAATATAAGCACAGAAACAAAAATAGCCTCAGGAGTAATTACAATGAATGATAGTTTGGTTTTAGGGAAAAATAGAACAGGTAAATGCCCATGAAAGAGGCAATAGTGTAAGAGTTTTGCTATAAGAAAAACAGGCATGTGTCTGCTGTTCAAAAGAGAAAGAATATGCTGTGAAGAAAAAATATAAAGTTTTGAATTGGTCACAATTTTTTTTCCTTTCAATGAGCAATCCATTATACAGTGGATAGTCTTTAGGTCATGAACTCTTTTTACTGAGCTGTATGGGAAATCTTCCAATTACTGGGTAATTCCAGAACCTTTACTTGGCTCTGTACATATAGCATAAATACTCTCAAGAGAGTTTGACTTAATTGTTATGCCCTAGAATTTTTTTGCATTTTATTAGCTTTAACTTAAAGTACACATAAGAGTGAAAAACCTGAAGTTTGTTGCCTAAATACATATTATATACATTCATTGAAAAGTATTTTAGATGGTAGGTTTTATACTGGAAGGCTTTCATGAATACAACCAGCCATATCCTAAGCGACGGTGGAGGAAGTTAAGGAACAGATTCTGGAAGTTCCATGAAGGGAATAAGGGCCCTTGGAGAAATGTTCGATAGATAAAGTGTTAGTTAGATAAAATGTTATTTTATCTTAAGAGGTGACACAGAGAGGCGGAAAAACCAAGTATGTGACGTAATATAATACTGATAAGGAGGAAGGACGTAGAAATCTGTGACAAAATATCTCAAAAGTTGAGATGTATTCAAGCTTTGTAAGTTGACAGGAAAATAAAGCCATAGAATTAAGGGATAGTTTCCTTTGGTATTTTTGACTAAAACCAAACCTTCTTAGACATTTCGTCCACCCTTCAACTCTGTTAAGTAGACATATAAACACCTTTAACATCTTTCTTAGGCACAGTGATTAATGGTATTTGAACTGAAAAGGCTGCCTAGGGGCTTCAGAAAGTAGGGGCTGTTATAAATTCAATCTTATTATTACAGGTTATGAATATCAATCACATTTACTGGAAAGTAACTTTCTGTAACTGCATTCCACTTTCTTATTAACTTCTGTTATAGAACAGATAACTTTCATTTGTCAGTGTTTTTTAATCTAGGTCAAAGAGGTTTTCTTTTAATAAAATAGAAAGAACATTCAAAATTCTCCTTGTAGTACTGTAAGAGCTCAAAATAATTCTGATCCAGAAATGTATTAGAGAACGTGAGCCATCACACATAATGCAAGAAGAATGACCATATTCTTTATCTTCGGGGGGAGTGTCTCCATAAAGTTTGTGATAATAACATTTTAGTAGTTTAATTAATTTTCCCACTAGATACATAGGTATAGACTATACTTGTAACTTTATATTCGAGGAGATCTTGTTTCTTTTTCTTTTTTGTCATCTTTGGACTCCCCTGGCATTTCTCCAGACATCACTACTTAGTAGTATTTCGTGGTTTATTATGCTGTATTTGTTTAGAAAGGCAGAGGTAGCTAGAGACCAGCGTGCTTACACCTGGCTAGCGATGGTGGCTCCACCTGTCTCCTGTCCCCCTCACTTCCCATGACAAGATCTCTGTACCTCCAACGAGGAGGAACATTACAATGCTAAGCTCTGGGACCTAGCGAGTAATTAATTTTTTAAAAGAAGAAGAGCAGCCTTTAAAAAGCTGTTTTTTATGGGCTGAAGTTTACAATGAAAAAGCGGAAATGCTATATCGAGTTCGGGGCAAAATACATGTATTTAGAAACTAGATATCCTACTTTATCGGATAGAAGAATGTCACTGAGCAAATGTGCACGGCCTGTTCAGACACTGAAACGCTAGCATGGGGGAATCAACATAACTTTATATTTTTTGGTTTTAGCTCTAATGCTAAAGCTTTATGCTAACACTTGAAGGCAGTTCCCACTGATGGGCAGGTGGCAGGCACGCAGCCCAGCCCGTGGGCCTCTGGTGTTTGACGTAGCTCCAGGATCCATCCCGTGTGAAGTCACTGAGAATTGGACATCTTGCCTGATAAGTGAGTTTTACCTCTGGCACATTCTGTTCTTGTCCCTTTGTTTTATGTTCCCAAGGAATTAGGTCTTTGCTGGATTCTTTGGGATCCATCTCTGCCCTGTACCCCAGTTTCTGCGGCCAGATTTCCCTGATGTTCTCCACTTCCCCCCAGCTTCACTGTGTTACTTGCTTCATGGATTTTCCAGCAGTTGTTGTGGCAGTCACGGTTCCTTCACTGGTAACCTTCCAGCAGTCCCTGTGATTAAGTCCTGACGCCGAGAAGCTTGTGTAGAAGCCTACAGTTCCCAGGTTCCTGTACATTCTGTTCAAAGCCTGAAGGCCTTGGTTTTAACATTGGGTGATATTCTCAGAAAACTTATAGCCCATCATAAAGCCTATTTTTTTTTCTATTTTGGCCTGATAAAGTCCTGATTATTTTTAAAACATTCTCTTTGCATTTGGTAGCCTATGTTGTTGCTAGAATAACAGGCTCAACAGAGCAGAAATCTTCCTTTTCTGTTTTAGTTTTCTCCTTAGCACTTACTACTAATGTATATTTCACTTTTTAAAAAAGATTTTATTTATTTATTCGGGGGGGGGAGAGTGTGTGAGTGCATCAGTCGGGGGAGGGGCAGAGGGAGAAGCAGATGATCTGCTAAACAGGGAGCTTGACCAACGCGGGGCTGGATCCCAGGACCCTGAGATCATGACCTGAGCCAAAGGCAGATGCCTCAGGCAGACTCAGCCACCCAGGTGTCCCGATATATTTCACTTTTGAATCTTGTTTATTATTTGTTTCCCCCACCGGAAGGTAAGCACCATTTGGGCAGAGAATTTTATCTGCTTTGTCCTCTCTGTATCTTCAGGTCTTATAGCAGTGCTTGGCACCCAATATATGCTCAATAAGTATTCATAGAGTGAAATTCTGACTTCTTCAAATAATTATGCCTTTAAGTTTAGAAGTCTGCCAAGGAGTTCATGGTCACTGTGTTCTGATTGCTTTGTGGTTCCTTATATATAAAAAGAGTGTGATACCTTCATGAGTTTTTAAATATTTATTATACTTTTGAATGTTTCAAAATTTACTTAGGAATTATAATTACAGATTAACGTTTTAGTTACTTGCAAGCCAGGATTATGTTTTTGTTATATATGTTGTTTTATTTTTTTATAGTCCTTTAACTTCAGATGGGATTTTTTGTTGTTTTTGTTGTGTTCTTTTGTGTTGTTGTTGTTTTTGAGCTTGTAAACCCATTGAAATCAACCATACCTTATTAAGCGATCCAAAGACACACCATCCTAACACATTTTACAATTGCAAATTCGGGATACGTCCTAGTGTCATTGTATGACAATCACAGCATTTTTTTTTTACTCAGTGATACACAGCAGGATGGTGTTACACGTTACGTAAATGATATTTTATGTTTGATGAAATACTGTGGTGAGGTTTTGAAGTTTTGGATGGTTTTTGAGAATCATTAAAGTTTAATTGCTAGAGTAATTTGTTCCCATTTGAACCGCAAAGCTGAAAAACCTTCATAAAAACACTTCATAATCTTCCTTCCTATACTTCATACATCTCAGTTACTCTAACAAAATAACATTTTGGAGGGGCTTTGCTGTTACTCAGTACTGAACTGGAGAGTGTGATTAAGCACCCAACAGTGACATCACAGGTCACAGAAATCTGTCCATTTGCAGTTCGACAATTGCACCCCGCCCAATTGCAGAGATTCAGAGTTTTAGAACTCAGCAAGTCAGGTTGCTGAGCAAGTTGGTTCTCTAAGAGCTTCTGGATTGTGGGGCCCTGGTGCTGAGAGTATAGACAGATTTGAACATGAACCCAAGTGTTTCCTAATGTGTGACCTGCTCTGTATGATATGTTTCTCATCTTTTAAATAAAACAGAGGTGCCCTCTGGAGGCCTAGTCATGTTTTTGGTAGCATATTAGAATCGTATGTTAAACAAGTGTTTGTGTGAATCTAGATATATCCCATAGGTAGGGAGGCAAGGGACTTGAAAAAATTGTCAGAGAAAATATGTTGAGTTGTCAGGTTTTGGAGAAACTGTTTGGTGTCTCTGATCCACTGACTGACTTTGTGGAAAGTCACCAATCCTCTCTGGGCCTTAGTTTGAGTACTGGTGAAGCGAGAGAACTAGGCCATGGAATACAATCAGTAAAAAGAACTGTTTTCCTTTCAGGAATGGGTATGTTTTATTTGGAGAGGTTGTTTGATTTAAGTAAAAAAGAAATATTTGAGTGTCTAGTTGGTCAGACTAGAGTGATTACATTGGTGTTTTAACTCAACATGTAACTGAGTTAGTCACTACTAAAATCTAAATCTTACCAAGGTGGGTTATTATTCTACTTGTCAATTTGGGGAAAGACAATTTAGTTCTCCCTCTATCACCTAAGTCAATTAACTGCAGTGTTAGGTTTCACATGACAATTAAAACATGATGGATAAGCATAAACTATTCTAATTTAATTCAGAGATGCCTCAACATCAGGCAACAGCTTTATATCTATTTTGTTTTCTGGTCTAATTGAGCATGGCACCACAAAGATCAGATTGCATTACCATTTCTCTCCTATTGCTTTTTTATCAATAGGCTTATTACCTTCAATATTTAATGTTCTAGGGTATTTTGGATTGTTTAATCCAATAAAATTCAAGTTTTAAAAGCATCTAGTAGCTTTTTATGTAAATTTTAATAATGAGACTAACACAAATTTTATTAGCAATTAAATATAATCTAATTAAAAGCACTTGCTACCATAAAATGGTAAGCCAGGACACAATTAATCTCTTCTAAAGCCCTGTAATTTAAAACTAATATAGGTAGGTTTTAGACTTAAGATAGTTCATGAGCTAGACAAAGGTTCTATAAAAGAAGTAGAATAGGATCTTATTTAAAAATAATTTAAAAATAAGATTTCAAGATCATTTGATTTTCGTTGTTCTTTAAAAAGGTAACTTTATTATGATTTTTTTGGAATAGGAAAATAATATCTGCTCCTGGTAAAACATTTGGGAAATATATACAATAAAAAGAAGAAAATGGATCTATTCATTATCCATCAGCTCAGATGGCCACAAATAGCATATGGGTTCCATTTCCATTACTTATTCTAGGCTTACACATACATGCATATTCATAATAAGTATATTGAATAAATGTTCTCATTAACTTAATTTTTTGGTAATAGTCTAATATATCTTGAGCATATCTCAAGTTACTAAATTTTATTTGAAAATATACTTTCAATAATGCTTGATATTCCATCATTGGTCACTTAGATTTCTTCCATTGCTTTGCTATAATAAATAAACATAATTATCTTTGAGTATAAAGACACGGTAGAGCCAAATCTTGGAGTCACACATATGCAGATTTCAATTCTAGTTATAACTGTTTTTGGATTTGTAACTTTTTTTAGTTTTACCACTTAGAAGATGGAGATCATGCTGACCTTGAAGTATTTAAATATTAGAAGTAGTGTAGTAAAAGCATTTTCACAAAACCCAGGTCATAGGTAGCTGCTAAATAAATATTAGTGCCATAATGATAGCTGATCACTACTCTTTGAAAATTATTCAGAATTCACTTACTAAATTCAAAACTCGGTCTTTAAATTTACAACTCTTACGTATGATACACCTCTAAAAATTCCTAACCAAAAAGCATTTAAGTTTGACATTTTAAACTGCAGTCATGCATCCAAATTGCTTTCTAGAATGTTTGTATTAATTCATATTTACAGTCATCGGTATGCAAGTATGCTTTTCTCTCCACACCCTTGCCAGTACTGAATTTTATCAAAACTGATACTGATTTACTTAGCTGAAAACTCCCATTGCTGTTTAAGCTTCATTTGTTTTATCACTAGTGAAATCAAATGATTTTCATGGTATGGTTCTTTTCTAGGAGTTCTGTCTACATGATTTTGCCTGTTACTTACTATATTTCTTATCAAGAAAATATATTTCTAAAATATATGAGGGCTATTAAAACTTCATTATATTTCTAAAAACATACTATTTTTAGCCTCATTTTTATCCTTCATTTTATCTACTAAGAAATTTTAGCATGCAATTTCTATAGAAGGATTATTTCAAATATTTTTTTTCCATTTTGAATCTTTTTTCAACAGCCTTTACCAACTTTATCGAGCCTTTTTAAAATTATTTTTCAGGGCTCCCCGTTTTCTGATCTTCTCGTGCATCCCTCATCTCTTTTCCAACTCTGTCCCCAAATCCCTGATGAAATCAGATAGACCTACCCATTATCTGCCACTGCAGATTCCATTTATGCTCCTATCATGATCTCCTTGCTGTGCCTTAGATTTTGTTGTCATTGTTATTATTGCTCTGCATATCTTCTGTGAAGCCTAAGCAAGGCTGTATACCTAATATTATACCACAGTTTAGTACTTGGTTATTTTATTTTATTTTATTTTATTTTATTTTATTTTATTTTATTTTATTTTTGCTAATCAGATCAGTCTCCCCAGCTGCATTAAAACTTGCTTCAGAGTAGGATTCATGGTTTATACTTTCGTATGTCCCCAAATCTCCTAGCACAGGCAGGGAACATACAAAGCACTTAGCGAGCACTTGTTAATTTATATAATTGCAGACGATTGCCTCCTTCCTCCACCTCTTGCTTCCCCAAACACACATTTATTTTTACCTATTGACAGAGCAGCTAAGAGAAATGAACTACAAAAGCCTTGCAACAGATGTTTTAGAGTTTGATACATTCTGTTTTCTTAGCTGTGCTCTGATTCGAAAAGATCCCATATAGCATCAAAAAAGAGCTAGACTCCTTCACTAACTCTGAAAAACCAGCAGACTGCACAAGGAGGAAGCTTCCAGATAGTTATTTAAGGTGTCCCAGAAGGTGTTGGGGCAACTGTAGACTCAAGGATCTCCTCAGGATGTGGGCTTTGGCAGACAGCCAGGTGAGTTAGAAGTCAGATGGGTCCCTGTCAGCATGGAAAATAGGTCCCAGAATATTGGTTTGTTGTGAAAAAGTGCAAGAGCTATCTCTGTCCAGGGAATATCTTCCGGGGTTCTCCGAGATTCAGGTCCTTGTTGGGGACTTGGGTAGTTTGGTGACTGGATCTGAGCATCTTTTAATTTGCCTTTATTAATACCTCAAGGTTATAATTATAATCTGACCTCTTTTAGGTTTTGTTTAATGATTTCACCTAAAGATTGATAATGCCTTTCCAAATTTTTTGTTTTTCTTTGTAAAGTTTGATCAGAATATCTATTCCTATTTTTAGTAATTTTAATAATATTACCCATATATAACCAAAATGAGATGTAATGAGTTGGGCTTTTTATTATTAGTACCTCTAGGTGTATAATCATTTCTACCCATTGTGCTTAAAACTACAGCTATTATCTCTCATGGTTTTTGTGGGTCAGGATTTGTAGAGGGTGTGGTTCTGTACTTCTGGCTCAGGTTCTCTTATGCATTTGCAGTCAGACAAGTGACTGGAGTTGGGATAGTGGGCAGCTGAAGCAACTAGGGGCTTGTCCAGCATCTTTTCCTTTCCATGTAATCTGAGGGCCTGTCTAGGAGGTCTGTCCACATGGGCTAATTCAGGCTTCTTCACATCATGGTAGCTTCAAGGTGGTTGCTTTGCTGTCATGGTAGCTGAATGCTTTAAGAGCAAGTGTTACAAGAGGACAAACTGGTGGTTTCTGGAAGGAAGCGAAGGGAAGCAAGGGGGTGGATGAAATGGGTGAAGGGGATTGGGAGGTACGGGCTTCCAGCTGTGGGACGAACAAGTCATGGGGATGAAAGGCACGGCATAGGGAATATAGCCAATGGTATCGTAACAGTGCTGTATGGTGGTAGATGGTGAGCACAGTGTAATGTATACACTTATAGAACCATTATGTTGTGTACCTGAAGCCAATGTGACACTGTGTGTCAATTATTCTTTAATATAAAAATAAATTTTGAAAAAAGAGTGAATTTCAGAGTGAGCAATGTGAGAGCCGCATTGTCTTTTGTGTCCCAGTCACTAAGACATACGTAGCTACAGCAGTCAGAAATTCAAGGTGAAGGCGTGTTGAGTCCGTGCGTGCTGGTGGGAGTGTCAGAGTTACATTATAAGTAGAACGTGGTGGGATGGGAGATTTTACTGTGCATATCTTTGGAGAATATAATCTGCCACTCTCCGTCCTAGACCACAATCTGTTACAGCTCTCAGACATGTAAAATAGGCTTATTCTTGCCCTTAAAGCCCTCGAGTCTCTTT
>NW_024426996.1:6748095-6757445 GCF_017311325.1 Ursus maritimus | reverse complement strand
TTCCCTTACTGCATTAGCTTGAAGTCCAGGTTCTTGTCTTCTCAATCACGTCCAGGTACAGATGAGGCTCCATGGGTAATACTTCTTGAATACTGGAAAGACGTGAATTAGAGGTCCTTCTGAAAAGCTTTGAACTAAGGATTTAAGTTACCTGCCCTTCACACACCCACCATTCAATGGTGTGACAAGCACAGGAAAATTCTGTAGATCCGTCCTGTTCAAAAAAGGAGAAATGAGAGGCTATTATATTACAAAGCAAATTTGAAACTTACACGTTCCTGATGCCCTTGCTTAATTAGGGCTCAGTCTGTTCCCTAGGAATTGTTGTCTGTGACCCTTGGCTCCTGCCACTGTATTCTTATTTCCATCTTTTGAATCATCATTCTTAAAAAACAAAAAATACCTCGAAAAACCCATGTCCTATATTTATAGCTGACAAGTTTTCTCAACCTTCTTCTTGTGCGTGGAAGCTTGGGGGCCCAATGGCCACCTTTTATTTTGAATTGTCTTTGTTTCCTTTTAGCTCTAGATGATATAATTCTTAAAAATCTCTAGGTCTTCTTATGTATCAATTTATAATCCACCCAGTTAGGTAAAAGCCACACCCTCAAAATTTTGGAGATAATCCCTCCTTTATTAGGGGTTCTTTATGGAATGCAGTAGGATAAACACCCTTATGATACCTTGTGTCCTCTTGTTCATCAGAGAAGGTTGGCTCCATATGCCTGGAAGAGCCTTAGAAGGCTTTTAATCTGTCTTAAAGGGTCTATAAGACACCACCTTACTATTCCTGAGGCGTTAATGAAGAGGATTTTTAGTCACACGCTTCTTTTTTTGTGGACCAGATCTTTCTGACTATACCTGCATTTGTCTTTCCCTGAGACTCGCTCTTATTTTGACTCTTTTGCTCTCTGAAGCAATCAGGAATGAAAAATAGATTTATTTTCAAACCCAGCAAATCCTGTCTCTTTATAGTCCCTCCAAATTTTGCTGAAAACTGAACAATTTTTTTTTAACTCACCTTTTTCTGAGTACATTTCATCATAAGTAGCAAAAGGAAAGCAGTTGCTCCTTTCAGTATTCTGCTTGGAAATCTCCTTAGCTAGATCTTTGGAGACCATTAGATACATTCTCTATTTTGCACAACACTGGAGGCAGTAGTACTGCTATAAGTTCTGTAGCTATGTAACAAGACTCTCCTTTTCTCCCAAGTCCAAAAACAAAGCCCTTATTTCTCTGGAGCTGTCACAGTCCAATGCTTTGAGGCCCATTGGTTTTCTACTAACAGTCTCCTTCAGGCTCCCATCTATGGTCTGGTCCAAAGACCATTACCATATGTTTCGGTTTATTTAATTTTTTATTATACAACTTCACTTCTGATATCAAAGTGTGTTCCAGTTATCTGTTGCTTTTTAACAAATACCTGTATAACTTGGTGTCTTAAAGCAGCAAAAACAATGCTGTTACCAGTCTTACCTGGTGTCTGTGGGTCAGCATCTGGGGCAGAGCTCACCGAGGTGCTTGTGGCGCAGGGTCTCTCATGCATTTGCGGACAGATGGTGTCTGCAGCTGGACTGGCGGGACCCTGAAGCGGCTAGGAGCTGTCCCGGCGTATCTCTGTTCACATAATCTCGAGGCCTCTCCGAATTCACCACGTTGGGTAAACATGGTCTTTCTTACAGCGTCCTGTCCTCTGCATGGCCAGACTGCTCATGTGGCAGCTAAAGACTTCAAGAACACAGCTTCTTGTGAGTAAGGTGGGAGTCCAATCATATTTTATCACCTGGCCTTGAAGCACATAGTGTCACTTTCACCAGAGTCAGAAGCTTATCCAGATTTAAGGAAAAAGAATTTTGACCTCACCTCTCAAAGGGATGTAAAAAGAACATTCGTGGTGGGAGATCTTGTTGTGGTCATTTGGGGAAAATAAAATCTAGCATGCATCTTTGTATTCAGTCTTCACAGGTTAATTCTAAAGTCACAAAATACAGATACACATGTTGTTAGGGATGTAGATAGGACCTTTTATGTTTAAAAAAAAATGTTTGAACTTATAACATCCTTGCTTTCATCTTCCAATTTTACTATTTAAACATTCAGTGAATTTCTAATTATAGCATTTAATGGGATTCTAAATTTGATGTTTTTCTCTTGGCTCAGCCAAAATTATGGTTGTGGGTGGTACATGTTTTAAGTTATATCAAGTTCTCAGACATGCCGAATTTATGAATGGTAATAGTTTTAACTGGCCAGCTATTGAAACCTTGTGTTTTTGTAAGGAAAGGGGAAAAACGTTCTATAAAAATGAAGAGAAATCCCATCTCTTCCTAAAATCTAGCTCAGCGTAAGTACTGACAGATTTTCCTAGTGATTCTTAAAATTAATCTTTTAAAATACCAAGAACCATATGGTTGAACTTCATGACTGTGAGGAGCAAAGCCTTCATTAAGGGCGACGACTGCCTCTCCTGTCTTCTTGGCCAAAGCAGCTTGGTTTGTCCTCTGTCACCACATAAGTGAGCCCTGTGTGCTCTGGAAACATTTTGACTCTTTCGGATATTTCGTCTGCATAGGCTGGACCCCGTTCACTGCATCTTATTACTTGGGTTTCTCCTCTGCTTTCCGGGTAGTTTTCGTGGGAGAGCCAGGCGGGCAGCATTGCTCAGAATGCTGCTGCCTGTGGGAAACACAACCGTTTCTTCACAGGGCTGTCAAGGACCAGGCTCCATTCAGACCTCTTAAAAGGGTCAAAGGTGATATAAAATGAATGGAAAATACTAGAATGAATCATCACAGTTCATTGCAATTATTGTACCTGGGAGAGCACATCACTTTGTAGCAATCAGCCTGGCCCAGTGCTGATGAAAATTCAGTCATCACAATGTTGAAGGCGATGTTCCTTAGTGAATTATTGACCATATCTGAATGATCTTTTAAAATATATGCAAAGTGTGGCTATAGTATGGTAAGTTCCAACATATTCCATGTCCTAGTCATAATTGTGCCTCCACAGTTTACCCTCATGGAAATTTCTCTGAGATACAGCATGATTTCCAGCAAACAGCCTGGTGAAATTGGCAGTAGGTTTGTTCATTTAATTACAACCTGATTTTTAAGACTATTGAATTGTCTTTGAAATGAAGGAAGTTATATCGCTAGGCAAATGGTAAACCCAAAAAAGTTACAAATAACAAAAATAATTTGAAAACCCTAGAGTAACAAAAGTAGCAGGAGGTGAGTAGATAATTGGAATGTCATATTTTGATAAAGATATTTCAGATTATTTCGGTTTACTAATTTAGCATCTTGTACTATGAAAGGTACTAAACTATTTAGTGTGTTTATTCATGAAAATTGAACTTGTCATTCACTTCAGGAGTTAAAATGTCCTATTTGTTTGTTTTTTATGCCTTTGTTTTGCCTCTTTCTGGAATGGATCCTCCTTTACCTCTTATCCTAGACTACTGTTAAGACATAATCCCACTACCACCTTTCCTCCGCAATGACTGGCTGTGTCTATCTCTGTATCACTTATGCATAGCTCTTGCATTGCTTTTATTACCATGCATTATAGTTTTTGCCTGTGTGCTACTTGGAAGCAGGAGTTGTGTCTTACTGACTTTTGTATGTTATAGACGTCTGGCATATTGTAGATATTCAAAATTGTTTACTGAAGGAACAAGTGATTGAATGGATTTATGGTCCTATTTTATTTGTCATTTGAGTCTGTAGTCTTTAATCATCAATCCTCTTTCTCATTGATCCACCCTTCTTGTTTGGAGCATAACGGGAGCATAACGGCACCTCTCATTTCACATTTTTACTTCTCTTTATTTTACCAGGGAGGGAGAGAATGGTAGTCAGGGCTTGGAAGTGATGGTGCATATTTGGGGAAGTTCATACCAGCACCGAGCTGCTTTAAAAGCCTTATCTTCAACCTTGGGGGGTTGATAAGTCTTCATTATTAATTCATTAATTAGATGTTTGTTTAACACCACAAAGAAAGGTTTAGTGAATATGCAAAAATGCATAAAATACAGCTCCTGATTTCAGTTAAGGTATTGTCTACTAGAGAAAGGAAACACGTATGGTGATGCAAGTTGGGATTGCTATGTTTTTGTTTTGGTTTTTCTTTTTTTAAAAGATTTTATTTATTTATTTGACAGAGAGAGAGACAGCCAGCGAGACAGGGAACACAAGCAGGGGGAGTGGGAGAGGAAGAAGCAGGCTCCCAGCAGAGCAGGGAGCCTGATAGGGAGCAGGGAGCCCGATGCGAGGTTCTACCCCAGGACCCTGGGATCAGGCCCTGAGCCAAAGGCAGACGCTGAACGACTGAGCCACCCAGGTGCCCCGCTGGGGGTTTTCATAAAGGCAGAGAAAGAATGCAGAGGCTGTTTTGAGAGAGATTACCTTGGCTGCCTTTATCAGGTAGAGCTTTCCAAAGAAAAGTTTGAGTACAAGTTGTCATCCCTTTTTACTTATGTGCTGTGAATTCCATGACAGAAAGACTGTGCAGAAAATTTGTCTACTGCCCTGAAATTTCTTTGGAGAAAAATTGAGGGTAGTATAATATTTACATATGCAATTTTTTTTTACATAAGCAATTTTAATAAAATTTTGTTTTGGGTAGGTAAGTAGAGGAATATCCTAAATTTATCTTCTATGAAGTGGTTGAATTTTTAAGTAAAATTCCTCAGGTAGTTAGCCTATGTTACTATGTTAATTGAAGCTAGAGGAAATGCTGAATCAGTTGAAGTCTTAGGACTATAGCACCACATGATAGTTAAATCAGTTTTTAGCTGATTGGTTTGCTTTCCTGGAATGTGACGAGGACTTGATTGCTTTTGCTTTTCTTACAGTTTAATCTAGGTTCTTTAGTTTATGCACAGTTATTAGCTGTTAAAAAATAAGAACCTAAATTGACACCAAGAGTTGGGAAATAAAGCATTTTACTACCATTAGGGACTTTATTTTCTACTAAGTGCAGTCCAGCAAAAGGTATTCTGGTGTGTTTGTTTGAACAATAGAAATGCCATCTGTACCTTATAAATGTATCTAAATATTTTAATCTGTGACGAGATTCTCAGGTTGCAGCGGTGGTAGTAAATCAACGGCATTTCTCCTCTAAGGTTATTTCCTGGTGGAGCTCAGTAGGTGAACTCTTACAGGATCGCGTGCCATTAAATGATGGACCATTTACAGCGGATTGGCTCGAGTACTCACGCGACTCACACTAGAGGAATCCGTGGTCCGTGTTACAGATAATCGAAAAGAATGATGTAAGCGGAATTCAGATACTGTCTCAAATGTTTGTGTATTTGTTTTCCTTTTAAGAGAGAAAAAGTTATTCACAAAATATAAGCAAATGTATTCTAGAATTTACGAGGAGGTGGCATAAAAGCAATGAATACATTAGGCATTTTTAAAATAACTGATTTTCACCAAATTAAATTTTTAAAGGGCAGTATTTCAATAATTGATTTTATTTGTTTTTTTTTTAAAGATCATTTATGTATTTATATGAGAGAGAGGGAGAGAGATAACGAGCATGGGGGAGTACCAGAGGGAGAGGGAGAAGCAGACTCCCCACTGAGCAGGGTATCCAACGTGGGACTCCATCCCAGGACCCCGGGATCATGGCCTGAGCTCATGACCTGAGCCGAAGGCAGATGCTTATCCGACTGAGCCACCCAGGCGCCCCTATTTTTGTTGTCCTAAGAAGAATTTGCTTTAAAAATTAACGTATATCGAAGGTGTATTGCTCCCTTTAAGCAGATATCCCCGTTGAAATTTAACAATTTAGGTGCATGACAGAAATTTCAGATGAAATTTTCATCTTCTGGTGGCTGTTTATATAATTGGACTAAAATTTAAATTCCTCATGGCCTAAATTAGTGCTTCTTAACCTGGGCTGCCTATCACAATCACGTGGAGGGTTTTAAAGACTACGCATGTCTGGCTCCCTCTCCGGTGATTCTGGTGTAACTGGTCTGGGAAGGAGCAGCGCGTCTGGAGTTTTAGAAGCATCCCAGGTAATTCCAGTGTGCAGCACAGTTTAAGAACCACTGTTCTAAAACACACATCATTCAGTCACTGTCTAATTATTTGATTTTTATGTGTATCTCCTTTCCCTTTTTTTTTGGTCAGTTGAATACCAAGGATTCCTTTTACTCAAGGATCTTTTCATTAGCAATTCCTTCTGCCTGGAATACTCTTCCTTCAGATCTTTACAGGGCTGTCTCCTTCTCATCATTCAGGCCTCAGCTCAAAGGATTCTGCTTCAGGCAAGGCTTTTCTTAATCCCCCTGGCTAAAGCATTCTTTTCCCCAGTATTATCACATTATTCTGTTTTACTTTCATTATTGCCTTTTTTTTTTTTTTTTTTTTTTTTGCCATGAGATGATATCCTATTCTTTTGTTAGGTTCCCCCCACCCCCCTACTACAATGTAAGGTCTGTGAGGGCATGTCTGGCATGCTCGCTTCACCAACATATTCCTAGCACTTAAAACCAAGCCTGTCATAAAGCAGTTGCTCAATAATTATTTTTTGAATAAATGACTAAAAATGTTGATAGAGAAATTATTGTGGGAATATACAAAATTATCTCTCTTTTTCCTCTCTTAAAAAACCCCTCAAAACATGAAATCACATTTAAAAAAATTGAATAGGGGTGCCTGGGTGGCGCAAGTCAGTTAAGCGTCTGCCTTTCGCTCAGGTCATGATCCCAGGGTCCTCGGATCGAGCCCCGTGTCAGGCTCTCTGCTCAGTGGGGAGTCTGCTTCTCCCTCTCACTCTCCCTCTGTGCGCTCTCTCTCTCATATAAATAAATAAAATCTTTTAAAAAAATAAAAATAAAAAGCTAGAATAAAGCCATAGGATGGAATGCGTTGAAAATGTCAATAGGCAGAGAAGAAGTAAACCTAGCAATGTGGCAGCCCCCACTACTGAGGGCTTAAAAGTGGTGGTATTAAGGCCGGAATAGTTATCACCACTTGAGACCCTTGCTCCTTGGCCATACTGTGGGTCTACCATCATCCCAAGTGCCATATGTTTGAAATCTTCCTATATGTTCTAGTTAACTTATTTTAAGAACTCAGATATCACTTGTTCCTCCAAACGCCTTCCCTGAGCTCAGTCTCCGAGAAGAGTTAGGTTTTCTGTGCTCAGCTTGTTTGGATCATGGTCATTGCCATTCATCGACGGTCTTCTGTCTCCTTCACCAGCCGCTCGCCTCCCTGGGAATAGGGATTGTGTCTGTGGTACCAAATCCATAACAGATACTCAGCAACTATTCCATTGAACGAAAGCATAAATAAATATGAAATATTGTGCTGCAATATTCTGAAATATTCTGTTGAATGAAAGCATAAATAAATATGAAATATTGCACTGCAATATTCTGAAATACTCTGTTGAATGAAAGCATAAATAAATATGAAATATTGCACTGCAATATTCTGTTGAATGAAAGCATAAATAAATATGAAATATTGCACTGCAATATTCTGAAATATTCTGCTGAATGAAAGCATAAATAAATATGAAATATTGAACCATTAGAACTGCTAATTAAAATTATAAAATGGATTTTTCAGGAATATAAGTAAGTTGAAGTAGTCTTTAATAGAATAAAGCAATAAATAAGAGTATTCTAGGCCAACTGGGGCGGGGGGATGTGATGTTATGCACTCTTAGGAAATTAAGAAAACATTGTTGGTGCCAATAAGTCTGAGCACTGGCTTCCAACTGATATGCGGCTTGTCATCTGAACAAGGTTTTCATCACTCACTTGGGACTTTTTATACATTATTTACCCTTTTTGATAAACTTCTTTTCAATAGCTGCTATTCAGATGGATGCATTTTCCAGTACCTGATATGCATTTTAAAATGTAGGTTTTAATTGGTATTGATTGCCAGTAAACCCAGTGATAACTTTCATCAGCGTACTTTGAACTTTGTTGTTCTGCCCAAAAGAAAATGCGGCAATCTTTGAGCGTATAAATATTTAAAATTCTCTCTGTAGAGACCCTGGTAGTTCCATGGGTACTACTGTCATAATTTAAGCACTTAAATAGTCCTTAGGATTGCTCTTTCAGGTAGTACCATGCTTCATGTCTCTACAGCACTACTATTCATCATTTCACTTCAAAGCTAGAAGATCGGGTCTTTCAAAAGGACGATCATGCAGCTGAAATGGACATATTTTCATTAATGTTCTGGAATTGTTTATTGCCTCATTTTCTGTCGCTAAGGTGGTAAAACAGGGAAAGAGGAGTGAATACTCAGTACAGAAAGGCTGAACAGGTCCCCCCAAATCATCCAGAAATGCACAGATCACTGCTTTCCTGCTGGCAGCCTGGGAACCGGTATGTGTTTTTCCCTTATGTTCTTAGCGCTACCAAGTTGAAACCAAGCCATTTGTCCTATTTCTACAGAGGAGACAGCGGGCAAGGAGAGCAGGGAATCTTAATACTAGAGTCACAGCATGCAAGGAGGTTTTCCCTTTAATTCGAATCTGCATTCCCCCATAGTCAGATCCAGTTCTGTGCCAGTGTAAGTGTTATTCCACAGAGAGAAAGATTTAGAGAAGGTCATTCCATGAAAAGGCACGGGAGGTGTGGAAGTGCACCTATGGTGTTCCCGGGGAGCATATGGGTTAGGAGATGTTGGGGTATGTGCGGTGGGCAAAGGAGAAATGAAGCCGGAAGGGTAAGGTCGAGATGGCTGTACAGGGGACTGTATTCCATGGTGAGAAGTTCAAACCCTCTGTTGTTGGCAAGAGGGGGTTTTGACTTTTTCTTTTTAGTAGCAGTGCAGAAAGTTGGTGGAGAAGAAAGGAGAGTGGTGATAGGAGACCAGCTTTCAGTGTTTAAGGTTATATAAAAGCTAAATCTGAATTTTGGTACGAACAGAGGGAAGGGAAAAGAGGGAACAAATGAAAGAGATTTCAAAGCCAAGTTCTTGAGTTTTAGTGATTCAACTGGAATTAGAGGAGAACAGAAGTGGAATGATGAAATTGTTAGTTTGGGTGACTAAGTGATGGTACCATCATTACCCAAGTACTGGTTATGTGTGTGTGTGTTTGCCATTATCGACAAAAATATATATGCCCCAAACTGGAAGTCTTCGGTCTTTCCTCTAGGAGTTAATATTTTTTTCCACAGAAAAGTAATTTCTACTAAGATATGGCTCCTCTGGTATTATTGAAAAGTATAGTAGGAAGGGCCAAGGATTTAATGTGAAAAGACCTGAATTCAGTTTCTGTCTACACTTCTTTCAAATTTTGACGTGTCCTTTGCACGTAGCTTCCTTCTATGTAAAGTAGGGATACTTTCTTATTGGTTGTCC
>NW_024426996.1:6692904-6748085 GCF_017311325.1 Ursus maritimus | reverse complement strand
TCTGTTGAATGAAAGCATAAATAAATATGAAATATTGCACTGCAATATTCTGAAATATTCTGCTGAATGAAAGCATAAATAAATATGAAATATTGAACCATTAGAACTGCTAATTAAAATTATAAAATGGATTTTTCAGGAATATAAGTAAGTTGAAGTAGTCTTTAATAGAATAAAGCAATAAATAAGAGTATTCTAGGCCAACTGGGGCGGGGGGATGTGATGTTATGCACTCTTAGGAAATTAAGAAAACATTGTTGGTGCCAATAAGTCTGAGCACTGGCTTCCAACTGATATGCGGCTTGTCATCTGAACAAGGTTTTCATCACTCACTTGGGACTTTTTATACATTATTTACCCTTTTTGATAAACTTCTTTTCAATAGCTGCTATTCAGATGGATGCATTTTCCAGTACCTGATATGCATTTTAAAATGTAGGTTTTAATTGGTATTGATTGCCAGTAAACCCAGTGATAACTTTCATCAGCGTACTTTGAACTTTGTTGTTCTGCCCAAAAGAAAATGCGGCAATCTTTGAGCGTATAAATATTTAAAATTCTCTCTGTAGAGACCCTGGTAGTTCCATGGGTACTACTGTCATAATTTAAGCACTTAAATAGTCCTTAGGATTGCTCTTTCAGGTAGTACCATGCTTCATGTCTCTACAGCACTACTATTCATCATTTCACTTCAAAGCTAGAAGATCGGGTCTTTCAAAAGGACGATCATGCAGCTGAAATGGACATATTTTCATTAATGTTCTGGAATTGTTTATTGCCTCATTTTCTGTCGCTAAGGTGGTAAAACAGGGAAAGAGGAGTGAATACTCAGTACAGAAAGGCTGAACAGGTCCCCCCAAATCATCCAGAAATGCACAGATCACTGCTTTCCTGCTGGCAGCCTGGGAACCGGTATGTGTTTTTCCCTTATGTTCTTAGCGCTACCAAGTTGAAACCAAGCCATTTGTCCTATTTCTACAGAGGAGACAGCGGGCAAGGAGAGCAGGGAATCTTAATACTAGAGTCACAGCATGCAAGGAGGTTTTCCCTTTAATTCGAATCTGCATTCCCCCATAGTCAGATCCAGTTCTGTGCCAGTGTAAGTGTTATTCCACAGAGAGAAAGATTTAGAGAAGGTCATTCCATGAAAAGGCACGGGAGGTGTGGAAGTGCACCTATGGTGTTCCCGGGGAGCATATGGGTTAGGAGATGTTGGGGTATGTGCGGTGGGCAAAGGAGAAATGAAGCCGGAAGGGTAAGGTCGAGATGGCTGTACAGGGGACTGTATTCCATGGTGAGAAGTTCAAACCCTCTGTTGTTGGCAAGAGGGGGTTTTGACTTTTTCTTTTTAGTAGCAGTGCAGAAAGTTGGTGGAGAAGAAAGGAGAGTGGTGATAGGAGACCAGCTTTCAGTGTTTAAGGTTATATAAAAGCTAAATCTGAATTTTGGTACGAACAGAGGGAAGGGAAAAGAGGGAACAAATGAAAGAGATTTCAAAGCCAAGTTCTTGAGTTTTAGTGATTCAACTGGAATTAGAGGAGAACAGAAGTGGAATGATGAAATTGTTAGTTTGGGTGACTAAGTGATGGTACCATCATTACCCAAGTACTGGTTATGTGTGTGTGTGTTTGCCATTATCGACAAAAATATATATGCCCCAAACTGGAAGTCTTCGGTCTTTCCTCTAGGAGTTAATATTTTTTTCCACAGAAAAGTAATTTCTACTAAGATATGGCTCCTCTGGTATTATTGAAAAGTATAGTAGGAAGGGCCAAGGATTTAATGTGAAAAGACCTGAATTCAGTTTCTGTCTACACTTCTTTCAAATTTTGACGTGTCCTTTGCACGTAGCTTCCTTCTATGTAAAGTAGGGATACTTTCTTATTGGTTGTCCGAATGAACAAGTGAGATGACATATGAAAACACTTTTTAAAATTCTGAAGTGCTGTATAAATGTGAGTTTTTAGATTTGTACACACCATTAAGAGTTGGACAATGAAAGAGGTTTTACTTCATCAGCACGGATCCCTTGATCCTGAGGACATGCTGTGACGTCCCCGTACTTTTCCTTCATGTTCTCTACTGCGTTACTTAAAGCATCAAGTAGGAGTAGGCATTTGCATATGCTTGTCTAAGCACAAATATTTATGAAAACAGAACAAAAAAAGGAAGCAGGTTGATGACTAAATTGATGTCCTGTTAACGTTATTTCATCTCTTTACTATGAGGAAAAGAAGTGTAAGGATATTCTTTATTCTTACCTTTCCTACTTTCACCACCCGCCTATCCTCAGCATGTTCCAGCTCTGCTCTTGGTCAGCATAGGCCAATTACCCAGAATGAAGCAAATTAAAGGAAGGGAGAAATCACCTCAAAGTGCGTTCCTGTGCAGTTTTCACCGGCTCCAGAGTAGTCTAACGAAACTAAAACTGTGACAAAACTGGAAAGATTGCTTCGCTCCATCTCAAAGTATGATTTGACTCTCTCCTAGGAGCGTATATGACAATATTCAGATCGACCAAATTTCAAAAGTTGAAAGGAAGATTTTTTCATTTTGCTACTTTATCCTTAATGATTTTTGATACCACATTTCAAGGAAATTTCAGGTCCTATCAAGCAGGACAGCCAATAGAAATAACCACATTTCATATGTGACTCAAACTAGAGTAGTGGATATCTCATTCATTTCTTGTTTAAAATTAGTTTGCTTTATCGTTTTCTATTTTCTCTTATTTTTTAAAAATATATTTTGGTTAGAAAAAAAGTGTGACCTTAACATGAATAGTTCTATTTCCTTTGTTTCACAATTTATATCCTGCATATGAAAGCGGATTCATCCTAAAGCAATAAAATAAACCAGTGTTGTTTTTCTCTTCTTTTATGGGTGATCGGACTTAATGTGCACGCCTATTTTCACTGCCTGTTAAATTTAATCATTCAGGGATATCTTTATGGGCTACTGCCATACGATTAATGAATAGTAAACAAGGTCAACTTAATTGTAGGAGACAGTAGTTCCCTCTCCCATTGAATGGGCTTTTTCTGAATCCTTCCTGGCTGGGATTTTTCCCTTTCCATCCGATGGGATGTTTGGCATTAGCTTGTTTTAGGAGACACCCCATCTTTCCTGCTCTCCTTGCAGTTGAGTGAAATCCCTCTGTGTGGGTGACTTCAGGACCACCTTTATGACCCCTCCTTCCCAGGAGAGGACACTTAGTACTTTCTTGAAATTCCATTTCTCCTGTCCAACAAAATATGCTGTACTTTTTTCCAGAAGTAAGTGTTCCATTACATTAATATCACATTGATGATTATTGGTATCTGTATGAATGAAAAGTCCTCAACTGAGTTGTTCTCGAAGAAACCGTGGATATCAAGAGATCATCTGTATCTTTATGATGAAAGAAAAACAGTTGTTTCAAATGTGGGATCATCATCTGTCATCTGGATATTAGAACAATTCAGAGATTAATGCAATTAAAAATTCTCATAGTCATGAAGATTCTTATTGACATGTAGGCTTAATTTAGTTTCCATTTTGGAGTGATAGTAGAAAAATTTGAACTAGTGTGGATTAATTCTTTAAGAAACAGATATTAAAGATATGATTTTCAGATCTGTACACTTTTTAAAAGTAGAAAATGATTGAAATTACAATACAAGTATTATGTTAAAAACACTTTTGAGATTATCCTTAGAATTATAAAAATATGTATGTGGTTTTAAGAGAAAAACAAATACTGATACACAGCTATGAACTCAACTATTATTAATAAGCATGAAGAAATGCTAGTATAGTTTTAATATAAGTCCAGTTAGCAACCATGATAGTATAAAAATACATTGATATCCCTGATGCTTTTCAGCCCTTTATTATTACCTTATTTTATTAAATATAATTGAGCTTTATTATTAATTCTGGTTATATGTGTTCAATGCACTATGCATTTCAAAACAATTTCTATTTATAAATGATACAATGCTTTTATGTTAGTTAGGCATTCGTTGGTGTGATATCAGATGAAAGTTACAGAGGACATGCATTCTTTGCTATGGTTTTCTTGTTTAGTAGTCTTCTTTTCAATTTATATACAACATTGTTCTAGTTGAAAAGAACAAATGACCTATTTATTAATTGTGCAGTCAATACTTCTCAAAACTAATAATGGGTTAGTACTTGAACTGGCAGCAGTAAAGGTTAGTAGACTTGTGTATGACTTTCCTGTGGGGTCCCTGGGGCCTAAAGTATTTATTACTTGGGAACAAAGAACCTTAGAGTTCAAGGTAAGTGACTGTGTGTGTGATAGGACTCATAGTAGGCCCGTAAAGGAAGAAACAGTCCATGGTTAGCTACTAACTCGGCACATTGTAGAGTCAATTTCCTTTCTCCTGAGTCATTTATACTGAAAGTCACATACTCCCTCAGGTCTTTTTGAAAAATGACTACAAGCTTGGATTACTAATATTTTCCTTGTAGCCATTTGCCCCTGAGGAATGTCTCATTCTTTATAATGTTGAATAATATGTAGTGTTCATATCTGACTAAGTTTGTCAACATAAATTTTTGTCAAACTTATAAGTCATTGGCTACTTGATCAGTTTTTTGCTTTTTTCACCTCTGTGTTCAAAGAAGCATTAAATTAAAGCATTAATATGGTTGGATTATAAGCCCAGTTTTCTAACATTGATCTGATGGAGTACTTTATGATTACCAAGCTAAAGATATTAGTGTAGGCATTTATCATAATACTGAACAGAGGATTGGCACATTTTCTTTGCAATTGCATTTTTTTAGAAGTTTCTTTTCTTTACTAAAAATTCTATTGGACTGTATAGGAATTCAAATTAGGTTAGTGTGAAAACTGAAACGATATACCAATCAAGTCTTTCTAATTTCTAATCCTTCATTTGCTTATTAGCTTATTCATTTATTTCTCTAACAAGTGAGTTGCTATGCCTATGCCAGGTACGACTTTGCTGGGCCCTTGAAAATATGTTTTAAGCTTTATTTGGTCCTAGTGTTTTCTGAAATTATATTTACTGGAAGTGAAGAGTAAATAGCCGAAAGGCCAATAAGCACATGAAAAGATGCTCAGCGTTAGTAGTCTTCAGGGAGATACAAATTAAAACCACAATAAGATTTGTTTTATATTTGCAAGTATTACTGTAATAAAAAAGACAAATAATTACAGGTGTTCATAAGAATGCAGAATAATTGGAACCTCATACATTGCTGGTAAGGATACAAAATGGTGCAGCCACTTTGGAAAACAGTTTGACAGCTCTTTAAAATGTTAGACATGAGGGGCGCCTGGGTGGCGCAGTCGTTAAGCATCTGCCTTTGGCTCAGGGTGTGATCCCAGCATTCTGGGATCGAACCCCGCATCAGGCTCCCCTGCTAGGAGCCTGCTTCTTCCTCTCCCACTCCCCCTGCTTGTGTTCCCTCTCTCGCTGGCTGTCTCTCTCTGTCAAATAAATAAAATCTTAAAAAAAAAAAATGTTAGACATGAAATTACCATATTACCTAGCGATTTCACTCCTAGGTATTTATCCAAGACTAATGAAAACATGTGTTCTCGTAAAAGCATGTGCATGGAAGTTCACAGCCTTATTCATAATAACTCATAAGTGGAAACAATGCAAATGTTCGCCAGCTGATGAGTGGATAAAGAAAATGTGGTGTGTCTATACAATGAAATATTATTCAACCATACAAAGAAAATGAAGTAGTAATATCCAGTAACACAGGTACTGATTTTATTTTATTACTTTATTTTTTTATTTTTTAAGTAGTTCTTAAGTTCTTCTTAAGACCCAGGATGAAGTCCCATTTTATTGATGAGGAAACTTAGGTTGTATAACTTACAATGTAACTTGAGAAAGACAAAAACTCAAGTCAGCTTGACTTCAAAACACTCACTGAACTTTTACGTTGTAATGAGTTATCGTTCGTTTGTGGTGTTCAGTCATCATCCTCATCTTTACCTTTCCTTCATGGCCAGAGTTTTGAAAGAGAGCTTCGATTCCATGTCGCCCTCATTTGCTGACCTCCCACCTCCAGTGGAAACAGCTCAGCCGCTAGAGCTCTCTGTTTTCTTATCAACGCCTGCTTTGCTGAAATGGAATTCATATACCATAAAATTCACCCTTTTAAAATGTACCATTCAGAAATCTTTAGTATCTGAGAACTTTCTGAACATTGTGTATCATGGGCTCTTTTCAATCCCTTCCATATTTGATCTTCCCATGGCGTTTGACATTGTCAACCACTCCCTCCCTACTACTCCATCCTCCTTCACCCCTTTTCTCATTGTTCTCCTTACATTCATCATCATTTCACAGACTTTTTGGGCTTCTCTTCCTTGATCCACCTTTCAAATGTTGGTTTGGGGTTAACTTACTATTATCGACTTCCGGAACCACATATGTTGGCATATGGCTCACAGATGTCTGTTTTGGTTGTTTATACAACAATTTATTGTGCATTTATTACATGTGAGACTCATTTTAGGCACATGAAATCTGTGTTGTCATTGAACTTCAATTCTATTGGAAGAGACAAGAGACAAGAATAAGAAAGAAGGAAGTTTACAATTTTAAATGGTATGGTGGTGTTAGGCTTCACTGAGAAGGTGCCATTTGAACAGTGGCTTGAAGGGGGTGAACCATTTAGCCATGAAGCTGTCGGCAAGAAGAACATACCAGGGTGGGAATAGCAAATAGGAGGAAACCAAGGGCAAACTTGTCAGGCACAATTAAGGAGTAGTAGGAGAACAAGTAGTTGGAGTCGTGAAAATCAAGGGGACTATAGCCGATGTTGTCAGAGACAGAATGAGGGGCAGATCATATAGGACTTTATGGATCATTATAAGAATTGGGCTTCACTGCAACAGATGACTGGATTAAGAAGTTGTGGTCCATATATACAATGGAATATTACTCAGCTATCAGAAAGAACGAGTTCTCAACATTTGCTACAACATGGACGGCACTGGAGGAGATAATGCTTAGTGAAATAAGTCAAGCAGAGAAAGACAACTATCATATGATTTCTCTCATCTATGGAACATAAGAACTAGAATGATCAGTAGGGGAAGAAAGGGATAAAGAAAGGGGGGGTAATCAGAAGGGGGAATGAAACATGAGAGACTATGGACTATGAGAAACAAACTGAGGACTTCAGAGGGGGTGGGGAATGGGATAGACCGGTGATGGGTAGTAAGGAGGGCACATATTGCATGGTGCACTGGGTGTTATACACAACTAATGAATCATCGAGCCTTACATCGAAAACCGGGGATGTACTGTATGGTGACTAACATAATATAATAAAAAATCATTATTAATAAAAAAAAAAAAAAAAAAAAAGAATTGGGCTTCAGGGATGCCTGGATGGCTCAGTTGGTTAAGCATCTGCCTTCAGCTCAGGTCATGATTCTGGGGTCCTAGGATCAAGCCCCACATTGGGCTTCCTGCTCTGCAGGAAGTCTTCTTCTCCCTTTCACTCTGTTCCTTCCCTGGCTCATTACACTCTGTCTCTCTCTTTCTCAAATAGATAAATAAAATCTTTTAAAAAATTAAAAAAAAAGAACTTGGGCTTTATCCTCTTTTGAGAAGATGAATATATATAAATATATATATATATAATATAAATATAAATATATATATTTTTAAAAGTAGGCTCCATAGCCAATGTAGAGCCTAATGTGGGTCTTGAACTCAACCTTGAGCTCAAGACGAGAGCTGAGATCAAGAGTCTTGACACTCAACCAACTGAGTCACCCAGGCACCCCTATTATCTGATATTTTTATTTTATTTTATTTTTTAATGATTTTTTATTATATTATGTTAGTCACCATACAGTACATCCCCGGTTTCCGATGTAAGGCTCGATGATTCATTAGTTGTGTATAACACTCAGTGCACCATGCAATACGTGCCCTCCTTACTACCCATCACCGGTCTATCCCATTCCCCCACCCCCCTCCCCTCTGAGGCCCTCAGTTTGTTTCTCATATTTTTAAATGACTGCTTTGGCTTCTGTGTGAGAATAGGCTAATGGTGAAATTTTCAAGCAGGAAGACATGAATGGAAGGCTACTGAATTGATACAATCTTCACCTCTCCTATGTTATAGATCAGTATATTTAAGTGCTTACTGACCATGTTCACTTGGCTGTAACACAATTCATCATGTTCAAAGACTAAACATCCTCACTTCTCAGCTCCCTATTCCAAAGTTGCTCTTTCTTTCTATAACCTCTATCTTGGCAAAGACTCATTTACCCAAGAGAGGAGCCACCTTTGACGTTTTCAAGGCTTGATTTTTTGAGAGCAGTATAAGTAAGGTTCATAGCAAAATGAAAAGAACAGAGATTTTCCATCTGTCCTCTGCTTCCATGCATGTATACCCTTGTCCATTATCAACATTCCCCCCCAGAGTAGTCCTTTGTTACAATTGATGAACCTACGTTGACACATCACAATTACCAAAGTCCATAGTTTACAGTTCAGTCTTGGTGTTGGGCATTCTGTTGGCTTGAACATATGTGTAATGACATGTATCCACCATTATAAAGTCATACACAGCATTTTTTCTGCCCTAAAAATCCTTTTTGCTCCACCTCTTCATCCCTCCTCCACCCCTTCCTCCACAGTTTGGCCTTTTCCAGAATGTCATATAGGTAGGTATATATAGTATGTAGCCTTTTGAGATTGACTTCTTTCACTTAGTAATACGCATTTAAGGTTGATAGCTCATTTCCTTCTAGCACTGAATCAATCATGTTCCCTTGTTTCAAGGTACCACAGTTTATCTGCTCATCTTGATTTTTTTCCAAGTTTTGGAAATTATGAATAAAGCTCCGAAAACATCCTGTGAAGATTTTTGTGTGGACATACGTTTTCAACTCCTGTGGGTAAATACCAAGGAGTGGGATTGCTGGGTCTTGTGGTAAGAGTATGTTTAGTTTTGTAAGGAACCCCCAAACTGTCTTACAAAGTAGCTGTACCATTTTGTATTCTCACCAGCAATGAATGAAAGTTTCCTTGGTTCTGCATCCTCATTAGCATTTGGTGTTGTCAGTATCCCAGATTTTGGGCATTCTAATACATGTAGAGTGGTATCTCGTTGTTTTAATTTGAATTTTCCTGATGATACATGGTATGGAGCACCTTTTTTTATATGTTTATTTGCAATCTGTGTATCTTCTTCAGTGAGGTGTCTGTTAAGGTCTTTGGCCCATTTTTAAAATGGGTTTGTTTACTTATTGCTGAATTATAGGATTTCTTATAAATTTTGGTTAATAGTCCTTTATGAGATGTGTCTTTTGCAAATATTTTCTCCTAGTCTATGGCTTATCTTCTCATTCTCTTGATATTGTGTTCTGCAGAGTTTTTAATTTTAATGAAATCCAGCTTATCAATTCTTTTTTTGATGCATTGTGCCTTCAGTGTTATATCTAAAAGTCACTGCCATACCCAAGGTAAACTAGGTTTTCTCTTATTCTACCTTCCATGAGTGTTATAATTTTGCGTTTATTTACATTTAGGTCTGCGTTAATTTTTGTGATAGGTATAAGGCCTTTGTTTTGATTCTTCTTCTTCTTCTTCTTCTTCTTTTTTTTTTTCTTGGATATGGATGTCCAATTGTTCTAGCACCATTTGTTGAAAAGACTATCTTTGCTACATTATACTGACTTTGTCCCTCTGTCAAAGATCAGTTGACTGTACTTTTGCGAGTCTGTTTCTGGGTTTGCTGTTCTCTTCCATTAATCTGTTTGTTTATTCTTTCTCCAACATCACATTGTCTTGATTACTGTAGCATTCTAGTAAGTCTTGATATTGGGTAGTGTCAGTCCTCTACCTTTGTTCTCCTTCATTGTTGGTCTTGACTATCCTGGGTTTTTGCTTCTCCATATAAACTTTAGTATCAGGTTGTCCATAGCCACAAAATAATGTCCTGATTGGGATTGCACTGAATCCTTAGATAAAGTTGGGAAGAACAGACCATTAACATTGAGTCTTCATACCTTTGATTCTTCATGGTTTCCTTACCCTTCAGTCAAATTAAAGATAAAGCCCTTTAAGTTCTTCTTACTAGCACATAACAATTATTTTGATTTTGTCCACTGACTTTCACTGATTGCTCTGCTAATCTCTTTTTTTTGTTACCCTTTAATACTCAATATTCTAGCAGTTCCTTGATAGAAGGGCAACATGTGATTCTTTCATTGCTTTCTGACTTTCTGAAGGTACTGCTTAGCCACTTCCTTGCCTGACCTGGGCAGCCTCTGCCCAGTCTCACTTAAGTGATTGATAGGAAGGCAGTATGTGCTACTGTAGTCCAGTCAGACAGGTTTGAGCTGAATCCCAGACCTATGGATCAGTTAGATGACTTCAGATAATCTACCTAATAACTGGAAGCCTCATTTTCTTTATCTTAAAAAAAAGGCGAAAGCATACCCATGTATTAGGGTCATTTCTAGTGTTAAAGTTTGTATTTCTAAGGCTCCTATTAGATGGTAATTGCTAAATAAATAATAATAACATTTTCTCTAGAACACATGCTTTCAGGAAGACAAGGGAAGGGATTTAACTGGTCCATAGTTTTTATTAGGCCTCTGTCTTTGTGTCGTACAGTTTTATGGGTTTTGCCAAATGCGTAATGCCATGCAGCTACCGGTACATATCGTACAGAATAGTTCCACTGCCTTGAAGTCCCCTGTGCTTCATCTGCTCATCCTCTACCCCACCCCAAACTTCTGGTGACCACTGATCTTTTAATTGTCTCTACAGTTTTTGCCTTGCCCCGAATGTCATATAGTTGGAATCACACAGGATATAGCTTTTTCAGACGGGTTTGTTTCTCTGAGCATTTGAATGGATGGTTTTAATGGAGTCATTGTACAGATTTTCAACTTCCACATAAACTCTTTATTAATATTGATCTGACTAAGAGCAATGCTTTATTCATAACAATCTTTCTCTTACTTTACAAAAGAAAGGCACACTTTCATCCATCCCAAATCCTACTATGGTACATTGCCCCACAGTCATAGAAAATTTAACAATTTAAAAATTTCAATTAATGCCTTAAATTTTTGTTGCAGAGAAGTATGATAGAGTAAACAATGAAAAACTTAATTATGAAATATTTTGCATAAAAATTATATGAGAGAATGAGATTGCAATAAAGGTCAGGAAAATAAAATAGTAATGTAGAATTTTCAGCTGTTAGAAGAAGAATTTATTGGGGCACTTGGGGTGACAGTTGGTCAAGTGTCCGACTCTTGATTTCAGCTCAGGTCATGATCTCATTGTGAGACTGAGTCCCATGTAGGGCTCTGAACTCAGTGGGAGTCTGCTTGAGATTCTCTCTCCCTCTACCCCACCCCCGATTCATGCTCTCACTCCCTTCCCCCCCCAAAAGTTTATTATTTAAATAGATAATAGTTTTCTTAAATTACTGTGGATTTAGAGTCCATTGAGTATTTTTATAAGTTTTACCTTAAATTGTCAGTATTTCAATAGGGTAGAAATTAAATTCTCTGCAGGTACCTATTTTACCACAGATGAAAAATTGTCAATGTTAACTTGCTAATGTGTGAGTAGTTCCATAATTTAAAGGTCTTTCAAGGGTCTATAAGCAGAAATAGTTGAAGACTGCTAGCATGATGTATAAAACCCATGTTTTTAAACCTGGTATATAAAACCTTTCATCACTTTTATCCTTCTAGTCCTTTAAAAAAAAATTAACCATTTCCTGCTCCACATTGTATGCTCCAGCAAGAAAAACTACTTGAAGTTCTATACCATGCTTTTTCCTGCCTGTTTGTCGTTGCTGTATCATTCTTTCCCATCTTTGCCTCACTGCCTCTCACCCTTGCTATAATGTACAGAAGTCTTGATTGAATTCCCCTGGAACCCCCCCTTCATATTGGATGCGATGCCTGGGCTCCAGTACTTCTTACACTCTGCTAGTCTCTGTCGTCCCATGAACACAGTTTTGTCATTAGCTTGTTTTTCTCTGATATTGGACTGTAAGGACTCTGAGAGTAGGAACTATGTTTTATCTTTGCCTCCTCAGCAGTTAGCTGTATACCTCTTCTGGGAATAAGTTAATTAGTTGGGCAAATATTAATTATTGAATGAAACAAGGGTGGATTTTCATTGTTAGAAAGTGAATTCTTGCACATAACTTTTTTCAGGGAGTCAAACTGTAAAAGACTACTTTTGTTTTATGTTAGTTAATTTTCTGGCTATAATATTTGCCCTGCCTGGCAAGGTTTTTAGTAAAATGTCACACGAAGATAGGATTTTGAACATAAGAATGAGTTTAACGATCACTCTTGTAATAGAAGGAGCACAGACTGGGAGCAGTAGGGCAGACTCCAGGTTTGGCTCTGCTGCAAGCTTGCCATGTGACCGTGGATAAGTTAACCAGCCTGAGGGGTTGGTTTTCTTATCTGTAAAATGAGTAAGTGACCAGATTATTTCTAAGGTTTTCTTTACTCTTGATTTACTGTCAAGACACAAACTTTCAGTAGAGCAAACATATAATTATTCTAGGCAAGAAGGATAGAAAATATGGACTTGATTTATTTTCTAATCATTCATACTGTGGACATTATATGTGGTATATACAGATAGTGCAGACCTTGTATGTATCACCTGCAAAATATATAGCGTCACGGCTTAGGTTTTATCCTTACACTAAAAAAATAAACTAAAATAATTCAAATTGTCATGATCGAAAATTTAGAAGTAGCTAATATGTTGAGTCATATAATTTTCAGATTATATTTTAGCCTCTTTCACCAAATATATAATTTGATCTGATTAATATTATACTTTTCAGTGCCTTTCTGTCATTCTGGAGATGAACTCATCTGTGTTGAAACATTTCTTTGCGACCAAGTACTCAGTTACAGCAGCCTTACCCAAAGAGAAGCAAAATCAAAAACAATTGTAAAAATGCTTGCCTCTGTGTTTTGGCCACTCATAACATGCAATAGTTCAGTTTTATAAAGCTTGATTGAATGAAATTTAGGTATAACTTTTATAAAGGGCTTGAGGTGATGTTGTTTGGCCAAAACAAAGGCAAATGTTTCCTTTCTTGTCTTTCACTTCACCCAGCCCCCCCTCCCCCTTTTCTTCACCTGCTTGAGAAAAGCTATTTCTTCAGACAAACCTCATAATTGCCCTTCTGTGCCTGATTCGGGCCTCAGGAAAGGCCCATAGCATCTGTAAAGCTGGCAGCAAAATGGTATTTCCAGGCAGGCACAGGGTTGCTGGGTAGTGAGCCAATCCACAGCTTTGTCTGAGCAGCTGAGAACTTTGCCGGAGTATTACCACGGTGTTCAGTAACACAGACCTGTGCCATGAGCAACTAAAGCACTGAGCAAGTGTCAGGGTCAATATTTATAGACCACTACGTAGCTGCCTTGCAGAGAGAAAACCGGAGAGAAACACGCACACAGAGGGCAAGGAAAGACAGACTGCAGTGGGGAGAACAGTAATCTCCAATATTTTTGCTTAAAAAATTCTTTTTCACTGTCAGGTTCAAACTTCTGCTGAATCATAACCATTCACCGCTGAGCTATGACAAGAGAGGAAACAAAAAGTTAAACGAGCAAGCCTGCCCTAAGTGAGAAGGTAAGTAATTAGCCAGTTCAGTCTCACTGTTCCTCGTGAACTCTCTGTCCCTGTTGGCTGCTCTGCGCTGGCGAGCAAAGGGCTGTGTGGCATGTTAAAGCTATCAAGGAGGGGCTGCCTGCTGTTTAAGAATGTTCTTGGTGGTCGTGCAGTTTTCTGCACTGCTCTGGAGAATGCTGTGTGCCTTCAGGGCACACTGAGATACGGGGGTGGGGAAAGGTGCTCTACCACTGATTTCGTGTTGTGTCCCATCAGCAGCTTTCTGTTTCTTCCTTCCGACGAACTCGAAGTCTTCTGATGGGTAAAGTCTTGTGTGCTTTTGTATCAGGATTAAAGCAGGGCTATATGACTGAGTTTACAGTCGTGAGTGGTGCAGAAATGGAATAGGGGAAAAGTCCAGATGAACGTGTGAAGATGTGGTAGGCTTGTCAGTGTAGACGCCGTGAACGTGAGCAACATGGGTTCTTTTTAAAAGCAAGCCCAGGACCTCTGACAGTGCATGAAAGTGAATCAAGGACTAGCTTTGGGAACAGAGAGAACAGGGAGTGGTGAGAAGTGAGAATTCGGAATCCAAGATGCAGATTAGTGTTGGGGAGAGTTTATCTCTCCAAGGGACTTGCTAGTTGGTTCTTTACAGAAAGCGATTCCCTACTGAAGTCATTAAACGACCATGTCTTGCTGACATAGGTAGTTTGTTTTCCTTTCATCACATTTAGCACTTTGACATGTTTCTCTGCATGTTCACCGTGCTGTGGGATGTTCATTTATTTGTCATTGTTTTGTATATCCCAGGTTAATATTAAAAGCAGAGGTGCTGAAGAGGACAGAAAGAGTTTGTTTTCCATTATTTTCTGATGTAGAACACCCACACAATTTATAAACTTCTGTGGTTTATGTCTACTACACATGGCATGGAAAGTAACTATTGCTTTGCTGGAAGTAGGGCGTTAACTAGGTGAAACTTATCTACTGACGTAGTGAAAGCTTCCCTGTCATTGGTTTTTAAATTATGGCACTATAAGCGGTAGCATGATATTTAAAATTTTTAGGTTGGGTTATAGAAGCTGATTATAGTTCCGAAGGGATTTTCTGTATTACACGTTTGAGTTAAAAACAAAGATAATACTCAGTTCTCTTACAGAGCTTAAACTGTAGGCCAAAAAAGATACAAGGAAAAGCTAATACTCTGGCACACATTTTGTGTTAGGGCTAGTATTCAGAAATCAGCTCATTCTAAAATAGAATAAACCACATCCAAAACAGCAGGTGGAATAGGTCTAAATGTAAAGTAAATATCTTAGGAAGCCAATTATAGAATATCACTTTTATTGAATCTCATGTGATTTCCCAAATAATGCAAAATGTTTCAAAATCAGTTCTATTAATTCAGAAATGCCTTAAGGGTAATCTCACATCTAAATTTAAACTGTATTTTAACATTCATTTAATGCTTGTTTTAGCCTCTGAATCAAGCTTTTTCTTTGTCCTTTTCAAGTTCTGCCTACCAGTTTCTTAATGGGTTTGATTTAGGTTTTGGACAACAGTATGTTATTTTGAAAATGCAGCTGTGATTGATCTAGAATGGGCATTCCTCAATTAAATTTTTCTTTGTTACTGCCTTTGGGTAATTATAATCAAGATTATAATTTCAGTTCTTTATTCAGTATCTTTTGTTTACTTTATATGTTGTATAAATACATGATATTACTTTCTTACAGTTTTTTTTTTTCTGATTTTATTTTTATTCCTTTTGGTATCTTGTTTCTGAAATACCCTGTGGAAACTGTGGGCAGAAAGCGGGCCAAATAAAATTAGTACAACAAAAGAAAATTGTCCCTTTAAACAAGAAAGCAAAGAGAAAATTGTGACATTGGTTGACAGTGTCTTAAATGGAATGTATTTTGGTTGAAGGCTGGTCAAGCATTTTAAGACTTGAGATACCTTCTCAATATTATTTTTGGCTTTAATGTCAATTCTGATAGTGGTTACTTACCATATTTATGAACAACTATTTACATCCCTAGTTTTTGATGTAAAGTTGCATGATTCATTAGTTGCATATAACACCCAGTGCACCATGCAGTACGTGCCCTCCTTAATACACATCACCGGTCTATCCCATTCCCTCACCCCCCTCCCCTCTGAAGCTCTCAGTTTGTTTCCCAGAGTCCATAGTCTCTCATAGTTCATTCCCCCTTCTGTTCACTCATTTATGGAACATAAGAAGTAGGACGATCGGTAGGAGAAGAAAGGGAAGAAGAAAGGGGGGACGGTAAACAGAATATAAGACCTTTTGTATCATGTGTTAACTGTCTGTTGAAGTAAGATGAGTGAATTTAGCTTGAAATACTAATATTAACCTCCTATACTTCCAGTGGCTCTGCCACATTACCCTTAGAAGGATCAGTCTCCCACCCCAGGGAACACTTTGCTTTCCTGCTAAAGCCCTCTCATTCCTGGCTCTCTATTTCTCATAGATAAAGGTCAGTCCTCTTTTTACAGTGAGATTCTTCTTGATTGAGCTGCTACTTTTGTTCTGTATTGGTCTTCTGCTATCCTTCTGGGTTGTTTTCCATCCCACTCGTGCTTACCCATGAGAGTTCCCCCTTCACTCTGTTTCATGCTCCAGCAATATCGAACATCTTGTATTTCTCAAAACAATCTGTACTGTTTTACTCCTCTCTGGAGTTGTTTATGTTGCTTCTGTCTTGAAAACCTTCTTCCTGATCTTTGCCTTTCAGCCTCAGTGAAGGCATCCCTTTCAGGCACCCTGCTGGTCCACTGTCAGCTTCTTTGGTGTGGCCTCCGGTGTAGACCTCTTGTCACGGCACTTTACAAAGTCTTATATAATGTTTTGTGCTTCCTTATCCACATGAAGTTATAAGCTACTTGTAACTCATTCTTTGATGTTCCTCCAAGACCTAGCATTCAATAGATACTCAAGAACTTGAACTAAAGAAAAACTTAACTATATTTATTTTAAACTCACTTTTCTTTACAGACTTTCTTATATTAATGCATTTCAGAACTTTGATTAATTGCATTGAAGGAAAGCCCCTCAAGTAAATGGTAAAGGCTTTTGAAAGACTGGCAATGTTTTATTTATTTATTTATTTATTTATTTATTTATTTATTTAAAGATTTTATTTATTTATTTGACAGAGAGAGAGAGAGAGCACGAGCAGGGAGGAGGGGGAGAGAGAGAAGCAGGCTCCCTGCAGAGAGCCTGAGCTTGATCCCAGGACCCTGGGATCATGACCCGAGCTGAAGGCAGACACTTAACTGACTGAGCTACCCAGGTGTCCCAAGACTAGCAATGTTTTAAAAAGTTATTTTGTTTCTCTTACTACCACCAGTCACAGCAGTGTGTGTATGGGTGTTTATCCGTGCAAGTAGATATCCTTTGAACCCATAAAGTTATATTTGAATAATAAAAGTCCAAAATTATATTGGTTAGCACATAAAAATTCAGGATATATAGCTCAAAGATGTTGTTTAATTTGATGAAATCTATCAATGAAATCAGCTAGTTGCTGCTTTCACATGAATTCCTATGTTACATTAAATGATGTCCTAGCAAGCTGAAGACGGTGTTACACCTTTCAAAAAGCCCAGAGAGAATATTTGGAGAGACTGGGTCCATCTTCCTGTATCCTAGAAAATTACAGAGTAGAATGGCTCTCAGTGTGACTGATGAAGGTACTTCCTAATTTTATCTTCTGTTTTAGAGATAGTGATTTCAGGAAATAACAGAAAGTTGTGGCTTAAAAATTTTCAAACCTGAAGGGTGATATTCCATTTCAGTCAGAAGGCTTTGCTTCTCAAAACAGAAATGTTGAAAGAAAAGAATGTCAATGTTTAAAAAAGTAGTTGAGAAATAGCAGCTGTTTCTTTTACTTTTGATAGTCAATAAAAATAAAATTTATTTTGTCTTTGTGTTTTATTTCCTCACCATACATGGAATACTTATTTTGTATATGAAATATTTTGTGTATCAGAAACAAATATAAAACTTTATGGACAATTTAGAGTAATTCACAACTTTTCTTATTTTGATTTTTACGTCTTAGTATACACAACTAGCAGTTTCCACTACTGTGGAAATCTTATAAATCTCTTCCACACATTGAATATGACTCTTTTGTTTGTTTAACCTTGAATTGTATCTGTCTTAGGAATGAAAATAAGATTGATATTTTCATAAGAACATTTGGAAGACTTTTAATTGTTTGAAATGGACCAAAATTCAGTCTGGAATTTCTCTTCAGATATATTTTGCCCATATACCTTTCCTGTAGTTAAATAGGTATGAGAGAAGGTGTCTCGAGGGTTATGATTATAAATTATATGTCTCACTAGTGTATCAAATAATCTTAGTATTGTAAAACTGAAAGGCCGTGTGTGTGTGTGTGTGTGTGTGTGTGTGTGTGTGTGGTTTTTTTGTCATGGACACAGAAATGTACTTACTTCCTGTCAGCCAGTGATGAGAGAAACCCAGGAGCTTGCCTCAGTATTAAAAGATTATGGCAAAACAAGCCAATAGAAGCAGAAAATACCCCCACCCCATCAAAGAGATTGAAAAAGTTTATGGTTGGAGTGAGGAGTAAAGGATTTTACCGGTATATTAAAGTCTTACTTTATTATTTTTAGCAGCTTACCTTTCCAGTCAGTTTTTCTATAGCTATGCATGGCATAGAATTCATAGAACATGAGAACAGAAGAATAAATTAATCACAAAGTTGAAACTTAAAGCTCTTCTACTTTACCTATTTCATTTTATAGATATGGGTGAATGTGGTACAAAGAAGTAATGCAATGTATCAAACATTAGCTTTTAAAGTGGCTCGTTAAGATTTTGATTAAAAAGAAAAAAGAAATGTGCAATTATAAGGCCAGTATTTTATCACTGTGGCTCTTCTGGTCCACGTCTAATCTGCTTTATTGTTATTCTGTATATTGCATCTAAAGCCTAAGCTGTCATATCTCTGTGTTTTGTATTGTATTAGACTCCTTTGCATTATTGCATAACTCCTGAAAGTTGAAGCTAATAATTACTGGTGGGATATAGTATTTTTCCACTCATAACCATAGCTTATACATATGTGTGTGTATTTTATTATTATTATTTTTAAACATCTTATTTATATTTGAGAGAGAAATAGAGCATGAGCAGGGTGGAGGGGCAGAGGGAGAGGGAGAAGAAGGCTCCCCACTGAGCAGGGAGCTAGAGGAGGGGTTCAATCCCAAGACCCCTGGGATCATGACCTGAGCTGAAGGCAGATGCGTAACTGACTGAGCCACCCAGGCTCCCTATATTTTAAATGGCAGATATCCTTTCTAGCTTTCCTGATTTCTCCCATTGTCTTTGGTTGTCCCACCAGATTTTCCCCCATAACTATTCTTCTTTTCAGTACAACATGGCAGATAATCCTGAAGCAAAAGACAGAAACTGCAAAAACAAATTTTTATACTTTGATTATATCTAAAGGATTCTAACAGGAAATATATGGTTATATTTTGTTTTATAACTTCATTTTTAAGTTGTTTGTTCTAAATTACAGTTGGAAAAATCTTGATTAAAACAAAAGAACCAGGGTGCCTGGGTGGCTCAGTCGGTTAAGTGGTTAAGTGTTGGACTCCTGATTTAGGCTCTGTTCCTGATCTCAGGGTCAGGAGATCCAGCCCCGCTTAAGATTCTCTCTCTCCCCCTCCCCTTACCCCTCCCCCCTCCCTTTCTAACAAACAAACAAAACCAACAAACAAACTCCAAAAGAAGGAGACTTGATTTTCCACATTACATTGACTTTTATCTAGGGCTTTAAAAAATATATAAACAATTAAAGGGTGGGGCAAACAAGCTATTTTGGTCACCTCATTTTCCAGTAAGACTTTGCTCCTCTATTCCTGTCCCCTGCACTTCCAGAGAAATTAGGGTTCTTTGGGCCCTTCCATTCTTTTTAATAAAGTTTCTGGAAAAAATCACTTATATACTTACGGATGAAAGAGTTCTTGAGTATATACTTGAAGGTTGTTCCAATCCTCAGCCTATGATTTCTCTTTTCAGTTCCTTCACAGCAAAATAAAAGTGACCATCTCTACCCACCTCCCCAATCTGAAAAAAGTCTGATTACCCCTTAGTGAACATTTTCCATTGGATTGATACTTTCTACTTCAAATAAATATTATGTATCTTTTCACACTTGCCCGTTAAGAGATTTATAATTTTAAAATCTTTCCTAAAATGGGAAAGTGGTAATTTTTTATTTTTAATTACTAGTGAACTTAAATCTGAAGAAATTATTCATTATTAACATTTTATTCTTTATCATTGCTCTATTTATATACTTATTCTTTTTTATCAGAGGCTGTATTTCTCTTACTGATTTAGAAGAGTGCTTTTTTTTAAAAAGAATCAAAAGATCTTGATTCTTTAAAGTTCTATTAGTTGTAACTGTTTTCATAGGCTTTTGTTACTTTTTGTTTTTCTTTTATGTTTTGAAACTTAAGTATGTTTTGAAATCTCTTTATTAAATCTAATCAATATTTTCTCCATCTCCTTTGAAACTTAGAAAACTCTTTTCTATCCAGAAATAGGAAAAATATTTTTCTAGATTTTATGGTTTAATTTATTTAACTGTTAATGCTATGATACACAAGGACTTCAGTTTTTTTGTTGAATCATTATTCCCCTTTCCCACTTTTTGTGAAGTCACCTTTATCTTGTATTTCTGTGGTACAAATTTAAATCTTTTATTACCTCTTAATTTATATGGCATTTGAAATTTTATCTCTATCGAACAAAAGTTCATGTTTTTTAAAAATTTTTTTATTTAAGTATAGTTGACACACAATGTTGTATTAGTTTCAGGTATATATAGTGATTCAACTTCTCTGTGCTTTATGCTATACTCACCAGAAGTGTAGCTACCATCTGTCACCGTACGACACTATTACAGTATCATTGACTGTGCTCCCTATGCTATGCCTTTTATCTTTTATTCCTGTGACTTATTCATTCTGTAACAGAAAGCCTGTATCCTCCACTCCCCTTCACCCATTTTGCCTATCCCTCAACCCCCATTCCCTCTGGCAGCCACTAGTTTGTTCTCTGTATTTATAGGTCTGATTCTTTTTGTTCATTTATTCATTTATTTTGTTTTTTAGATTCCACATATGAGTGAAATCATATAGTTTTATCTTTCTCAGTCTGAGAAAGTATGCTAAGTATTCACTTAGCATAATACCCTCTAGGTCCATCCATAGCATCTCGTAAATGGCAAGATCTCATCTTTTTTTTTTTAATGGCTGCATAATGGTTGTGTGTGTGTGTACACACATATACCACATCTTCCTTTAACATTTGTCTATCCATGAAAACCAAAGTTGCTTCCATATCTTGGCTATTTTATTTACTTATTTTAAATTTTTATTTTTATTTCAGTATAGTTAACATACAGTGTTATTAGTTTCAGGTGTACACTATAGTGATTCAACAATTCTATACATTACTCATTACTTACCAGGATAAGTGTAGTCTTTTTACTCTCTCTCTTTTATTTTTCTTTCCTTTTTAAGAGAAAGAGCACAAGCATGGACAGGGGGGCAGCAGAGAGAGAGAATCTTAAGCAGGCTCAATGCCCAGTGTGAAGCCCAATGTGGGGCTCAATCTCACTACCCTGAGATCATGACCTGAGCTGAAATCAAGAATCGGACGCTTAACCGATTGAGCCACCCAGGTGCCCCAAGTTAGGTGTACTCTTAATCCCCTTCACCTATTTCACCCATCCCCCCACCAACCTCATCTCTGGTAACCATCAGTTTGTTCTCTATAGTTAAGAGTCTGCTTTTTTGGTTTGTCTCCCTTTTTCCTTTGTTCTTCTGTTTTGTTTCTTAAATTCCATATATGATGAAATCATGGTATTTGTCTTTATCTGACTGGCTTATTTTGCTTAGCATTATACTCTATAAATCTATACATTTTGTTGAAAATGACATGATTTCATTCTTTTTTATGGCTAAGTAATATTCCATTGTGTGTATAAATGTGTGTGTGTATGTGTTTGTATGTATACATACATATGTATATACACACACACCCCAACTCCTCTTTATTCATTCATCTATCGATGTACATTGGGCTACTTTCATAAATTAACTAATATAAATAATACTGCAATAAACATAGGAGTGCATATACCTTTTTAAATTAGTGTTTTTGTCTACTTCGAGTAAATGCCCAATAATGAAATTACTGGATCATATGGTAATTCTGTTTTTCATTTTTGAGGAACCTCCATACTCTTTTGCACAGTGGCTGCACCAGTTTGCATTCCCACCAAGAGTGTAGATGGGTTCCCTTTTCTCCGCATCCTTGCCAACACTGGTTATTTCTTGTCTTTTTGATTTTAGCCATTCTGACAGGTAGAAGATAATGTCCTATTGTGGTTTTGATATGCATTTCCCTGATGACGAGTGATATTGATCATCTCTTCATGTGTTTGTTGTTCATCTGTACATCTTCTTTGGAGAAATATCTGATCATGTCTTCTGCCCATTTTTAATTGGATTATTTTTTTTTGGTATTGAGTTGTTTAGGTTCTTTGAATACTAACCCTCTGTATTTTGATTATTTTAAATAATGCTGCAGTGAACATACAGAAGCATATATCTTTTCAAATTAGTCTTTTTGTTTTCTTTGGGTAAATACCTAGTATTGGAATCGTTGAATCATATGGTATCTCTATTTTTAATTTTCTGAGAACCTCCATACTGTTTTCCATAGTGACTCCACCAATTTACATCTCCACCAACATTGCGTGAGGATTCCTTTTGTTAAATGTGATTTAAGGATTGGAACATGTTAGAATGTTTTTGGATTCAAGTTGTATGCTCCCTGAAATTATCGTAGACAAGAGAATTTGAATATATTACTTATATTAAAGCAGACCTAATAAAAATATGATTCTGTGTGAGAAATTATGCATTAATAATAGTTACCATTTATCAGGGGTTTCTAGATATATATCTGGCATTCTACCAAGAAATTTAACTAATATGATTTTGTTTAATCCTTTTAACATACCTTTGAATGACTTATTCTGATTTCTTTTTTTAGGATAAAGAAACTGAGACCTCAAAATGTAAAGTAGCTTGATTAACCTCACCTAGATAATAAGTGATAGGGTCATGATTTAAACTTAGCTCTGGCCAAAGTCCATCTTTTAAGAAAGCATTGTCAATTAGAGAAATCATGCTTTTTGCCATAAGTGGTAATAGATGTGAGTCTGTAAGGGTCAGGTACCAAGGACCTTCCCAACTTGCATCCATTTGTGGAAAAATGAGCTCAGGAACAATGATTTTCAAAGTCTCGAGACAAGTCAATAAAATCAGTGCTATGAGGAGCATTTTATTATTTGGGATTAGTGTTGAAGATATCAGAATCGTAGGGTGGACAGAAATAGTCCTATTATTTTTAAATCATTTCAGAAACAACTAAAAAAGTCTTTTAACTTCTTCAAATTGTAGTACTTCTATTGGTGTTATCATTTTCTTCCATTGCAAGCCAAGTTAACAGCTCTCCATCCTGTGCGTAAGACACAGCACCATTCCCTCCCTCACATCCCTGCTCGTGACCTTAGCAGGAAAATTGACAAGGAGCTGCCAGTTTAGCAGGAAGTGACTGTTCCATTTGAGTTCTTGTTTCTTAAACTGTAAGTTTCATTCAGGGGAGAAATGAGTCTACCAAACTGGCATCTTTTGCTATCATCTCTATTTTAAGTTGCTCGGTTGAGAGACTCACAGTGGTTGCTGTGGTATAAAACTTTGGTATTTAAAGCAGGAAAGGAAATTCTAGATATTTTGGCATCATTAGAACTTAGTATTTGTACACTAAATGGTTACCTGAAATGATGTAAAAGAGGATAGCTTAATTTGCTATGGATGGACATACCTTATAAATACAGTTGGTGTTTGTATATGTGTATGTGTGTGTCAACCTATGTATAAAGTTTATACCAAGACATCATTTACAGTCTTAATTGTTTATTATACATTTGGCCATCATGAAGTAACTTGTTTTGTTTTCCTCTGTAAGTCAAGGCAAATAATTTTGCCTAAAGATAATATAGGATTTTTTTCTCACCTTGGGTCACTCTACCCTTTGTTGACACATTGGTATGTCTGTGGTAAAATTTACACTAAAGTCTGTTACAGTTTTGTTTTATAGCCCTGCCTGGGAACACTTGATAATAAATTAACCTTTTAGTTAATAAGCGGATTGTTGCTGTATTATTGCTTGGAAAATTAGTATCTGTGTTAATGAATAGTCTTAAAAATTCTAAATAGGTCATTCATATTATTCCTCTTTTTTTCAGTCATTTTTTTTTTTTTTTTTAGTTTTCTGCTTTACTATAAAGATGATTAGAACTGCACATTGTATAGTTGGGACATAATAACATACATAATTTCATATATTAATTTCCCAGGTAAATATGTACTCTTTTTATATGTAAAATTGACTTCAGTAAGAGTCACTCTTTTTCATTTCTTTCTATACCAGTTTCAACTTCATCGGTAAATTATTATATCATTACTCACAGTGGTAATTTAGCTTACTAACCCTGAAACTTATTTCTGTGTTTATTGTCAGAGGCTTGTTGGCAAATCGAACTTGACAATAATAGAGAAGGAAAGCATGGTGACCTAGGACACTCTGTTCTATTGAAGTGATCTACAGTTCTTTGAATGTGTCAATTTTTGTTTATTTGTTTTAAATTGGCCACCATACAATCCATATAGTCATGAGTTACTCATTAATGCTCTACATGTAATCTTTAAAAATTATTGATAGAAATAGACAATTATTTAGAATGGTTTTTTTTTTTCTTGTACTATTATAGTCTAAAGCAGATTGGTACAGCTCCCAAAGCACAACGTGAGCTTAAGATATGTCTGCTGAAACTATGTGTTCTTAAATAAGGGAGCTGGTTTTGTCATTTTGAAGCTGTTCTTACAGTGCACGGTCCCCCAGTGGAAAAGAAATGTGATATTTATACTAACATGATTTCAATTTCTTGATAGTCCAAAGTGCATATGATTTGCCTAGAGGTTGAGAATCAATTTCTTAAATTTTGGTCAGATTTTAATGAGATATTTTCTGTGATATATATGTTTCTGTTTATTAACTATATGTTATCAGTGGTATTAATTATTGCTTTTAGAGACATAGAGCATATTTCAGATCAGACATTAGTTTACAAACCCATAAGGCATGCAGAACACACAGATGGCCAACTGACCTTTGTACTTTTATCACATACTTACTGTAAGGTTGCTCATTTCTACGTGTAGGACAGTTCAAAAAATAGGCTGACCTGGGATGACCCGGTGGCCAGCACAGAGTCACCATTGAGCCACGAGTCAAGCAGGCTATCACTCCTTCTCACCCCTTATTACCATCTTCCTGCTCTCTCTCCTTCCGCCTCCCCTTCCTGCTTTTCCCGATTACTTTTTATCTTGTTCATAAATGTCTGTTGCATCTCAGCCAGTTATCTATCATACCAAGTTGTTACTGATTTGTTTTTAACTTCAGCATTTTCTTTATCTGTGGTCTTCCATCTATCACTCAGTTATATCAGAAAACTCCTTTGTGCAACTTGAAGAAAACCTTTCTAATTTTAACAGAAATATTCATTGCTGGGAAGTAAGAGAAACTGGTATCATAAAATGTTAAAATACAGCTAGTATATTTCAAAATTTCTGTAAAGTCATTTATTCTCTCATATTTAATGGTAACTTGGTCAATGTTGTATGTTAGATATTTGTATATATGATAACAATCTCATTTAATGTTTATAACAACTCTGTGAGTTGGTTTTTATTATCCCTACTTTAAAGAGGAGGAAATGGAAATTCAGGGAGATTAAATAATCATGCCTAAGATCACACAGCTTGGAAAGTAGATGTGTGATTGGCACCCACCTCTTTCTGAGCCTAAAAACTTTGTGGTGTAGTGTATGACTTTCTTTTAAAATAGGTAATTTCAGCTTTCTACTCTTACAAATTTCTAAAAGTTAGAGAAGTAGCATGGCCTTGAAAGCTTTTCCCCAATGGGACAGCAGCCCAGACCAGAGCACAGCAGCTCCATTCCCTATGAAGAAGACAAGGCTCTGTTGATATTTACAATCCAAAAGAGGAAATCTTAATTTTAGTATATTATTCGCATTTTTCTTACTTTCGTAACTTCATCAAAGTTTTTTTAATGCAAAGACTTAATAACAAATACATAGGAAAGTATGTTTTTCCAGATAAGTCCATGTGATACTCTAAAATGTGTTTGAGGCAGATTAAATCTTCATCCGTACTCTATACACTCTTTGATTTCGCTTAGACTCTGCTAGACTTTGTCATTAATTATCAATCACACTGGGATGGCATGAAGTTTTGGATTATGCTTTTACAAAAACATATTTTCATATTGTTTGGAGATGAGTTACTTGTAGATTAGCTTCTTACCTTTGTCTTGCTCTGCTTTTCAGGAACTTTATTAGAAACTACGTGAGGTAGGAAATGACATGTAAACAAATAAATTCTATTTTTAGTCTAGTTAAGGATCTTGTTTTTTTAAAGAAGATGTAGAAGAAATGAAAACTGGATAAAACTGACTTTAGGAATTATCTGTTGATTTTTTTCCATGACTGTCCTAGCCCCATATTTGTAAGATATAATTTAAAGTTATTATAAATTTTAACTCCTGTTTGTAAAGTGTTTTACATTTTAAAAACATTTCCACACCCAGTGTTTCTTTTGGTCTTTTGCTCCCACAAAAGCTTTGAAGCAAGTGTATACATTTTATGAGTGGAGATATTAATGATAAGTGAGGGTGGGGTAAAGATCCCAAACTGAAAAACCAATATTTTGACCTTATCAAAGTAGTTATTAAACTTGATTAGTTTATAGTATATGAAAGTGTAAAGAAATAAATATATACTTATGTGATAACCCATCCCAGACACTAGCAGAAATAATGAATAGCAGGTGCAAGTCATTTAAGGAAAAAAAAATTATGAGAGTGTTAATATTGAGAAAATGTTATGAATTTAATTTAGTTGTTTCTGATATTGAGAAAAGAATTTAATATGATTTTAGCGTCAGAACACCTGTAGTGAGCTTGTGGAATTATGTGGGAGTCCAGTTGAGAACCACTGAATTATCACAAAAAAATTCTTTATCAGTATATAGTGTAATAGTAATATTTTCCTAAAGGTTTTCATAAGCTGTGTTGGTATGTCAATAAAGAGTTTATAAGGAACACAGACCAGTTTAAATAAACTACTGAATGTTGTCTCACACTGTATGGGGTAAAGTGATGACAGCATGACTATGGAGAGTTATGTAAACTATGAAAAAGTCATAAAAATGTGAATGGGGTGAATTTATCAAATTCATTTTCTTTTCCCAGCACTCTCTCTCTTTTATTTCTTCTCTCTCTCATCTTTCATGTAGTGATACACTGTAGGCTTCAGCTGCTTAATGCATCTGTCCATGGCAGACACCACCAGCCTATGGATCCTTTTTCCTTTTGAGTCCCAGTGAGCCATGAATCCACGCTGGCGACATAATTTGTGATCAGATATCCATATGGAAAATTAAAAATGATCCCTACTCCCCTCTTTCTATAAACAGAAACAAATTCGGTGTGGAAGACTCAACTATGAAAAACCATACTTTACAATATTTAGAAAAGGATATATTTATTATTTTAGGGTAAGATAGGAATTTCTTCAACTAGGTATAAACAGAGTGAATGTTAAAGAAGATGAATAAATTCAACAACATTAAAATGAAAAGAAGTCTTAATCAGAGGACACTCTAAAAGCAAGAAAGGATGAAAATTGGTTTAGTGTATAGAAAATATTAAAGATCCTATGAATCAGTAAGAGAGGTAAAATCAGCTAGTATGAACATGAGCAGGAATTAAAAAGAAAATCCAAATAGTCAATAAACATGAAAACTTGCTGAGCCTCATTGATAATTAGAGAAATGTAAATTAAAACTAGAGTAATATGCTATTTTATACTCACCGTGTTGTTAAAAATATAAAAATCTGAAGTATACCAAATGTTTGTGTAGATATGAAGCAATAGGAGCTCTCTTACACTGTTAATGGGAATGTAAATTGGTACAATAAATTTTAAGTTGCAGTTGAACCAAGTATATTCTTTTGCTCAGCAGTTCTACCCCTGGAAGTATATACTATAGAAAGTCTTGCTTGTATGCCTCAGGAAGTAGGTACAAGATTTAGTATTGTAGCCTTGTACATAATAGCAAAGCAAACAGCATAATAGCGAAAACATAAAAAACAATTCTGGAAATGATCACACAGAGTGCAGAACGGATAATTTAGGGAATATTTGTATACAGTGGAATTACCATATATTACGAAACTGAATGCATCTCAGCTATCTGTATGAATCCCTGAATCATAGTGTTGAATAAAAAAACCAAGTCGCAAAAAAACACGATGAACATGATTCTAGTCATACAAACTTTGATCAGAGGCAAAACTAATATATTTTTGTGGAATCATTTATGTGATCAAACTATAAGGAAAACCAAGGGGAAGGATTAAAACAAAATTGAGGGGACCGATTCCATCTAATAGGAGGGAAGGAGTTGAGTTCAGAGAGGAACCCAGAGAGCCTGGGTGTTGTATAAGTGAATGATCATTAAAAATATTAAAAGTAGCATTATTAACAACTATGTGTATTATTATTTTTCATTCCATGTGCTGTATTTACTGCCCCTGTGACTTATTTGTTCTATAAGTGGAAGCCCATATCTCTCATTCTCCTTCACCTGTTTGCCCATCCCCCCTTTTTCCTTCCCTCTGGCAAGTGTCAGTTCTCTGTGTTTATGGGTCTGTTTCTGTTGTTTTTTTGTTTTGCTTTTTTATATTACACATATAAGTGAAATCATATGGTATTTGTCTTTCTCTGACTTATTTTACTTAAAATAGTACCTTCTAGGTCCATTCATATTGTTGTAAATGGCAAGTTCTCTTTCTTTTTTATGGTGGAATAATATTCCATTGTGTATGTATATACCACATCTTCTTCATTCGTCTGTCTATGGATATTGGGTTGCTTTCATATCTTGGTTATTGTAAATAATGCTGTAATAAAAAATAGGAGTGCATGTATCTTTTCAAATAATGCCTTCATTTTCTTTGGGTAAATACCCAGTAGTGGAATTACTGGATTTTGTAGTGGTTTGGTTTTTAGTTTTTTGAGGAACCTCCATACTCTTTTCCACAGGGGCTGCACCAGTTTGCATTCCCACCAACAGTGCACATGGGTTCCCTTTTCTCCACATCTTTGCCAACACTGGTTATTTCTTGTCTTTCTGATTTTAGCCATTCTGACACGTGGAAGGTAATATTTCATTGTGGTTTTGATTTCTGTTTCCCTGATGAGTTGTGATACTGAGCATCTTTTCATGTGTCTTTGGGCCATCCCCATGTCTTCCTTGGAAAAATGTCTATTCAGGTCCTCTGCCCATTTTTTAATCAGATTGTTTGGGGTATGTATATATGTATGTATGTGTTGAGTTATACAAGATCTTTATCTATTTTGGATATTAACCCATTATCAGATATATTGTTTGCAATTATCTTCTTCCATTCAGTAGGTTAGGTTGCCTTTTCGTTTTGTTGATGGTTTCCTTCACTGTGCAGAGCTTTGTATTTCAGTATAGTCCCAGTGGTTTATTTTTGCTTTTGTCTCCCTTGCCTGAGGAGAGATAGCAGAAACAGTACTTTGAATTGCCCTCTCGGGTTTCTTTCGTCCTATAGTATTTCTGGAATTCCTCAGGGGCCCCCACGTCTGTTTACACACAGAACAGGCTGCCTCTGTGAGTCAACACTCTGGCCTCCTCCATGGCTGCCTTTTCTCAGTGGAGGCTGCCATTCTGCAGCACCACCGCCATCTTCAGGGCCCTTCCACTCCCAGCTGAGGCAGGCTCCTTCAGTTGGGAGATATTATTACTCGGTGTCATTGCTGTTTATCACTGTGCTCTAGATATTTTTGCCACCACTGTTGATACAGGTGATCTGTCCCTGACCACAGGTATTTCTTCCTCTCCAGACTGATGGCTTGTTCTAGACCCACCAATCCTCTCTAACACTTGCACCCTGACCGTGTGCTACACTCTTTTGCAAATTGAGAAGAAAGAGGGGTAGCTGCTTTCCTGCTCTTAATTGTTAATTGCTCTTGTTCTCAGGACCTACAGCGTATTTGCTTAGGCTCTCAGGTGTTACGGGTCCTAAGGAATCATGTGTTTTGGTTTACCTCTATTCCTGTGGTGCACACAGGCCACTCAGGTAGATGGATTACTAAGGGTTGCATTCACATGTATCAAATTATAACCAGAAGCATTATTCTCCTCTGAATCTTTGGTCTTATTGCCAAGTCTAACTCACCACCTCATTCTTCCCCTACCAATAAATTCTCTCTCAGAGGTCCTGAAAATTTGCTTTTGGAAATGCTGCAGTTATTGGGGTGCCTGGGTGGCTCAGTCGTTAAGCGTCTGCCTTCAGCTCAGGGCCTGATCCCAGCATCCTGGGATCGAGCCCCGCATCGGGCTCCCTGCTCAGTGGGGAGTCTGCTTCTTCCTCTCCCACTCCCCCTGCTTGTGTTCCCTCTCTCACTGGCTGTCTCTCTCTGTGTCAAATAAATAAAATCTTAAAAAAAGAAAGAACAAAGAAAGGAAAGAAAGAAAGAAAGAAAGAAAGAAAGAAAGAAAGAAAAACTGCAGTTCTGTTGTAGCTTCAGCCCTGAGATCAATTAATTAATCAGTCTATCATTCTCAATCTCTTCCTCTCCGGACCCCCCTTCTCTTCTTCATATGCAGATATCATGCAATCCTAGATTGATAGACATTAAGACAGGCTTCCATATAACAGGACTCTTACTGTGGATTGGGTTTGCATTATTTCTGAGGTGGCTTCTCAGACCCCAGATAAATCTGTGATTTACTATATAGCTGGAGAGAATTGGTGACCCGAACATATGTGTAGCCACATGTATCAGCATCCAAATTCCGAACCTAGCCTGGATCTTATTAAACAATGACAGTAAGTGCAGAAAGCAGCAGCAAAGATAAGTACAATGTATACATTATTGCATTTAAATTTCATTAAAATGTATGAGGTAGGTTTTATCTCCACTATATGGGTGATGAAATGGAGACTCAGATTATATGAGTAACCAAAATACACATAGATGGTAAAAGGTGGAGTTCTGCTGCAAAATAGGGCCACCCAGCTTGAAAGCCTGTGCTCTTTATCACCAGATTAGATACGGTGTATCTTAACACAAATTATCTTCACTATCTTCTTTAAAATGTGATTTCAGAAACTCTTAGCAGCTTTTTATTCTGAATATATCACTGAAATAATTATGAATTTTTCTCTAAGAATATAATAATTTGTTTGAACATAATGGCTTTGCAGTATAATTTATTTTAATGGGAAATGTTTAATTTGATGATACTCTGTTGAACTTGGTGGTACTATATACTTGAGAATCCATCTGTAAAAATTGGATATTCTGTCTACTAAACTGGAGTTCTCAGAGGCTATAGTATTTCCCTGACCAGTAAAATCTTTTAGTTGACATTTGATTACTTTGTCATTAAGAAGAGTGTTAAGGTTTCATGAAATATTGCAATTAAGTGTAGTATTTCAGTACCCTCTCCTCTGAATTTTAAATAGTATATGATTCTGAATAATTGGTAGTTTTATTTTTTGAGCGTGGGTTATTTTGTAGAATGATTCAGGGAAGAATGAGAGTGTTCAAAATTCTATGAGAAGAAACATGAATCTTTATTGTCACATTGTAATAGAAAAAAATGAAATCACCTTAATGTTTATCCACAGCAAAATAGATAAATAACTATCCACATAAATAACTGAATAGTTATACAGTTAAATGAATGTGATTAAATGCATTTGAGCTGCGTTTACCAATGAAGATTAATCATTAAAACATTGAACACAGTTAGTGATGGACACATGAGTTTATAATATCATTTATAGAAAATGTGTAGGTGCGCCTGGGTGGCTCAGTCAGTTAAGTGTCCAGCTCTTGATTTTGGCTCAGGTCATGATCTCAGGGTCATGAGACCAAGCCCTGCATCCGCTTTGCGCTCAGTGTGGAGTCTGCTGGAGATTTTCTCTCTCTCTTCCCCCCTCCTCCTGATTGCTCTCTCTAGTAAAAAAATAAAATCTTAAAAAAAAAGAACGTGTATAACAGTTCTACAAAATGGTATCAGTGGTTTATGGGGACACAAACACACACACACATATTAAAATATGCCTGACAGTGATAAACAGCACCATCAGGGGAGTGATTATCTGCAAAAGCAGAGGGAGGACAAATGAGATTGGGATTGGAACGTGCATGGGAGTTGTATCTACATGTTTGCTTCCTTAATCTTGATGATATCTGTGTGGTGCTCATTATATGTTCTCTGTCCTTTTGGCATTACTGAAATATTTAATAATAAAAAACCTGAGCAAACAATTTTTGACTTTGGGATAGCATGGGAAAATCAAGATGTTCCTCAGAAAAGGTACTGGTAGGGCACTTAATTTGTTTTAAATAACTTTATTTTCTTATTTTGTAAAACAAAACAAAAAACAACAACAACAACAACAACAACAACAACAAAACCTGTAATGAAAAGAAGCTGAAAGAAGGAAGAAGAAAAAAAAATGTGGACCACATGCTTTTTTCCTTTCCATTATACTCCATAATACTGCAGCACACTCCACAAATGGCTTCTTAAATGTCACGTTTTCTCGGTTCCTTGAAGCCAACTTCAGTGTATTATTAGCTTTTTGGAGAAGGAGAAATTCTACTGTATTAAATATACATATATGCATTACATTGATATATATGCATTTTAAGATTCTAATATGTGTAATGCATTAATGTTACATATGTGTATAAACATAAATTAAGAAAGAATAAATGATCTTTTCCCCAGCTTTTGCTGGAACAATTGCTACCTACCCAATAAAACTTACATATGCAACAAACTTTCATACCACAGTGGAACCAAATGCATTTTGCTAGTCTACATTAAATTAGGATGGGTTTTTTTTTTTTTTTAAGATTTTATTTATTTATTTGACAGAGAGAGAGACAGCCAGCGAGAGAGGGAACAGAAGCAGGGGGAGTGGGAGAGGAAGAAGCAGGCTCCCAGCGGAGGAGCCTGATGTGGGGCTCGATCCCATAACGCTGGGATCATGCCCTGAGCCAAAGGCAGACGCTTAACGACTGAGCCACCCAGGCGCCTGTAGGATGGGTTTTTAAAAAATGATTTGTCAGCTACTCTGCTATTTGACTGAGAGATGTCTAGGTTGCCGTATACCAAAATATGTATTGAGTTATATGTCAGATTTTTCCTGTGACCTAATTATTTGAATACCCAGAACAGTCCAGCTTTTGTACAAGAACACATTACTGTACCTGCAGTTTTAGACACTGCTGTTGACAGCTGCATTTTCTTTCATTCTAAGCTGAATACGTTCTTTCACATATTACCATTTATCTTATGATGCATATACATATGTTTAATGGGGTAAAGTTTCTCCTCCCCAAACAAAAGTGTATAGTAGATTGAAGTTGCCTTCACGGAATTGAAAAAATATATTTAAAAAGCATTTATGGAGTGTGTGAGAGGTTTGCACATCAGTTTTCAAGATAGGCTCATTCTCTACTTTGATAATTTATCTGAGGGAGGCTTAGTAGTTTGTCAGGAGATGAAGAGGATTGATTCTGACATTCGAGAGCCTGAGCTCTCTGAGCCTGTCCTCACCTCCAAGGAACTGTATGAAATTTAACAAATTCGTTAACCTTCCGGTCTTTCATTTCCTCATTTGTAAGATGGGATTTTTCTCTCAGGAGGAGGCCTTCTGTCAGTGTGGAGAACAGGGGAACGGGAGCTGGGAACCCTAGTCCCACCCCAGGCATCCTAGAGCGAGACTGAGCCCTAAGAAATTAAGACAGAGGCAGAGGGCTGGAAGATAGGGGAGACTTTTAAGACTTAAAAAAAATGTAAATGAAACAGGTGTGAGAGACCGAGAGATGGAATAGTGATGGATGTTTTCATGTCGTCTGACCTGGCCAATTGGATGGATGCTGGTAGAGTTTATCAAGATGGAAATATAGGAAGGGCCCACTTGTGAGGGGGGATGTCTGCTTTACATCTGCATGTGTAAGTACAGTCACGTCAGACTGGGAAGACTCTACTCCTCATCTTTCCTACTGCTGTGATTCTGTAGCTGGCACTCTGTGTCTGTCACTACCGAACACCGTTGACATACGTTCTAGGGGGTAGTTGTTCTTGGGTGTGTTTTCTGCTCCTGCTGGAGTAGGTCCTTGCTTGCCCTGAAGTGGCGCACTTTCTGTTCCATCCTTAATGTCCACTGTATTGGAACCAGTTCTCTCTAACAACTAATTCCATTATCTAGGACCTGATTATGATGATTTTCCCTTCTTTTTGGTGTCTTGGTGTCCTTGCTCTTGGAATCATCCCAGTTTATATAAAAAATCCAATAACTTGAATTTCAAAGAGAATGGGTTTGGGAGTCTCAGCTCCATAGAAACTACTTGGTCCACATAAAGATCTATTTGGCTCCTTTCTCCACACCAGCTCTAATCTATAGGGAATTGGAATAATCTTTGTTAGGCAACCAAGAGTTCTATAACCTTTAATTCAGAGCAATGGCGTATCTTTACCTTATGTCTTATAGTAAGGAAACCACTCAAATGTTCAGTAATAGCTAATGAAGATTTGTTTCAGGTGAGTTTTGGTGTCCGCATAGATCAAAGACATCTTAGGCTTATAACGTGTGATAGAAGTGCTAGAATGACCCTCCTCAGGCATCAGGGTGTAGTGTATATGTTTAATTTCTCATATTCTGGATATATGCTCTCTATCTTTTAGGAATTACATTTGGATGCAAGTAGCAGAAACTAGAAATAATGGTAGAAAAATAGAAATGTATTTCTTTTTCATATAAAGAAGTTCTGAGGCAGGTAGTCCGGGGAAGATATGGCAGTTCTGTAGACATCGGGATCGAGTCCTCTTTCTAATTTTCTGCCCCACCAACCTAGTGTGTGACTTCATCTTCAAAGACACACTGTGGTTTTTGGTGGCTGTTCTTGTTCTAGCTGTCATGTCCAGTTTCTAGGTGGCAGGAGAAAGGTGGAGGTGAGAGACATCATATGACCGAACCTCCTAGTAAGGTCCTTCTTGTAAGCAGGAATTCGAGATATCTAATCTCTGGTTATATTTCATGGATAGCTTTTTTTTTTTTTTAAAGATTTTATTTATTTATGTGACAGAGAGACAGCTAGCGAGAGAGGGAACACAAGCAGGGGGAGTGGGAGAGGAAGAAGCAGGCTCCCAGCGGAGGAGCCCGATGTGGGACTCGATCCTGGAACGCCGGGATCACGCCCTGAGCCGAAGGCAGACGCTTAACGACTGCGCTACCCAGGCGCCCCTCATGGATAGCTTTTAACCAAATGACCACATCATGGCCTTTGAGCTGCATGTATTGCTGCCTTGAGAAACCAGGGCTGTGTTGCCAAGGAAGAGGGAAGAATGGGCAATGGGTAAGGACTAGCCTTCTTTGCCTTATGTATTGTAATTAAGATATTGATGGAAGTATTTCATAAATAAGTAGAAAAATGGACATCGCTCTTTAGTCAAAAATTTTAGGTTGCAGGTGCCCTATTTGGAAATGTCCTTGATGGAAACCTTTAATGTTTACCAGCCATTTAAAAGTGAAAAAAATCTCCTGTTTTGTTCTTCATAACACATTAAGTTAAAATGCATGGCTCCATAAAGAAATTTCAATGATTATTCTCAGGAATATGTTAGACAATTGAGGAAGTAAGGAGTTGACTAAAAAAGTCTGTGTCTGGATGTACAAATATATCTAGAACCTTAGGTCTATCAGAGGAAAGGGATATAGTTTAGGCAAAAGGAGAGAGTGAGACAGTAATTTGTCTAAGGTCACAAGTGAATAAACTGTGAATTAGCTCAGTAATTTACTGTGTTGCTCAAAAAAATTGATTCTTGATTTATTTGGTTCATTCCTAGTCTTAAGCATAACTACTTGACACAGCCTTTAGATACTTCGATATGACCGTACCTGTGCTGCTTCTAATTAATATTGATTTGGAATTAATATTAGCATGGAACAGTTATTTTGGGTGCTTTTCCAGCTGTGTAAATACCCTTATTGCCTAAACAGACTAAATTTAATCGCAGAATTTACTGTGCCGGCAGTATTTACAACTACATTGTGGACCCAATGTCTTAAACATCTGTCTTTCATTTACTGTATCTTAAATACAAACTTTTATAACACAGACCAAATTATAAGTATTTACACAAAAGCACCATAATATAATAGTACTTGGAAGAAGGAACAAAATTTCTGAGAAATGAGTTTAAAAATTTACACAGTTTGGGTTAGTCATGGTGTCTCTCTCCCATAAAAACAAATAGGGGCCTCTCAGAAATAAGTTAAGAAAGCATTTTTAAAAGAGCTCCTGGAGGATAAAACTTTAGAGTAATATGGAAAATGTGGAAATCAGTTTTTTTAAGGGGGAGAGTTATGTTGTTTTTAAGTGTCTTTGTCTACTTTATGTAACATTTTAATTAAATAACTAGTTCCTTGGATGACAAAACATTGTGTGGTCTTTAAGGTGGGTTGGGAGGATGTACAAAACAGCGAAAGAGATTTAGTAACACAACTTTCAAAAGGTATTTTTCCCCACCAAAGAGTGACTCTGTAACTGTCCAATTTGATTATGTGAAAGTCGTAGTATTTTATTTTTATAGTTAATTCCTTAGTTTAGGCCCTGCAAGGCTAGTTCCTCATGTATTTCCTCCAACTGATTTAATTTCAGATAAAATTATTTTTATCTGATTTTCCTTTGAGAGACTACGGATATTTGCTTCCTTGGCTGACTTACAGGTACGGGTGAGTCCTGAAGGACCCACATGAATAGGCCTCACATGTGAGACAGCCCACCCCATGCAGAGACGCCTCCCAGGCTGGCACTTGCGCTCTGGAAAAGGCTGACTTGCTGGGAAAGCAGCTATTGAGACTGCTCCGCGCCTCAGGATTTATATTTCCCCCCCTACATATGGGAGCAAACAGTGTTGTGAAAGACAATTAAAGAAAATTAGAAAATATAAACTTCTGGAACAGTATTATTGACACAGGAGGATAAAAGAAAATAGTAAAGGTAAAGAAATGATGAATTAGAAGGATAAATATTGTGTGAAGTCATCACCCTCCATGGTATCTAGTTGTCTGTTTTACCTGTGATCTTATTTTATAAAATTAGCATTTTATTGTGCTCTTTATATATTTGCTTTATGTATGTGTGTATTATCTCTCCTGATGAGATTACAGTTTTTCTGTGGAAACTACCATCTTTTACTCTTTGGGGATCTCCTATCGCATCTAGCATCATGTTAGGGCTGTCAGCCTAAAAGAAAGATAGTTACCTGGATCTGGGTGGCAAGTTTGATCAGTAGCGGTTTCTTTGTGCAGTGTTTTGGGGATTATGAGGCTACATCTGTGTCAGTAGAAAAAAAAAAAAGTGATAAATTAGGCCAGGGACTCTGTTTTATATATTGCTATATGTCTGGAGCTTAGAGTGCTGCTTGACAGGTCGTAAGTACTAAATAAATATTTGTTCAATGAATGAGTAAATCATTCTGCAGTAGGTGAGAGAGCAAGAAAGAGTGGCAATGCATTTGCTATTCTGTTACTAAATTAACTCTAAAATCCCTTCTAGTTCTAGAATCTGTGATTAGTATAAATATTTGTAAATTCAGCAAATATTATATCGGCATCCAAATTTAGAAGCTGGACTATCTTATAATTGTAGAATCTACCCAAGAAATACAGAGTCAAGCCTGTTAAGAATAATTAACTTAATAAAGACAGGGGTTCAAGTAACATGACTTAAGGAACAATGAAAAAAAAAAAAATCCCCTCACCCTATATTAACTTGATGACTTGAAGAATCTGTTTAAAGTTTAATATTATTCTAAACTCCAACTAGTATTCAATTAGTTAATTGAGTGGCATTCCTCTTCAATTTATATTTCAGTTTATATAGAGTGAAAGTTCATTAACCTGGCTGTGGAGTAAGGTTTGGGAATGACTGAATTCTGTTTTATGGGAGAGTAAGATCATACTGGACCATTTATCTGATTATCTGGTGTTATCAAAATTCTAAAAGGGACTTTATGCCTCTTTAATCTCAATCTTTACACATGAAATGGATTCTTTGAAATTAAGTGATTAGAATTGTAGATTTTTACTACCAGGGTTAATTAATACTGAGATCTCTTGATTTCATATTGATGCCTTTTTGAAATGTTGGTATTTCCCAATGATTTTCCCCCCGAAATATTGGTTAAGGAATATACTCTGCCAAAACCAAAATGGTTCTGTACTACATGGAATGTCATCCAGAAGAGCATGGAGTGGGGTGTGAGGTGGGGGTCAGAGGGTGTTCTTGATATGTGAGGAGAAGGGGCGGCCAGAACAGTGTCCCTCAGAGTATAGTCCAAGGACCCCTAGGAGGTCTCTAAGAAACTTTTAGGACATTTTCAGATTCAATACTATTTTGATAATAATACTAAGCTAAGAGAGTATTTGTCTTTTTTGCTGTGCTGACATTTACTCCAGTGGTTCAAAAGCAATGGTAGGGAACAATGCTGGTAACTTAGCACCAACCAAGGTCGTGGCAACTAGTATACTAGTCACCACTGTGTTCTTCATCGTCACACCCTTGAAGAAGAAAAGTGAATATTTAACTTAAAAATGTCCTTGATAAAATAGTAAAAATGATTCATGTATTAAATCTCAACCCTTAAGTACATGCCTTTTCAATATTCTGTGCGAGGAAATGGAAGTCTGCTTCATCCTTCTGCTACAACTGAACGGTGGTTTTACTCAAGGAACTGATGCTAAACTAGTTCCTTTTTAACAGATCATCATCTCTAATTGAAAGAGTGACCAACAAACTATGACAATTTAGATAAACTACGACAATTTGGTGGACACTTTTTTTTTTTTTTAATAATGATTTTTTATTATATTATGTTAGTCACCATACAGTACATCCCCGGTTTTCGATGTAAGGCTCGATGATTCATTAGTTGCGTATAACACCCAGTGCACCATGCAATATGTGCCCTCCTTACTACCCATCACCGGTCTATCCTATTCCCCCACCCCCCTCCCCTCTGTAGCCCTCAGTTTGTTTCTCATAGTGGTGGACACTTTTTTGAAAATGAAGTGAGCCTATTAAGGAAAATAATTGACAGTATTTGTGCTGCTGAGAAAAGATGAGCTTTTAAATAAAGATTCAAATAAAAACTTAAATTTTGGAGAATTTGTAATTGCTGCCATGAGCCTTGACGGTATCCACATACTTAAAAGCTTTTCTGATGATATTGTTGTGGATATTAACAGATGTAATTTTTTTTCCATCATCGTGTAAGGAAATGTGTTAACATTTACAATTTCTGTATGAGTCCAAGAATTGATATTTGTGTTTTCCAAATGATTAATGGATGATGTTTTACAATTATGAATGGATAAAAGATCATTCAAAGTACAAGGGAGTAGAATGTATTTTAAGGTAACAGAATACAGATATTTCATTGTTATGGTTCAGATTCTACTTGCAACTCAACTACTTGTTGAGTTTTGGTATAGTAACAAGGAGGGCCAATATCCACATTATCTGAAAAGGCCAGTAAAGTATTTCTCCCTTTTCTGTTTCTCTTTATCTGTGGGGGACAGGAATGTCTTCACATACTTCAACCAGAACAACATATCACAACATATTGAATGCAGAGGCAGAGTTGGGAATCTTATTATCTTTTAAGCCAGATAATTCTCACCAACTTGCTTTTATTTGAAGAAACATGATTATTTTTCATGAAAGCTATGTTTATGTTTATAGTAACATATAATGGATGTATTAATGTTATTTTAAAATGAATTAATATTTTATAAGCCTCACTTTCAGTTTTTAATAAGGTAAGTAAACAAATAAAAAACAAAGCAGACAAACAAAAATAAACAAATGTTCTTTTGGGTCCTTAATATTTTTTGAGAATATAAAGGAATACTGAAACCGAAATGTTTAATGTCATTTCTCTCAACTCTAGATTAGAACAGGTGCCTCTCTGCCTAACTCTAGAGTGATATCGCTTAACGTATTAGCATTGTCTCAGTGCAATTGTTGCCATTTCATTTTTTCACTTATTGATATATTCAACAAATAATTATTGTGTCCCTTCTGTCCTATTAGGTCATGGGAGTTATTTAAAAAAATTTTTTTTTTTTTTTTTTTTTTTTAAGATTTATTTGAGAGAGGGAGAGAGAGCATGCAAGCAGGAGCAGGGGGGAGGAGCAAAGGGAGAAGCAGACTCCCTGCTGAGCCGGAAGCCCAACACAGGCTGGATTCCAGGACCCGGAGATCATGACCTGAGCTGAAGGCAGATACTTAACCTACTGAACCACCTAGGTGCCCCTGTGGGAGTTATTTCAAGAAAAGATTCTGTCACTTGCTTATTTTTAAGCTTCTCTAAAGCCAGGTCCATGAGCTATAGTTCTTTTTATTTCCCTAATTATGGTTAAGTTGTTTAATACTGGTTTTCTCTTTCCTCTTTCAACTTCACAGATATGGAAATGTAGCTTTCTGTAGGTATTTGTTTTCATGTTTTTGCCATTTGCTACTATGACAGAGATTAGCTAATATTTAAGCAAGTACATCATTTTTTCACTTCTCTTTCTTCCTAGTATGTTTAAAATCATGGAAGAGATAAATGTCTTTCAGCATTTTGTATACATGCAATTTTATACAAATTATAGGGATTAGAGACAAGAAGGGCATGGGACAGATGGAAAGCTTTTTTAAAAAAATATTTATTTTAGAGGGGGAGGGGCAAAGAGACACAGGGAGAGAGAGAAACACAAGTACACTCCCTGCTGAGCATGGAGCCCAACATGGGGCTTGATCTTAAGACCCTGAGATCATGACCCAAGCTAAAATCAAATGTCGGATGCTTAACCAACTTATCCACCCAGGCACCCCAGTGGAAGGTTTTTTTTTTTTTTTTAAGATTTTTTATTTATTTATTTTGATAGAGAGAGACAGCCAGTGAGAGAGGGAACACAGGCAGGGGGAGTGGGAGGGGAAGAAGCAGGCTTCTAGCGGAGAAGCCTGATGTGGGCTCGATCCCAGAACGCCGGGATCACGCCCTGAGCCGAAGGCAGACGCTTAACGACTGCGCCACCCAGGCACCCCTCCAGTGGAAGGTTTTAGCAAGGTATTTGCAAACGTGTTTTCTACATCTTCCTTTAACTTTTGCAGGGTTGGGGCAAGAGTATAAATGGACAACTGCATATCATATCAATATATTTAAAAGTTATAAATTAAGCTAATACACTGTTATCTAATTGCTCTTGACCGTCTTTTAGGCCTAGGATCGTACAGTCTGTTTCTTTAGGAAAAGAGTTCCAGGGTCATAGTTATACAGAGTGTAAATTAAGATCTAAAAGGAGGGATGGTAAGGTCCGGAGAGGCCCGTCCTGTTGTCCTGTTGGTACCATGGATTCCTTGTAGTGGGTGGGGCATGCAGCCAAAAAGGGATTGGAACTGGTGCCTTTAAAGTGCAGTCCTCAAGACAGGGATGTTGTTTGTCCATATCTAAGGGCAATGCTGGTATGGACCATATATTATTTGTATTACAATTTCCAGGTGTGCTTCTTAAAAATGCAAAGTTTTAGACTCCATCTCAGACCTAATGAATAGAGAGCCCAGTTTGACGCAAATGTAGGTGTTAGCAGTGTTGCCAGTCACAGGTAATGTTTTGAAGGTTTTTTTTTGGGGCACACATGAGTTTATGCTTAGCATCAATATTTCATTGTGGCTGTTACAGAAATCATTCTAAACATTTGATCTAATTTAATTCTCTCAGCAACTCTTTGAGGTTGGTATTGCCATGTTTCAGAATGTATTCTGAAATGCCATTGGAGAATTTGAGCCTTGAAATGGCCTTAGGATATATCCTTCTCTAATGCCAAGTTTTGAGGTTTTATTAATGAGATCGTTATAGATTAGATATACTTATATCTACTTTGAAAAGAAAAATACAGTTGTGAAATGGATAAACAAATATAGAAGGCTCCTATGAGGAGAAACCCTTTCTAAATTTTGAAGAAAATACTATCTTTTCAATAAGATGAATTCACATTAAAACAAATTTTATTATACAAGTTATATTGGAATATTTAATGATGAAGTATAGAGTAGTTACTAAAAAATGCATGTTGGTAACTTTATGTACATGTAGCAGTATGATAATGTTTGCATTTTAGTTTTGTTGATAATTTGCATTGGCAGTGCTTTTTAAAAAATAATTTTAGGTTTCTAGAATAATAATACTATCTACAGAGAAGTTATGGATCAAGATGGAAATTGTATAGAAATACCTATATTGTTTTTGGAAAGTATTGTTTAAAAAGAGTGAACAGTCAAATTTAAAAGTTACTAATAATAGTTCCGTAAAACCAATAATGAAGTCATTTACTCTACTCACTTAAAAAAGAAATTGTGGTCTGAGGCCTGTTAAGTGCTATTTAGTAGCAGGGGTGGGAGGGTGGTGCTAGTTACTGCTAACCATACAGTACTCTAGTTGTTTCCCACAGTTAACATTAACTACCCCAGATTTGTAATTTATAATGTGAAAGTATTTTAGTCACTGGGATTACCTGGATTATTGAGTATTTTGCATCTCTGTGAAACACTGAATGGCCGCTTGTTCGTGGAATCAGATGAACTTTTTGGGCAGCTGTTTTGGGAATTATTTCATACAACTGAAATGTCTTCCTAACGACACTGTTTTTTTCTAAAAAGAAACAGCCTAGGATTCAGTTTTGGCCTGCATAGACAAATCAACCTAGTCTGGTTGAGAAATGGGGCCCGAACCGCAAGAGTTAATCTTTAAATTCAGCTTGAGCTGGGTTTGCTGATCCTTTTCTCCTTCTTGTTAATTGGCACCTCAGACTCCATACTAATTAATGGGAGAGCAAGGGGCAGGTGGCGCCGTTTTATTTTGATAATCCTTGTCAGCAATGTCTGTGTAATCTTCTTGTTTAATTATAACGAATGTGCATTTGGGGTGCATGAGCTTTTAACAGTTTTTTTCACTGGAAGTTCACTGGTCAAGGACAATTTTGCAACTATTTCAGTTTAGATACTACTGCATAATGCGTATAAACACCGCTGTTTTAATTAGCAACTTAGTTGTCAATTCACACAAATGGAAGTCACTAATGGAGGTGCTTGTGCTTCTTTAAAACTAGGCAGGTATAACTCTATCCAGAGAAAGTAGAGAAATCTGTGCTTCCTTCAATTGTGCTTTTTTTTTTTTTGCAGTAAGGGTAAGAAATTTTGTTTCAATAGGGACATTTAATGTTAAGAGTACTTAATGGATGAAAATATTAGAGTAATGTTTTCTCTGGAAGGAAGAGCCTAGGCAGGAAGTCAAAATAAATGGAACTGATTTACTTAAGAATTTGCAAGTTTTAGCTGTGAAATGACTAGATAAATGATTCTGTTGGAAACTAGGTACCTATTAGAAAATGCATATTTTGCTCATTTCCATTTTAAAAAGACTGGTTTTGCTTTCAAGTTTAAAGAAGGATTTAGGTAAAAGAAATTCAAAATAGTGTTGAAGTTTGGGGACAAGTCTTAAAATTGTGTTCCAAGCAATGCATTATTTATTTGGGGGAAGTGGGAGAAAAGGAAAGAGGAAGAAGTCAGAAAACACCTCCTTGGCTGTTAATACCTTGAAACTTAGTGGAAAGGAAATAACACCCAATTTATACGAACTCCAATGTAAACAAACAGGAGCTATGATAGGAAATAGCACTAGGGCCAATTTATAAGACTTGGTCCATGTTCATTTTTCAGATAAAACTTCCTGTACTTACTCCCAGCCATTTTGGTCCAGACCAAAGCCAAATAAATCTTCCTCAAATGGTGTAAGGAAACATTTTAATTGGGTGATATTTTTGGAAAATCAGAAATAGTTATTTCCACTATTGGTACCTTGATACAATTTAACATGTTATTTAAAAGTGTAAATTTTTATGAATTTGGATGTTAGTTATATACCTATACTTTAATAATAATAATAATGTTTGGATCATAATATTTTTGTGCCTAATCAGAGAATCCTGACTTAATTTAAATTTATAATTAAAATGAAAATCCACATCTGTGGTCCTCACCTAAATCTGTGGTTCTCAACCTAGAGGCAGGGGACAAATGGCAATGTCTGGAGACATGCTGGATCTTTACCACTGGAAGGAGGTACTTACTGGCATCTAGTCAGAGGAAATGATGGCTGCTGGTAAACATCCTACAAAAAGTAGTATCTGGCCCCAAATGTTAGTATTGCTGGGCTTGAGAAATCTTCCCTACCTAAATGATGCCTTCTACTGATGAAATGTCATAATAATAAATACTGATTTATTTATAATCATTGGATTGTGAAGACACTGGAAATCTGAAGAAATACTACATTTAAAGAAACAATCCTCTGTGGGTATATAAATAATGGGTTATATGGGATTAACTAATATGTAACACATTCCTAATTTTACTTTGTTCTCTCCCTTTCAAATCATACATTATTGTCCTGTAAGAATAATAAGTGATTCACTATGAGTTAATAAACTAGATGGTTATGAGTGAATAAACTAATGGTAAGTAAACTAAATGGTTCACGAAAATGTGGTAATCATTTTGCAGTCTGTTCATAGATCCAAGTGTTACATTGTACACCTTAAACTACTACGACATTATGTCAATTATATCTCAATAAAACTGGCGACAAAAGTGACTCATGAGGGAAATAGTCTGAATGTCAGGAGAAATAGCAGTTACAAATTCTTTTCAGGTTTTTCTTTCAGTATTCACAATATATATTAAAAATAGAAGAAAGTGCAGTACTTACGTGGCCTGAAAAGAACGCAGTGAGACCAGCTCAGGTGAGACCAGCTCAGGCGATATGTGCCATATTGCATGCTCCTGGGTTTATAAAATAAAGCCTGTGACTTCCTGGGTGTGGAATAGCTATTTGTTAGAAATTCTCAAGAAGATTTTACCTAGCAGCTAAATTCAAACCTCAGTTAATCTGATTTGAAAAGTTTTTCCTCGTCTTTTATTCCTGTGTGATTTTTATTACCCATGATCAGTAGAGAAAAATTTAAACCAAGCATTTATTTCTTGTAAAAACAATAGCTTGATCCCAAATTGAACAGTTTAAATTTTATCTGCTCATTATTTTTATTTTGTGACATTAATACAACTAGGTATATGCTGAGTAGTAGATATCCGATGCCCGTTTTTGGTGTACTGCTATTTTTCGTTGGTCTACCAGAAGTTGCTGTCAGTTCTCGTTGACCTCTTTATAGAGAACATATACTATGTAAAAATCTTAAAGTTATATAATATTTTATACAATATATATAAGGCATATGCAAATGATGGAGCATAAAAATATTTCTGAACTAACCACTGAACCTAAGACACTTTGCATTTACATTGCTAGCGCTGTTTGAATAGTGGCTGAAATAGACATGTTTGCATTTCGAGTTGGTCTGTTCTCAGGTATTATTGGCAAAGCCTGTCATATGGAAAGAGCTCAGCAGAAAATGAATATGTTCTGAATGTGTGAGAAGTGAGAAAGATTTCAGTTAACATATATATTCTGTCCAAATAGCTTTCTAAATAAATGAAAAGTAACTTGTTTGAAACACAATTCAGTAATTTTTTTTTTTTTCTGTCTTATTCCCTGGGAGAGAAGAAATGGGACGGGCACTTGGACCCACCATGCTGTAGGGAACTTGCTCGATGGCAGGAGGCTTTGTCCACAGAAACATGAATGCTCATTCAGCTCTGTCACTGCAGTATATTTTATAAGGAAACCTATGTCTAAAAATAGATGCCGAATGAAACTCCTCTTAGAGCCCAGGGCCATATGGTTGTTAAAGGGCCACTTTGTTTTATTGGAAAGAAAATATGAAAACTCCCCATTTGGAAACAAGTCTTAGTAGTGACTGTTAGAAAATGTCTTTTTGTGCACTGTTAGTAGTAGGTGAGTGTTTCAAAACAGATGTATTTTCTAACCACATTGATTAAAAAACTACCTTAATCGGCATTTCTCAGATTTTATTACAGTGTACTTGTTTTTTTTCCCTGAATGATAGTAGCAATCATAGATCATCATTGAGCAAACTTTTTTTTTGTTCCTGTAAATTTTGGCAGATATTTAATATATGAAACAAAATATGAAATTGAAGAAAACTGTCCTGAAGTTCCAGGTGAACTTCGCTACTTATTCTTTAAAAAGTCATATGATGTGCCCAGTCCAGAGTTCTAATGTTCTATTCTGTGACAAGAAAGCATGTTTATTTCTGTGATATAAGCACATGTACCTACATAGTTCATTTCTTCTTCTTTTTTTTTTTTTTTTAAGATTTTATTTTATTTATTTAGAGAGTGCGTGAGAAGCGAGATGGTGAGAGAGAGTCCCAAGCAGACTCCGGGCTGAGTTTGGAGCTCGACAGGGGGCTTGATCTCACCACCCTGAGATGGAAGCTACCCTGTTAGCTGGTCATAATCTGAGGTTATAACTGAAGAAAACTTCAAATGCTTTCTTTGCTTCTATGAGCACGGTATATCTTTATAGTAAGATTGCCACTAACTTTATTCTCCTTAATGTGAGAGTATTTCCCATTGCCAAAGAAAAGCCCATAGGGCTCAAAATAAATGAAACCTAACATGTTTCCAGTTTAAACACACATGCACACCCAAAACTTTCCTCCATACTCTTTTTTCTCTTTCCTCAGAGACCTCTGCCTTCTCCTAGACAGCACATGCCTGCCAGCAAAACTTCTAGTATGGTAAAATGGTTTAAATTTATATGTTCTTTCCAACTCTTATGTCAGAGACCCTTGAACTGACTTCAGATCTAGAAGCAGCGATGGCAAGCCTTCAACACTTACTTCTTTTAAAATGTGTTTATATGCGTTTGTGTAATACATTTTCAAGTTCCCTGGCTTTGCAACATACGCCGCAAATGAAACAGACCTCTCACACAAAATGTATTTTAATAGATGCATGTTTATATGCATGAATGAGAAGTGTGTTTACAACAGGTTTAATGTAAGGACTTTAATTTTGTGCAATATCTTACAAGGTTACAAGCTTTCACATATGATATGCCATTTACTCAGTGGGACGATATTGTGAGGCACAGGGGGATTTCCATTTTATAGCAAGAACTGATGCTAAGCAGGACTGATTGCAGTAGAGCTGGGATCTGTGACCGTTAGTCCAAGGCACTTTCCCTCAGACCATACTAAAAATTCTATTTTAAAGCCCAGCAAGATGACACTGTTTATTAATAGTACTGTTGAATTCAGAATTGCTGAATCTGTCTGTAATTTAGCCCATGAGGCCAACACTCTTAGCTACTTGAATAATAATGATTCTGAAAGCTAATCTTTTAGAGACTATATTTGCATATTGCATATTCCTTGTATAATGAAGGAATAAGTACCAATTTATCTGATCTTGCTTTTGGAAAACATTCTCTCTAATGATGAGAGATAGTTGATCTTGACAATTAAAGACATTTTATACGTTTCAGATGAAAATTTTATCTGCTGGGTGAATGTCTCAGCCTTTCAGGGTTTCCCCCATTCTGTAGGATCCTGCTGACTAGCTCCTCCTTCACAGGGAATGCTTCAGAAGCCTAATGGTTTTGGGAGAGTGGGGTCCCATCCTGCTTCCTTCGTCTGTAACCTGCTGTTTCTGCTGCTATGAGGGTTGCCTGCCAGGTTACTCAGTCTGTGGTCCAAGCCATTCGAGAACGCGAGGGTTTATTGTATCTGTGAATACAATATGAACACAGATAATCCAACTTACTTCATTCATTCCATAAATGTCCATTGTGCCAGATGTGTTCTGGGCATAGTTATAGATGTTTTGGACATCACAGCTGAACATGAGAAAATACCTGCTTTCAAAGCGCTGACATTCAAGAGGAGATAGACAACAAATACATCGATACACAAGGATTATCAAGCCAGCTTGTAACCTTGTAAGATATTGCACAAAATTAAAGTCCTTACATTAGAACCTGTTGTAAATACACTTTTCATTCATGTGCATAAACATACATCTATTAAAATACATTTTGTGTGAGAGGTATGATTATCAAACCATAGCGATAAATGATCTGAAGAAAATAAAATGAGTTAGAAAAGTTGGTGGTTACTTTTCTTGGAATGGTCATGGAACAGAAATCTAAATAATGGCAATAAGAGGAACACGTATAAGGACCACGAAAGGAAGTTAGTGGTGTGTTTGAGGGATAGACAGAAAACCAGCATTCAGGGCACATTTTGTATAAAGGGGAAAGTGCTAGGAAATAAGGTCAAAGAAGAGCAGAGACCAAATTATATAGGCCACAGTAGTGAGTGTGGTTTTGTTTATAATTGGAGGTTTTAAACAGGGAAGTAATATGTGATTTATAATCACATGTGTAATATCCACCTAGTGGATGTCACTTTTGTTGCCAATTGGAGAACTCAGTTTGCTGCAGGACATAGGAGAATCAGGCAATTAAAGAGGAAACTGCTCTACAAGTTTCTGCAAGGTACGCTAGAGCAACTTGGTCTAGAGTTTTTGCAGTGGTAGTGGTGAGAGTGCTTCATTTTGGGATATATTTTAGATATAGTACTACCAAGTCTTGTTATAATGAATTGGACGTGAGACCTGAGAAAGGGAGAAATTAAGAGAGGCTTAATGATTTGTGAACAGAAAATATATTTTTGTAAAGAGTGAAAGTGGTTAATGACTTGCCTGACTGGCTGGCTTACCTTCATCCATGGATTTATTCATTCATTTTTGTGGAAGTGTGAAGTATCTTGATACACTCAGCATTTTGCACATGAATTGGTTCCAGAAGTTGCTTCTTGCATGAGTTCAAATATACTTAACCAGAAGGCAAGGAGGTGAATGGGATGAATTTCAGAGCGGATTTTTAAATTTCAAAGTGGTGTTCAGAAGCCGCATCTTCATTAGGAATACTTTTTTGCATATCTGTTGTAGAACTGTAATCAAAGTCTAAACTCACTGCAACGGTTTTTTAATATCTGTTTACCGTAGTTTATCAAGAGAAAGTAAACATTGCTCAAATTTGTGCTATGAATTTGAAAGACTTGAAATAGTCTTAATAATCTATTTTAAGATAGCAGATACAATTGTTAAACATTTGTTTAGGTGTTATTATAACCAGCATAGATTTATGACTGCATTTTTATGTGTCTTCTAGTTATTATGTACATCTTAGCTCATTTTATAGAACGTAACTTTATGTGTTATATGGAGGTTGATATATGAACCTTTTAATTCATACCATTTTTGTCATATGTATAATCTATTCGATTCTGTAATCTTAGGAATTCAGACCTAAATTACAATATTAGGAACAATCCTAATATCACAGAAAGGTATAGACTTCCGAACACAGTTGTGAAGCTGTACCTTTATAAAGTGACAGGATAACTTTCTGTCCATACTGACTCTGTCCACTTTAAGCAGGATTTCTCACCATCTCTTACTCCAGGTATTTTGTATCTTATGTTCTCAGTATTGTTATTAGCATTTTTCATTTTCCTGACAAAATTTTCCTTTAATGTTCATATAATTTTTAGATAACAGTAGGGTTTTTTTCCCATAATGTCCATATTATTTTTGAGAAAAATGGTAATTATCAGGATTATTCTGAATCTCATTTGTCTACAGTCTGGTAAAGTGTGCTAGAGTTCTATATATACAAGTCTGTATTTTTTTTTTTTTAAGGGAAGTCAGATTTTTCTTAACTAAATTTTTAAAGTTATCCATAGCCCAGGTTATTGCTTCTTTCTCTGTGGCCAATTAAAAACAAAGGAGTACTTTTTAGGGTCAGAATATTAGCTTGTTTTGTTTGTGAAACATGACAAAAAGAAATACTTGTTTGTAAGACTAGAAAAACGTGTTCCACAATTAACTTATTTTTTTACATTTTACTTTATTAAAAAATCAAAAATAAAGTTAGAAGTAGAGATGCTAATTGATTCATGGATTACTTTATTGGAGTTCAAACGCTAAACCACTTATTTGAAGTTATCCGATTAAAAACATGGAGGAGAAAACAGAATTTCTCCATTTCTCATAACCAGATCCTATCTGCTTTTTCCTCAGTATGTGATTCTGAGGGGGAAGCCCAGCTTGCTTTATTATTCATATTTCCTTTCGAACTGGATGATAAATGCTGAAGCATCATGGCAAGCCTATTCTGATGTCCAGAGTAACAATAAACCCTTTGTGATGAAAATAGCACAGGGCAGCTATTTGCCAAGTTAAAAATCATGAACTTATTATCTATATTCCAGTGTATGTTGCACATTAGCAGTCATCAGCTTATGTTGGGGAAAACAGAAGTTAAAATAATTATCATTAGTAGAATATACATATTTTCACTTTGTCTTATACTTTAATCCCCACACCATTCAGATAATTAAATTGGTAATGAGATGCCTGCTTTTATGTGCGTTTACACATATATTGTCTGTTTTGTTCTATACTTTTTGTTAGGGGTGCTGATAGTTAAAGATCTTTTATCTGTGCATTCCTTTTTACTTGATGGTACTTTTTACTATGTCAAAGATTGTCCTGCAGAGGTAAACTTTCCACAGTTGGAGAGCCACCAGAGTAAAGGAAAGCACACTATTATTCAAAGGAACTAACTGACTGAAGATCATTTCTTCAGCACAGAGGCAACAGGAAGGCAGGGCCAGAAGCATTTACCCCAGGAGGTTATACATAGGGTGATTGGAGCCATTCCCAAAGACAAGGAGGCACTAGCATTTGTTGAAGAGAAAGGCTATTTCACTCTGAGGGCTCGTGCTGGAATTAACTGGTGTCGTTTTGAAGGAGGGTTTTGCTAATTGGCATCTCCCAATTGTATATAATGCCAACACCTTTTCTATTAATTATTTGCCATAAACGTAGCTCAGTGAAGCAAAACTCTCTGCAAACTTATAAAGATTTAAAGAGGAACTGTGGCGATTTAATTAGTTTCCAAAAGCCCTATGTGAACTGTAACGGTTGGTATTATTTGTATCATGTTTTGTCGTTTGACGTTGGAAGCATTCTGTTCATGTATTGTGGTGATGGCCTGTTGAGTAATTGCAAGGTTCATTATACTACGGAGACTGTCAAGGGGCATTTATGGATATTCATGTGCAGTGAACCCTTGAACTTGAACTGGTCATTCCTGTCTCCCATGGCTGGAATTGTGTTTACTCCAAATGGCAGAAGAAACTTTAATTATGAAACCATAAAAGAGGCAAAACTACCTAAGTTTTAAAATGCTAAATGGACTATTAAGAAATGTACCTGCAGTTTTTCCCCTGTACTATAAAAATGTTATCTGTACTCTCAAGGAAACTCTAAACTTCAAAAAATTTTAAAGATGTACTGTTTGGTGGTAAATCTGTGCTTCCAAAATTATGTGTTTCTATGTAAAAAGATACTAGATATCCATTATTTCTACTTTGGGAAATCCATTTATAGATCAAATATTAATAAAAAATCTGGCATAGTCATATGAAGTTAAATTCAAAATATCCAAGCATTGTGCATTGATTTGAAAACTTTTGAAAATATGAAATTTAAGAAACAAACTTCAAGAACTATGCAGATACATGTTTATCAACATGTAACTCTGAGTCAGTGCTAAAGTATATATCACAAGAATTGTAACAATCTCTTTATCAGTGTCCTTCCCCTAGACTTTAATGTTCTTGGGAATAGAAGCATTTTCTTAATGTATCATGTCTCAGATTGCTCAGTGCATGGTGCTTGTTCAATGAGATTTTATTGAACTGAACTAAAGATAGCTGAGAGAAAAGATGGTATATTAGAGAGGGCTGAAGTTGGAAATAGAGAGTTATGACTGGAGCATGGAGTGCATGGAGATTAGTGGCAAGAGATGGAATTAGAAAATTACTCAGGGAAGATGCTTCAGTTCCCAGGGGCTTGGATCATACACAGAGGACATTATGGAGCAGTTACAGGATTTGAAGCAGCTAATCTCACTGAGAGCAATGCAGAGGGATGGGAACGGGGTAGGGATAAGAAACCAACTCTGATTAGCCCATGCCGGGATATGGTATCCTTGAAGCCTAGGTTGCACAAAGATCTTTTTGTTTGTTTGTTTTAAAGTGAAACAAAATTCTTATGTGAAATTTTAATTGTGAGAAAATACAGCATAATGTACTATTTTAATCATTTTTATGTGTTACAGTTCGGTAGTTTAAGTACATTCACATTGCTGGCCAACCAATCTCTAGAACTCCTCATCTTTGCAAAGTTGAAACTCTTAGTCTGCTCGGGTGGCTGTCACAATACAACAGGCTGAGTGGCTTAAACAATGACCATTTATTTCTCAGAGTTCAGGAGACCAGAAGTCCAGGATCCAGGTGCCAGAAGGTTTGGTTTCCGGTGAGGGCCCTCTTCCTAACTGGTAGACAGCTGCCTTCTTGGTGTGTCCTTGGGTGGCAGAGGAGAAAGAGAATATAAGAGCTAGCCCAGGTCACTAATCCCATTATGGAGGCCACACTTTTATGACCTCATGACTTCATCTAAACCTAACTACCTTCCAAAGGCCCCACCTCCAAATACCATCACATTGGGGGTTATGGCTTCAACATAAGAATATCATAAAAATATTTATCTTTTTGTTACTGTCTTATTTCACTTCTTTAAAATTCATCCATGTTGTAGTATGTATCAGAATTTCCTTTTTAAGGCTGAATAATATTTCATTGGATGTATATACCACATTTTGTTTTTCCATTCATCTGTTGAAGAACATTTGAGTTGCTTTCAGTTTTTGGTTATTGTGAATAATGTTGCTATACACGTAGGTATATAAATATTTTTTCAAAACTCTGCTTTCAATTCATTTGAACATATACCCAGAAGTAGAATTGCTGGATTATATGGTAACTCTGTTTTTAATTTTTTGAGGAGCCTTCTTACTGTTTTCCATAGTAGCTGTACCATTTTACATTCCGACTAATGGTACATAAAGGATTCAATTTCTCCACAACCTTTCCAATACCTGTTATTATTATTATTATTGTTTTGATAGTAGTCATTCTATTGGGTGTGAGATGGTATCTTATTGTTGTTTTGATTTGCATTTTCCTAGTGATAAATGATTTTGAGCATCTTTTCATGTGCTTATTGGCCTTTCACATATATCTTCTTTGAAGAAATGTCTGTTCACATCCTTTGTCTATTTTAATTGGGTTGCTTATTTTTGTAGTTTTTGAGTTGAAACCATTCTTTATATATTCTGGATAATCCATTATTAGATATATGACTTGCATATTTTCTACTATTTCATAGGTTCTGTCTCATGTTGTTGATTGAATCCTTTGAACAGAAGTTTTAACTTGTGATGTGGTCCATTTTATCTCCTTTATTTATTGCCTGTGCTTTTGATGTCATATCCAAGAAACCATTACTAAATGCAATGATGTGTAGCTTTTCCCTTTTTTTTTCTTGTAAGATTTTTATAGTTCTAACTCTTACATTTAGGTTTTTGATTCATTCTGAGTTAATTGTATATGTTGTAAGCTAAGGGTCTTTTTTTTTTTTTTTTTTTTTTTTTGGTATGTGGATATCCAGTTTTCCCAACACCATTTGTTGAAAAGACCATCCTTTCTCCATTGGATGGTCTTGACAACCTTGTTGGTGCTCTGTACATACTGCTGGAGTGAAGAAAAAAGGGAGACTTTTTGTGCATGGAAATGAGGGAACGACATACAAGAATCTTAGTGAATCTTTTTTTAAAAAATATTTTATTTATTTTTTAGAGGGAGAGAGAGAGCGCACGCGCATGAGAGAGAGCCCAAGTACAGGGGAAGGGGAGGGGGAGAGGGAGAAGCAGACTCCCTGTTGAGCAGGGAACTGACTCAGGGCTCAATCCCAGGACCTCAAGATCATGACCTGAGCAGAAGGCGATGCTTATAGGACTGAGCTACCCAGGCGCGCCTTGGGGAATCTTCTAAAAAAGTGAGTCATGGAGGTATTTCCAGGAATAGAATGGTGGAGCCTTGTCAGATTAAGAGCACAGAAGAAGGAACTTAGAGTAGCTCCCTCAGCCAGAAAGAACATACATACAGTGTTTTGTTTTTGAAGGATATCTGAAACAGACAAGGAGGCAAGTGTTAAAAGCATGGACAAAGTTAAATGACAGGCACTTCATTCACCCTCAGGAAATAGAACATGTAGTGGGGAAGACAGCATGCATAAATAATTATAATACAAGGTAAAGGAATAAATATCATAGAAGTAATATTGATACAGTGCTATGGACATTTAGAGGGGAAAACAATTACTTCAGAGAGGACCAGTTGGGTCTCACTAGAGACAGTCATCCAGACTTCTCATTTGAAAGCAACGGAAATGAACCATGATTAATTTACACAGAAAATGCACTTATTAAGAGGATATTTGCTAGTTCATAGAATCTCCAAGAGGATATGGGAACCAGATCTGGAAGAGACACAGCCTAGGACAATACTTAAAATTCCACCTCAGAATTTATCCTGAAATAAGGACAACATTGTCACCACAGTTTAACATAGACACTGACTTACGCTGCTCCCATCAACCCTAGGTCTGGATGTTGCCACTGGAACTGGCCGAAAGTAAGAATCTGACTTTTTTTTAGCCCCTGTTTTGTAGAATTCTGCCTCAAGTGGGAAATGCCAACCTACAGGAAGTGAGAAGGGGTTAAAGCTAGGTGGCTGCAAAATATTGCAATACCCACAGAGCTGAGAGAGGTAAAATTTGCACCGCTGTAGGAGAAATAGTAAGATTGAGACAGGCAGTGGCAGTTGGAAATATGGGGTGGAGATTCAGAAAAAGATTGAGACTGATAGTCCATGATATTAGCTAAAGCCCGGACATTATAAAGAAACATGTTTGAAGAAGAGATCATTGGGAAAGAATCATGATCACCTATATTTGTGTGAACACAAGAGGAAGAAATTCGGATGGATAGGCCTTTATCTTGAAACCCAAAGGAAAAGCTTCTAATGAGTGCCTAGAAAATTGTATTTGTTCAGTTTACTTCTAACTGAATGAGGTTCGTAAGAAGGGGGGTGGTTGCTGTGCTCAGTGTTGCTTAAGGATGAGATGAATGAAGACTGAGAAAAATTCTTTGCATTCGTTGACCTTTGAAAGAAGAATTTCATTAGAATGCCGA